>NC_041384.1:624980409-625022634 GCF_002162155.2 Triticum dicoccoides | reverse complement strand
GATCCTACTCCCAAAGGGAGTAGGACTCTCCTGGCGCGCCTATGATGGCCGGCCGGCCTCCCCCCTTTGGTCCTTTATATACGGAGGCAGGGGCACCCCAGAGAAGCACAAGTTGATCCACGTGATCATATTCTTAGCCGTGTGCGGTGCCCCCTTCCACCATAGTCCTCGATAATATTGTAGCGGAGTTTAGGCGAAGCCCTGCTGCAGTAGTGCATCAAGATCGTCACCACGCCATCGTGCTGACGTAACTCTTCCCTGACACTTTGCTGGATCGGAGTCCGAGGATCGTCATCGAGCTGAACGTGTGCTAGAACTCGGAGGTGTTGTAGTTTCGGTACTTGATCGGTCGGGCCGTGGAGACGTACGACTACATCAACCAAACGCTTCCGTTGTCGATCTACAAGGTACGTAGATCATACTCCCCCCTCTCGTTGCTATGCATCACCATGATCTTGCGTGAGCGTAGGAAATTTTTGAAATTGCTACGAAACCTAACAGTGGTATCAGAGCCTAGGTTTTTATGGTTTGATGTTATATGCACGAGTAGAACACAAGTGAGTTGTGGGCGATATAAGTCATACTGCTTACCAGCATGTCATACTTTGGTTCGGCGGTATTGTTGGATGAAGCGGCCCGGACCGACATTACGCGTACGCTTACGCGAGACCGGTTCTCCCGACGTGCTTTGCACATAGGTGGCTTGCGGGTGACAGTTTCTCCAACTTTAGTTGAACTGAGTGTGGCTACGCCCGGTCCTTGCGAAGGTTAAAACATCACCAACTTGACAAACTATCATTATGGTTTTGATGCGTAGGTAAGATTGGTTCTTGCTTAAGCCCGTAGCAGCCACGTAAAACATGCAACAACAAAGTAGAGGACGTCTAACTTGTTTTTGCAAGGGCATGTTGTGATGTGATATGGTCAAGTCATGATGCTACGATGGTGATCATGACGGTGCTTCGGAGATGGAGATCACAAGCACAAGATGATGATGGCCATATCATATCACTTATATTGATTGCATGTGATGTTTGTCTTTTATGCATCTTATCTTGCTTTGATTGACGGTAGCATTATAAGATGATCTCTCACTAAATTATCAAGAAGTGTTCTCCCTAAGTATGCACCGTTGCGAAAGTTCTTCGTGCTGAGACACCACGTGATGATCGGGTGTGATAGGCTCTACGTTCAAATACAACGGGTGCAAAACAGTTGCACACGCGGAATACTCAGGTTATACTTGACGAGCCAAGCATATACAGATATGGCCTCGGAACACGGAGACCGAAAGGTCGAGCGTGAATCATATAGTAGATATGATCAACATAGTGATGTTCACCATTGAAACTACTCCATCTCACGTGATGATCGGACATGGTTTAGTTGATTTGGATCACGTGATCACTTACAGGATTAGAGGGATGTTTGTCTAAGTGGGAGTTCTTAAGTAATATGATTAATTGAACTTAAATTTATCATGAACTTAGTCCTGGTAGTATTTTGCAAATCATGTTGTAGATCAATAGCTCGCGTTGTTGCTTCCCTGTGTTTATTTTGATATGTTCCTAGAGAAAATTGTGTTGAAAGATGTTAGTAGCAAAGATGCGGATTGGATCCGTGATCTGAGGTTTATCCTCATTGCTGCACAGAAGAATTATGTCCTTGATGCACCGCTAGGTGACAGACCTATTGCAGGAGCAGATGCAGACGTTATGAACGTTTGGCTAGCTCAATATGATGACTACTTGATAGTTTAGTGCACCATGCTTAACGGCTTAGAATCGGGACTTCAAAGACGTTTTGAACGTCATGGACCATATGAGATGTTCCTGGAGTTGAAGTTAATATTTCAAGCAAATACCCGAGTTGAGAGATATGAAGTCTCCAACAAGTTCTATAGCTAAAAGATGGAGGAGAATCGCTCAAGCAGTGAGCATGTGCTCAGATTGTCTGGGTACTACAATCGCTTGAATCAAGTGGGAGTTAATCTTCCAGATAAAATAGTGATTGACAGAATTCTCTAGTCACCATCACCAAGTTAGTAGAACTTCGTGATGAACTATAATATGTAAGGGATAACGGAAACGATTCCCAAGCTCTTCGTAATGCTGAAATTGACGAAGGTAGAAATCGAGAAAAACATCAAGTGTTGATGGTAGACAAGACCACTAGTTTCAAGAAAAGGGCAGAGGAAATAAGGGGAACTTCAAGAAGAACGGCAAGCAAGTTGCTGCTCAAGTGAAGAAGCCCAAGTCTGGTCCTAAGCCTGAGACTAAGTGCTTCTACTGCAAAGGGACTGGTCACTGGAAGCGGAACTGCCCCAAGTATTTGGCGGATAAGAAGGATGGCAAAGTGAACAAAAGTATATTTGATATACATGTTATTGATGTGTACTTTACTAGTGTTTATAGCAACCCCTCAGTATTTGATACTGGATCAGTTGCTAAGAGTAGTAACTCGAAACAAGAGTTGCAGAATAAACAGAGACTAGTTAAGGGTGAAGTGACGATGTGTGTTGGAAGTAGTTCCAAGATTGATATGATCATCATCGCACACTCCCCTATACTTTCGGGGTTAGTGTTGAACCTAAATAAGTGTTATTTGGTTTTTGTGTTGAGCATGAATATGATTTGATCATGTTTATTGCAATACGGTTATTCATTAAAGTCAGAGAATAATTGTTGTTCTGTTTACATGAATAAAACCTTCGATGGTCATACACCCAATGAAACAAGTTCATTGGATCTCGATCATAGTGATACACATATTCATAATATTGAAACCAAAAGATGCAAAGTTAATAATGATAGTGCAACTTATTTGTGGCACTGCCGTTTAGGTCATATTGGTGTAAAGCGCATGAAGAAACTCCATGCTGATGGGCTTTTGGAATCACTTGATTATGAATCACTTGATGCTTGCGAACCATGCCTTATGGGCAAGATGACTAAAACGCCGTTCTCCGGAACAATGAAGCAAGCAACAGATTTGTTGGAAATCATACATACTGATGTATGTGGTCCGATGAATATTAAGGCTTGCAGCAGGTATCATTATTTTCTGACCTTCACAGATGATTTGAGCAGATATGGGGATATCTACTTGATGAAACATAAGTCTGAAACATTTGAACAGTTCAAAGAATTTCAGAGTGAAGTGGAAAATCATCGTGACAAGAAAATAAAAGTTTCTACGATATGATCGCATAGGAGAATATTTGAGTTACGAGTTTGGTGTACATTTGAAACAATGCGGAATAGTTTCGCAACTCACGCCACCCGGAACACCACAGCGTAATGGTGTGTCCGAACGTCATAACCGTACTTTATTAGATATAGTGCGATCTATGATGTCTCTTACCGATCTACCACTATCGTTTTGGGGTTATGCATTAGAGACAGCTGCATTCACGTTAAATAGGGCACCATCTAAATCCGTTGAGACGACACCGTGTGAACTATGGTTTGGCAAGAAACCTAAGCTGTCGTTTCTTAAAGTTTGGAGTTGCGATGCTTATGTGAAAAAGTTTCATCTCGATAAGCTCAAACTCAAATCGGAGAAATATGTCTTCATAGGATACCCAAAGGAGACAGTTGGGTATACCTTCTATCACAGATCCGAAGGCAAGACATTCGTTGCTAAGAATGGATCCTTTCTAGAGAAGGAGTTTCTCTCGAAAGAAGTGAGTGGGAGGAAAACAGAAAACTTGATAAGGTAATTGTACCTTCTCCCTTATTGGAAAATAGTTCATCACAGAAATCTGTTCCTGTGACTACTACACCAATTAGTGAGGAAGCTAATGATGATGATCATGTAACTTCAGATCAAGTTACTACCAAATCTCGTAGGTAAACCAGAGTGAGATCCGCACCAAAGTGGTACGATAATCTTATTCTGGAGGTCATGTTACTTGACCATGACGAACCTATGAACTATGAGGAAGCGATGATGAGCCCAGATTCCGCAAAATGGCTTGAGGCCATGAAATCTGAGATGGGATCCATGTATGAGAACAAAGTATGGACTTTGGTTGACTTGCCCGATGATCGGCAAGCCATAGAAAATAAATGGATCTTCAAGAGGAAGACGGACGCTGATAGTAGTGTTACTATCTACAAAGCTAGAATTGTCGCAAAAGGGTTTCGACAAGTTCAAGGTGTTGACTACGATTAGAGTTTCTCACTCGTATCTATGCTTAAGTCTGTCCGAATCATGTTAGCAATTGCCGCATTTTATGAAATCTGGCAAATGGATAAACAAAACTGCATTCCTTAATGGATTTACTAAAGAAGAGTTGTATACGATGCAACTAGAAGGTTTTGTCGATCCTAAAGGTGTTAACTAAATATGCAAGCTCCAGCGATCCATCTATGGACTGGTGCAAGAATCTCGGAGTTGGAATATACACTTTGATAAGTTGATCAAAGCATATAGTTTTATACAGACTTACGGTGAAGCCTGTATTTACAAGAAAGTGAGTGGGAGCACTACAGCATTTCTGATAAGTATATGTGAATGACATATTGTTGATCGGAAATAATGTAGAATTATTCTACAAAGCATAAAGGAGTGTTTGAAAGGAGTTTTTCAAAGAAAGACCTCGGTGAAGCTGCTTACATATTGAGCATCAAGATCTATAAAGATAGATCAAGACGCTTGATAAGTTTTTTCAATAAGTACAAACCTTGACAAGATTTTGAAGTAGTTCAAAATGGAGCAGTCAAAGAAAGAGTTCTTGCCTGTGTTACAAGGTGTGAAGTTGAGTAAGACTCAAAGCCCGAACACGGTAGAAGATAGAAAGAGAATGAAAGTCATTCCCTATGCCTCAGTCATAGATTCTATAAAGTATGCCATGCTGTGTACCAGATCTATTGTATACCATACACTGTGTTAAGAGAGGGAGTACAATAGTGATCTAGGAGTAGATCAATGGACATCGGTCAAAATTATCCTTACTGGAATAAGGATATGTTTCTCGATTACGAAGGTGACAAAAGGTTCGTCGTAAAGGGTTACGTCGATGCAAGTTTTGACACTGATCCAGATGACTCTAAGTCTTAATCTGGATACATATTGAAAGTGGGAGCAATTAGCTAGAGTAGCTCCATGCAGAGCATTGTTGACATAGAAATTTGCAAAATACATGCGGATCTGAATGTGGCAGACCGTTGACTAAACTTCTCTCACAAGCAAAACATGATCACTTTTTGGGTCTTAATCACATAGCGATGTGAACTAGATTATTGAATCTAGTAAACCCTTTGGGTGTTAGTCACATGGAGATGTGAACCAATCACATAAAGATGTGAACTATTGATGTTAAATGACATGGCGATGTGATCTAGATTATTGACTCTAGTGCAAGTGGGAGACTGAAGGAAATATGCCCTAGAGGCAATAATAAAGTTATTATTTATTTCCTTATGTCATGATAAAAGTTTATTATTCATGCTAGAATTGTATTAACCGGAAACATAATACATGTGTGAATACATAGACAAAACAGAGTGTCACTAGTATGCCTCTACTTGACTAGCTTGTTAATCAAAGATGGTTATGTTTCCTAATCATGGACAAAGAGTTGTTATTTTATTAACGGGGTCACATCATTAGTTGAATGATCTGATTGACTTGACCCATTCCGTTAGCTTAGCACTTGATCGTTTAAGTAGGTTGCTATTGCTTTCTTCATGACTTATACATGTTCCTGTAACTATGAGATTATGCAACTCCCGTTTACCGGAGGAACACTTTGGGTGCTACCAAATGTCACAACGTAACTGGGTGATTATAAAGGAGTACTACAGGTGTCTCCAAAGGTACATGTCGGGTTGGCGTATTTCGAGATTAGGTTTTGTCACTCCGATTGTCGGAGAGGTATCTCTGGGCCCTCTCGGTAATGCACATCACTTAAGCCTTGCAAGCATTGCGACTAATGAGTTAGTTGCGGGATGATGTATTACAGAACGAGTAAAGAGACTTGCCAGTAACGAGATTGAACTAGGTATGGGATACCGACGATCGAATCTCGGGCAAGTAACATACCGATGACAAAGGGAACAACGTATGTTGTTATGCGGTCTGACCGATAAAGATCTTCATAGAATATGTAGGAGCCAATATGGGCATCCAGGTCCCGCTATTGGTTATTGACCGGAGATGTGTCTCGGTCATGTCTACATTGTTCTCGAACCCGTAGGGTCCGCACGCTTAAGGTTACGATGACAGTTATTATGAGTTTTGATGTACCGAAGGTTGTTCGGAGTCCCGGATGTGATCACGGACATGACGAGGAGTCTCGAAATAGTCGAGACATAAAGATTGATATATTGGAAGCCTATGTTTGGATATCGGAAGTGTTCCGGGTGAAATTGGGATTTTACCGGAGTACCGGGAGGTTACCGGAACCCCCCGGAAGCTAGATGGGCCTTAATGGGCCTTAGTGGAAAAGAGAAGGGGCAGCCCAAAGTGGGCCGCGCGCCCCTCCCCTCCCTTGGTCCGAATAGGACAAGGAGAGGGTCTGGCCCCCCTTTCTCTTTTCCCCCCTCCGCGAGTCCTATTCCAACTAGGATTGGGGGGGGGGATCCTACTCCCAGAGGGAGTAGGACTCTCCTGGCGCGCCTATGATGGCCGGCCTCCCCCCTTTGGTCCTTTATATACGGAGGCAGGGGCACCCCAGAGAAGCACAAGTTGATCCACGTGATCATATTCTTAGCCGTGTGCGGTGCCCCCTTCCACCATAGTCCTCGATAATATTGTAGCGGAGTTTAGGCGAAGCCCTGCTGCAGTAGTGCATCAAGATCGTCACCACGCCGTCGTGCTGACGTAACTCTTCCCCGACACTTTGCTGGATCGGAGTCCGGGGATCGTCATCGAGCTGAACGTGTGCTAGAACTCGGAGGTGCCGTAGTTTCGTTACTTGATCGGTCGGGCCGTGGAGACGTACGACTACATCAACCAAACGCTTTCGTTGTCGATCTACAAGGTACGTAGATCATACTCCCCCCTCTCGTTGCTATGCATCACCATGATCTTGCGCGAGCGTAGGAATTTTTTGAAATTACTACGAAACCCAACAAATTCTCCTTAATTGTTCTTGTGCAACTAAAATAGTTGAGGATGCCAACTTATGTGACATTGTCGTGGGACTATAAAAAAGTTGGGAATGCCAACTCCTGATTGGTTCTTGTGCAACTAAAATAGTTGAGGATGCCAACTCATGTAATATTGTTGTGGGACTATTTGAAAACTCGAGGTTGCCGACTCCCAAATGGTTCTAGTGCAACTATGAAAGTTGAGGATGCCAACTCGTATGATACTGTTGTGCAACTATTTAAAAAGTTGAGGATACTCAGTCCTAATTGATTGTTGTGCAACTAAAAATTCAGGATGCATCTATAGAAGTTGAGGATACCTCTCCTTGTAGGAGCTGCATCTCCTTCTACAACCATTTTTGGTCTGTGAAAAAAGCAAACAAAAAAATTAGTCAAAGCAACCCAATGCATAGAAGAAAAATGAGGAAAAACAATTTATATAAAAAATGCCATGAGGTAAGCAACTCAAGATAACTTTTCAAAGCACACCTATAAAACAAAAAAAGAATGTGTGCAACTTGATGCACTGTATGGCCAACTGGGCACACATGAGTGTGCAATAAAAAATCAGCATACACTAACATGATTTAGGCACTGGAGCCAAAACTAAACTAGCCGTCAACCATGCAACTAGATATCCCTTACCTGTGCAACTGCGTAAGTATGGCTAAGACAACTAGGATATGTACTGTTCTGATTTGCAAACTCCTGTACAAACGCATACCCTTGACAACAGGGCACACATGAGTGTGCAATCAAAAATACCACACACACACACACACTGCATGAACATGATTTACATAGTGTATCCATCTGAATACCATCGATTGTGCAACTGGTTAGGCCTCATTGTGCAACTTCAATAGTTGGCTAGCCAACTGAGATTGTATATGTGTCATCCAACTACGTTTGCGTTCCTGTGCAACTATTACAACAAACTAGCCAATTGGTTATTTATATGCATCCAACTTACAAGAAAACAGAGAAACCACACGGATGCACTTACGAGAAAAAGAGAGGTACATAATGCAATGAAGCTCTACAAAGAGTATCATGTTTAACGAGACAATTGTAGTGTAGGCAAGAATAGTTGGATCAAAATAGGATCCTGATCCATACCAATAGTGACAAAATTAGAACAGCTCATCGTGAAAATCCTACTCAAACCCACCATTAAAATCCTAATCGCCGTAAAAACCCACCATAATCCTAATCACCGTAGCTCCTATTGAGCAAGATGCCGAAACGTAGTTGTGCAGTTGCCACCACCTTTAACTACCCATTGCCATGTGAGATATACAACTAAAAACTTGCATATATAATGCATTACTAAAGTTGCATCATTTAGTAGTAGAGTTGCACCATATAGCACCAAAAATTGGCCGACTACCTTCCTGTCAAACTTGTGAAGTCTGTTTGTGCAACTATATATAATTAAGTGTGCAAACTATTCTACCTCTGGTGAAACTTGTAATACCTCTCTGTGCAACTAACCATGCCAAATTTAGCATTGCATATCACTCAATACAAAAAAGAGGCATCGAACTGGATCGATCTCTACCTGCTATGAGAGGTACCATAACGACAAATGCAGTCTAAGAGAGAAATAGATGGATCAACTTGCATCAACTACAGATCTGTGAGTTTGAAAAGTTGGATCGTAAATCATACAAACAATGACAAAAAAATCTTTAGAACTTCAATTGTTTTTATAGCCTTACATCACTACCAAAACAACCTTGGATCTGTTCATCTAAGAACACTTTTAGATCATTAGTTTCTTATTTGTTATGATGTAACCCAATGAATGTTCAAATCAATGTTGGAGTAAGAGAAACACTACCAAATCAATCAGCCAGCTGGATTGATTACTCCATGTATCACCACTGTGCTAATTAAGCATCCAAGTGAAAACAACTCCAAGGTCCAAGCAACAGGCAACACATGCATATCCTTCTATCACGAGAGCCCAATCTGAATTGCAAGTAGCCAAGTACTACTGTACTAGTAAGTAGAAGCAGACCTCGTATGATGGCGTTGACCCGAGATTGGATCTGGTAGGGGAGGGAGTAGCGTGACGATTGGGGAGGATGCCGTGGTGTGCTGGCCGTCGTTCTTGGCCACACCGCACACGCTGCCCTGGACACCAGCCAGTTCGTCGTCCTTGGCCCCGCCATCCACATCAGCAACATCGACTATGGGGAGGAAGTGGAGGAGAAGGGCGACGCCATAGGAAGAAGGGCAGGAGAGAGGTGGCGCCATGGGGAGGAAGGGGAAGGGTAGGGCAGCGCCATGGGGAGGAAGGGGAAGAGTAGGGCGGCGCCATGGGGAGGAAGGGGAAGAGAGGCGCGGCACGGCAGAAGCGGCGGGGGCGCTGCGGCGGAGAAATTGGTCGAGAAAAGGGACGAGAGGATAAGGGTGTGTCGCGTGGAAAGTCTCTCCCCCGACCAGGTAGCACCTGCAAGTGGTACTCGCGACAACACTAGCGAGATCGTGCGGCTAGGAGCCGGCCGCTCGTTCTATCGAAATAGTGCGTGTGCACTTTTAAGGATTTGGGAATAAAGAAAACATCTTTTGAACAAAGATAACTAAATGACTGTCTATACTAGGTAGAATTCTCACAGTGGTTTTATCCCGATTCCATAAAAAGGAATGGGGTCACAAAATTGCAATGCACATAGCTATAACAAGTGTAACATCCCTAACATAATGCAAATTTTACGAATAAAATTGTAATCTTTTTGAACCTAGAGACATATAAACCCTATAGCCTTATATATCTGAAAAATACACTTCATATGTTTTTGGAAAATATGAAATAGATAAATACACTTTATACTTTTGGACGCATCAAAAGCAACTGAGAAGAGAGAACATTTTAGGCCCCTAAACATTAACAAAAGAGAAAAATCAAGTATTTTAAGCTCTTTCTAAAAGTTGAAATTGAAGTTCACAAGGGGTCAAGTACCACGCACCTTCATGGACTCGTTAAAAGATGTGTGTTTCATCACATCGAAAGGAGACCGTCCGTACAGTATATGTTAGTACCCTGGTGCACCTTGATAGCCCCTAGTACCAGTATCCTTCCCTTATTGTCAGAAAACAAAATAAAATGTGATGAGCAAAATTTGGGTGGACTGTTGATGCAGAAACTCACCGATTAATGGTGCTGCATCAACGGGAATGATTCTATGTTGGTATGATGGCATTGTGGTGTTTGCAGCTTAGAGATTCATCTTTAATTGTAATGATGCTTTGAAGGCTGAGATATATGCGTTGATGCAGGGGATGGCCTTGACACACCAACATTCAGAGGGCAGTATAATTGTTCAATCAGATTCCTCTAGAGCTCTGTCAAGCCTATCTGATTCTAGACTGAGCAGGTCTACATGTGGGCAGTTAGATGTAGAGATCAAGTCATGCATGCTCATCCGGGAGTTTATTGTGCTGGAATTTTGTCTACTTTGGGCCTAGCCCAATAGCAGTTTCAGAAATTCTTAATAAATCCTAGAGGCCCATGCAGCCCATTCGTGCAAGGCAAAAGGTGGAACTAAAGTTTAGTCCCACATTGCTAGTTTAGAGGGAGTTGGACCTCTTTATAAGGAAGGTTCTTTCCCCACTAGTATGAGCATGAGAACAAGAGGGACATCCACGCGCGCTCCTCTTCCGCCGCCCGCCGCGCCGCGCCGCGCCGCGCACTCGAGGCCAAGTTTGGGGTCTCGGATGCATGCACTGAGCTATGAGATACAGTCATTTGCTAGAGAACTTGAGCACTTCAATTGTATGCTACCGGACAAGTTTGTTGCCGGAGATATCATCACTAAGCTTCCTCCTTCGTGGAGGAACTTTGCTACCTTACTGAAGCATAAGAGGCGGGAGTTTTCCATTCCGGATCTCATTGGCACTCTTGATGTGAAAGAAAAGGCGAGAGCAAAGAACACACGTGCTCGAGGTATTGAGGGAGGATCTAGTGCCAATGTGGTACAGAAGCAGAACTTCCAGCCCCACAAGTTCAAGAACAAGGGCAAGTTTGATGGTAAAGCAAAGTTTGATGGGAAGAACAAGGCTGTCCAGCACAAGAACTTCAAGAAGAAAGGTGTTTGTCATGTGTGTGGAGATCCTGATCATTGGGCTCCTAGTTGCCCTAATCGCTATGACAAGCGTCATCCTGGGAAAGGCGGCAAGACCGCTAATATTGTCATTGGAGACATTGACATGAAGGATGCTGGATATGGTATATTTCCCAGTATTCTTTCAGTTTGTCATTCTCCTGATTGGTTGATTGACACGGGTGCTAATGTGCATATATGCGGTGATATTTCTATGTTTCTGTCTTATCATACCACAGGGACTTCAACCGTGCTGATGGGCAACGGTTCAAGTGCTTCTGTTCGTGGTGTTGGCATGGTCGATCTGAAGTTTACTCCGGGGAAGATCGTGCGGCTGAAGAACGTGCATTATGTCCCCTCCGTCAATAAAAATCTTGTTAGCGGATCTCTTCTGTGTAGAGATAGCTACAAGCTTGTCTTTGAGTCGAATAAATTTGTAATATCCAAGTTTGGACCCTTTGTTGGTAAAGGCTATGAGTCAGGAGGCCTGTTTCATTTATCCTTATCAGACGTTTGTAATAAATTTGTTAATCATGTTTGCAACAATAGTGAATCAAATGTATGACATTCACGTCTTTGTCATGTTAACTTTGGTTGCATGTCGCGACTAGCGAAGTTGAACTTAATCCCTAGTTTCACCACTGTCAAGGGATCTAAGTGTCAAGTTTGTGTGCAAGCTAAGCAACCTCGTAAGTCACACACGACTGCGGAAACGAGAAATCTTGCACCTCTAGAGCTCATACATTCAGATCTTTGTGAAATGAATGGTGTTTTGACAAAAGGTGGAAAGAAATATTTCATGACGTTAATTGACGACTCCACTGGATACTGCCGTGTGTATCTTCTGAAATCTAAGGATGAGGCTTTGAACTTTTTCAAGATCTATAATGCTGAAGTAGAAAACCAACTTGATCGAACAATCAAGAGGCTTAGGTCCGACCGTGGTGGAGAGTATTTTTCCAATGAATTTGATGCTTTTTGTGCAGAACATGGTATAATCCATGAGAGGATGCCTCCCTACTCACCTCAGTCAAATGGGGTGGCCGAAATAAAGAACCGTACTCTAACTAATTTGGTTAACGCCATGTTAGACACATCGGGTCTCTCCAAGGCATGGTGGGGGGAGGCGATATTGACGGCATGGCATGTCCTAAACCGAGTTCCCACAAAGAACAAAGAGATAACTCCATTCGAGGAATGGGAGAAGAAAAGGTTAAAACTCTCTTATCTGCGAACATGGGGTTGTTTGGCGAAAGTCAATGTTCCAATTCCAAAGAAGTGGAAGCTTGGACCAAAGACTGTGGATTGTGTTTTCCTGGGATATGCTTTTCATAGCATTGGATATAGATTCTTGGTTGTAAAATCTAAGGTACCTGACATGCATGTTGGTACGATCATGGAGTCGAATGATGCGACTTTCTTTGAAGATATCTTTCCCATGAAGGATATGACTACCTCATCTAATCAGGAGATGCCTAGTTCATCGAATTAGGAACCAGTTACAATTACCAAACCTACTATTTTGATGGAACACTTTGAAAGTCCTGTGGAGGAGAACAATGAAGTTCCTACTAGGAGCAAGAGACAGAGGACTGCAAAGTCTTTTGGTGATGATTTTCTTATCTCGTAGATGACACTCCCAATTCTATTTCAGATGCCTATGCATCTGAAGATGCTGACTATTGGAAGGAAGCAGTTCGTAGCGAGATGGATTCCATCTTGGCGAATGAAACTTGAGAGATAACTGATCGTCCTTATGGGTGCAAATCTATAGGATACAAATGGGTATTCAATAAGAAGCTTAGGCCTGATGGTACTATTGAAAAGTACAAGGCTCGGCTCGTGGCTAAGGGTTATACCCAAAAGAAAGGTGAAGACTTCTTTGATACTTACTCACCTGTGGCTCGACTGACCACTATTCGAGTTCTACTTTCACTAGCTGCCTCACATGGTCTTCTCTCATCAAATGGATGTTAAGACTGGTTTCCTAAATGGAGAGTTGGACGAGGAAATTTATATGGAACAACCAGATGGGTTTGTACTAGATGGTCAGGAAGGAAAAGTGTGCAAGTTGCTGAAGTCTTTGTATGGACTCAAGCAAGCACCCAAACAGTGGCATGAGAAGTTTGAAAGAACTTTAACAGCTGCAGGCTTTGTTGTGAACGAAGCTGACAAATGTGTGTACTATCGTCATGGTGGGGGCGAGGGAGTTATACTTTGCTTGTATGTTGATGACATACTGATTTTCGAAACAAATCTGAATGTTATTAAGGATGTTAAGAATTTCCTATCTCACTGTTTTGAGATGAAGGATTTAGGAGTGGCTGATGTCATTCTGAACATCAAGTTGTTGAGAGACGATGATGGTGGGATTACATTGCTTCAATCTCACTATGTGGAAAAGATCTTGAGTCGCTTTGGTTATAGTGACTGCAAGCCCTCTCCAGCACCTTATGATGCAAGTGTGTTACTTCGAAAGAATCGAAGAATTTCTAGAGATTAATTGAAATATTCTCAGATTATTGGCTCGCTTATGTACTTAGCCAGTGCTACAAGACCTGACATCTCTTTTGCTGTTAGCAAACTGAGTCGGTTTGTCTCAAAACCAGGAGATGTGCACTGGAAAGCTCTAGAGAGAGTTTTGCGTTATTTGAAAGGCACTGCAAATTATGGAATTCACTACACCAAGCACCCAAAGGTGCTTAAAGGGTATAGTGACTCAAACTAGATCTCAGATGCTGATGGATAAAGGTCATGAGCGGATATGTATTCACTCATGGAGGTGGCGCTATTTCTTGGAAGTCTTGCAAGCACACCATCTTAACGAGGTCAACAATGAAAGCAGAACTCACAGCACTAGATACAGTTACGGTCGAAGCAGATTGGCTTCATCGGCTCTTGAATGACTTGCCGGTTGTTGAGAAACCTGTACCGGGTATCCTTATGAACCGCGACAATCAAACTGTGATCACGAATGTGAGCAGCTCAAAGGATAACATGAAGTCATCAAGACACGTTCAGAGAAGGTTAAAGTCTGTCAGAAAAATGAAAAACTCCGGAGTTATTGCATTGGATTATGTCCAAACGTCTAAAAATCTGGCAGATCCTTTTACTAAGGGTCTTTCACATAATGTGATAGATAATGCATCGAGGGAGATGGGTATGAGACCCACAATATGAGTTGTTCATAGTGGTAACCTATTCTTTGTGATCGGAGATCCCGTGAATTAGATGTGGAAGACAAGATGTTGGTCAACTGAGAGGAGAGTATCCTTACTATTCACAATACCACTCCACAATACTCTCCTAATCTGCATGGCAGGTTGATGTATATCTTAATGTGTTCTAAGTGGCTCATTTAAGCAGAGATGTTGTCCTGCAGAACATCTTTTGAAGAACACACCTATATGAGTCTGATTGTCAAACATCGCAATCTATGAGAGTAGGGTTCTCTCTAGTAAACTCATGAAAGGTCATGGAGTATGACACATAAGCTCCACCCGCGGGGAAGACCCACGGTAGCCACGTATCGGTCAAGGCTTTATGTAAAGCTAGATCCGTAGAAAACTTGCAGTTCAAAGCCCAGTCCACTGTTCAAGTTGCTTATTAGTGTAGCATAGAGTTCTAGGTGGAAATTCAACTTAATAGTCTCCACTGCAGTACCGGTATATAAAACAGTGTTTTGGAACTGAAGGCAATTTTTGTGTGCCTCTAGGATCTGGTGGGGGATTGCTGAAATTTTGTCTACTTTGGGCCTAGACCAATAGCAGTTTCAGAAATTCTTAATAAATCCTAGAGGCCCACGCAGCCCATTCGTGCAAGGCAAGAGGTGAAACTAAAGTTTAGTCCCACATTGCTAGTTTACAGGGAGTTGGACCTTTCTAAAAGAGAGGTTCTTTCCCCACTAGTATGAGCATGAGAACAAGAGGGACATCTACGCGCGCTCTTCCTCCGCCGCCCGCCTCGCCACGCCAGGCCTCGTCACGACGCACCGCGGGTTGTGGGAATGAGCCGAGCCGATGTCTAAATTTTTGCCACGCACTACGGGTATAGAAAAGGTCACACGGAAGCTGAAAAGATTTTTGCGAAAGTGGGGTTCGAATGCGAACGGTGCAGCCCTTCGACTGCTGGCGGTTCGCTTCATCTCCGTCTCGCTGCCCTCTCGCCTCCTTCTCTTGCGCCTATAAAAGGGAGGTCGCTCCTCCCAGAGAGACGCACCAGAACCTCTTCTTCCTCTTGCCACAAGTTCCTGAGCACTGCGCTGCTGCTATGTTCTTCCCCATCCCTGCTTGCGGCGTGCACCGCGGGTCGGGACAGTAGGCCTCTGAAACCGCACCTTTTGAGTCATGTACAGGAGAAGGGTGATAAGGTTTTTGGGGAGCGCTCAGCGTGACTACTGACTTCTTCGTCACGGACGCCCCAGACTCCGACGACTACTTCCCCGATGATGACTTCTTCCCCGACGTTGACGGCCTTCTCGACGACATGGTTGGCGACGACACCGACCCCAAGTCCAGTGCTACTCCTGCTGCTATCCCGCATGTGTTCTTGCTCTTTCTGTTAGAAGTTCTCTCGCAGTTCTTTGCTCTAGTGTCTGTCCTACATATGTTAGGTTCTACGCTATCTATGCAACCTGTTCTAGTATCTGCTTTAGACATGTTTGGTTGCAGTTCATATATGAAGATATTATTTACCTTCTCTTTGTCAGATCGCATGGCTACTTTTATCCATGTTATATTAGTCATGATTTATCTAATATTTCTATTAATAAAATCATTTGGTAAATTGCTCATATTTCCAACATATTGCTTATAAGTTTAGATGAGAACAAAATAGAGTAGCAAACCATTCGGCTTTATAAAGTCATGAAGAATGAAGCACCGTTGTGTGCCTTGGTTAAAGACCTCCTTGTGTAGAGCAGGTATTGCCTCTTAATGTAACCCTATCATTATTGAACAGAACTCCCTATTCACCGCAAAACAAAAAGGATGTCCAAACTTATAATTACAGTCATATTAAGGACAGTATAACCGCACGTAATCCTTGTCCTCACAACGATTTGCATTCTCGGCCGTCCGTTCTCGTGATCTATGTGTTTCTGGCCGTCAGATCTCCATTGAAAAACGTTCTGTCCCGCATTGTGTGTAACCTGGCCCAACTGTCCTGTGGGCTGTTGCTCCAGGGGGCGAAATGTAGGCCTCAAGTAAACTGGGACGTCAACCAGCCCATTTCAGCTCTTCACCAACACATCCAGCCCAACCGCCGCCGATAGAGAGAGAAGGATGAAATATGTTTTCTCTCATTCTATTCGTCATTTTTCCCTTCTCGAGACGGAGGCAAAGGCTTTGCCTCATCTGTTAATCAAACAAAAAATAATTACCTAGTTAATTAGTGAAAAACTAGACGAAAACCGATACAACAAGTGCCAAGCCCACTCTCACACACTGAAGCGCACATGGCTAAGCTCACTCTTGCCGACAACATGTCGAACACACAACTTCCACCGTTGCCGGAAAGAAGAATCCATGACTACTATGAGAGGAGCAACCATGGGACCCTCCCGCGGAAATTAAGGGCAACTCCAACGGGGCGACCCAAACGGACACGGATTTTGTCCGCTTTTTGTCCATTTGGGTCGCCCGTCCGCGTGTCCGCGTCCGCTTTTCTATTTGGGTCGGTCGGTGTGCCCAACGGGCGCGGGATGCATTTTTGACATGTCCGCGTCGTCATTTCGTCAAACACTTGGAAGGCGAGCTCCTGCGTCACCTCGCCCACCGCAGCTCGCCGCGCCAGCTCGCCGCCGCCGCCGCAGCTCGCCCCGACCCTGCTGCTACGGCGCCGCAGCTCTTGCCCGACGATCCAAGGACGGGCACGGCCGGGCGCGATGAGGCGAGGATGGGCGCGACCGGGTGCAGCGAGGCAAGGCCGGGCGCAGTTGGGAGCGGCGATACGAGGCCGGGGCGAGGCGAGGCCGCGGCGAGTCGACAACGGGCGGGGCGGAGCGAAGCCACAGCGGGGCGCGACCAGCGGCGGCTGGCTAGCACACGCGCGACCAGCGGCGACAGGCATCAGCACCAGCATGCACGCTGGCAGCGGCGGCTAGCTAGCTAGCTAGCACACGCGTGGCCAGCAGCAACCCCCGCATGCATGCTCCACCAACGGTGGCTAGCTAGCTAGCTAGTACGCGCGTAGGACAGCAGCGACGAGCTACCTGGTTTCGTTCGGGATCGGGCGGAGGAGCTGCCCCGGCATGCACTTCACGACGGCGAGCTAGCTCCTGGGCAAGGAGCTCCGCCGACTCGTGGCGCCGGGCGAGCGCGTCAACGCCTGGAGCTGCGGCGTCTATGGCCTGCTCCGAACCAGGCACGACCGGGCACGCGACGAGGAGCAGTTGGGTGAGCACGGGGAGGGCCGGCTGGGCGCGACGCGGGGCGCGGTGGCGCTCCGGCTCGAGCATCTGTGACGCCCGGGCGCGAGGGGAGGGGAGGCGAGGCGAGGCCGACTGCCGGCGTGGGTGTACGGGTGCTCGTGGGCTAGGCAGAGAAAAAGGAGGAGAGAGATGAGAGGTGGTGAGTCTGTGCCAGGTGGGCCAGCCTCGCATGCAGCGGACGAGGAGGACGCAAAGAGCGCCCGCTTTGTGTCCGCGCGGACCCAATTTGCGTCTGAAATGGGTCCGCGCGGACACAAAGCGGACAGAAAATAGAAATGAGTCAGCGCGTTGGGCAGTGCATTTTGTCCGCACGGATCCAAATGGACATGCGCGGACGAAATGGGTCCGCCCATTAGAGTTGCTCTAAGGGCATGCACTTCATATGGCCCGCATCCTTGATATGTCAACGAGCGACATCGAAGGCAACCTTGCCACCCACGCAACACGAAGCTAAAGCTCTCGAAGCTGCAAAGTCTCGGAGCCGCCATCATCCACCGCTTCGTTGCGCCCTGCACGGTCAACCGACACCACCTTTCGGGGCCGCTGCCCCAACATACCACCGCTCACTCTCAAACTACAACGCTGCATGACCCGGCCGCCCGCAACCCACGCTGCACAGGATGATCGCCCGCAGACCAGGGCCGCCGCACCACTCCGGGGTCCTCTTATTCGTTTGAATATGTGTTTTCCATTCTTTGTTCACCTGGGTGATTGGACTTTGCACAAGTGCTGATCCATCGACAGATTAGCTGCACGGCCGCACCCGACGATCCGGCGTCCTTCTGAAGTCTTAACGCGACCGGGGAGCCGGGCATATAACTCGGGCCAGTTGAGGCGTAGAGGCGCATAAATGGGCACTGGCTCGCTTGGCAGGCACGACTCGAGCACCACTGATCCGGCGGCCAAAATGCGTCGTATGGCCAGTTTTAATGAGGCACGGAGATAAGTCAATGAACCATATATGGCTCATACTCTGCACCCGCGGCATGTGACGGCCTTTACGCCCCGCCGGAATCTTTTAATTCGAGATTTATATGCGCGAGCGAACCCGGAGAAAGAAAAAAAGAGGTGGCGTGCAACGCACACCGACGACAGGGCTGCACCTGTACGGAAAATGCAGAGGCATGCGGTTTGGACTTCTGGATGATCACTTTTTTTTTGGATACAAGTGTGGGCGATCACGTTTTTCTTTTAGGTGCAAAAAATTGAGTCTGGACGTGCACGTGCTCTGATGTGCTTCACGATTCGCACAGCGGGGGGCAGCGTGCTCCAACTTTTTTTTCCCGTGGTCCATCTGAGCGATGGTAGGCCCAATAGAGTTGGGCTCACTATGGGCTAAGGTGGGCCGATTTAAGGGTCTTTTCTGGCCAGGGGACGCGTATACCGATTAATTTCCGCTTCGAGGAAAAGAGATTGGAATTCGGAAAAGAAAAAGGAGAGGCGACGGGGTGGAGCAGCAGGGGGAGAGAAAGTAGTGGCCTGGGCGTGCTCCGCTCGCGCGACGAGGGAGGGAGGCGATGGAGGGCGCCCCGAGGGCAAACACGCGGCGCCGCCGGCTGGTCGAGAGGGGATCAGATCGCCTGGCCTTCATCACCGGCCAGACGCGCGACCTCCCCCCCGACCCCTACCCAGGTAACCGCCGCCACAGGGGTCCGATTTCTAGTTTTGGGGTGTATCCAGATCGACTACCTGTTGCGTTCACGTCAGATTGATTGGGCTAGATTGTAGCCGTGTTTAGGAATTGACCATCGAATTCAGTTTCGGGGGATTTTTCCCGGTTTATGCGTTGTAGGGCTATTCGATTAGTTGCTAGATTTAGAATATCTGGTGCCAGGTACAAATCATGGATTGCAGGTTTCCTACCGCGGAATCTTACGTTTCTGGATCATGCACCGTGCGAATTTCGTAATTTAGAGTGTTGGAAGCGGAGATTATGTTGGATGCATACCCTTGTTCTTCTTTAGATATTTTCTCTGCCTAATAGGACGCGAATTTGTGTTGGTATATGGCCAAACCATTCATGGGGAGCTTCTACCTGAAGTATTGATGGTTCTTTCGGGGAATTGGTTAGAAAACTTCACATCACTGTATTTTGGCGATTATTAAGGTGCGTTGGTACATACTATCGCTTAAACCATCTCATGAGCACTGCTCATGAGAACCTTCTCCCCAAACAAGGAAGTATTGAGCATCGTTGCATCAGCTCATTGAGCACGTCTCCATGACTCTTCTTAGAAGAGTTGCGATTAAGAGATTCCTCTATGTTGCATCTTAATCAGATAATCGTTAATCAGTTATCAAACTGCCCTTTCCTATGTTTTTGCTAGTTTTATGAGCAACTCTTTGGGTCTTCTTCGACCCACTAGATTGCTTTCTGGTCCATAATTCTCCCTGCCTGTCCCTTGTAGCCTCGCAATGAGCACCCGATTACTTTCTTACGGACTCCTTGCGTTCTTATTTCGTACCTTATTAGTTGATGCCAGTTGAACCATTTGAATGCTCTTTGCCTTATTGCATACAAATCTGCCTAAATGTTAAAACATACCCTATGGCTTCTTAACCACCATGTGATCAAAGTAGTTGCCATCTTGCAGATTCACCGGTTGCCGAGCCCCGTCTACAACCCAAGCATAAGAGCCACAGTAGCGAAGGCGACCTACTCCACAAATTCAACGCAAGCAGTGCAGTTTCTGAGATCCAGCCAGTATATGAGCCGCCGTTGCTGCGGAGCCGTGATGATGAAACCCTCAACAAGAGGACTTATGATTATGGAGCAGCAACTGTGCAGCCTAAGAGGGACATGGAAATGAGACCCAGATCTGTGCCTCCGAGGGACATGGG
Organism: Triticum dicoccoides; assembly: GCF_002162155.2. Lineage (NCBI taxonomy): Eukaryota > Viridiplantae > Streptophyta > Magnoliopsida > Poales > Poaceae > Triticum > Triticum dicoccoides. The sequence goes on along the minus strand of NC_041384.1, from coordinate 625,002,157 downwards.
ATCTGTGCCTCCGAGGGACATGGAAATGAGACCCAGATCCGTGCCCCCAAGCCAGCCTAACCAAGCAGACGACTCATCTTGGTCTCTGGAAACTCTGAAGCAACTCGTGGATTTCACGCCGCAGGAGATCACCCAGGCCATCTCAGCCACAGAGCTCAACCGCTGCTTAGCATCCATTCTCATCGCCTTCATTGTGGTTCTTTCGAACTGGGGGCTGGACGTTGGTGGCACCATCAGCAGAGTACTGGTTTGCACAAGGCCGCTCCTGTTCCTCATCATAACGAACGTAACCATCGTCATGTCGTTGCTGATGGAGAACAGGGACCCCAATGCGAGGGGCAGACAGGCCGGCATCAGCCTTGGTTCTGATGGCTTAGGGCTGATGCTGGAGCTCGGGATGCTGCTACAGAAGGCGTCTGAAGCTATGCTGATGGACTTCAGCATTTGCGCTGTCATCATGATCTGTTTTCTTTGATTCTGAACACCCTGGTCATGTTTTCTTGGATTCTGAAGAGAATTTAGATAGTTTGCGGAAGCGCATGTAGAATTTCTTTTTTCTTTTGTTGCTATATCGTACTCTTATGTCTATTTATCTGATCTTGTAACATCGTCTCTGGCTGGATTTTGATTTACTTTTGTACCACTGTTTCGTTTGTATATACGCTTATACAGTTCACTGGGACCGAGTTCATCCAGGATTCCAGGCCTACTATCTTCCAAGAGATTTTTACTTGCGTAATACTCCCTCCATTTTTATTTACTCTGCATATAAACATTTATTATAACAAATCTATATGATGTGAAAGTACATTCAATAATGAAATGAATTTAATGGTATTGATTTTTATTGTATATATATATTAATATTTTTCTTTATAAACTTTGTTGAAATTTACAAATGTTGACTTTGACCAAAACTAATACACGGACTAAATAAGAATGGAGGGAGTATTGTTCTGTGTGTATTTATACACTTGTAATGTTGTACTATTTGTTGTTGTATGGGGGATCCATCACTAATGTGTGGATTATCAGTTTATCGGCCAGAAAACATTCTAAACATTTCTTATGAGAAATTCTTTTCTTGCTATGATACTCTGATGTCTATTTATTGGATCTTGTAACAACCTCGGAATTTTGATTTACTTCTGTACTATTGTTTCGTGTCTACATACAGTTCACTGGGACCTTTTCGCGCCTTTTTTGCGTATCTTTATACAACTGTACACAAGTCTTGCACGTGTATGTAGACCGTCAATTTAACTTATATAAAATATATTGTTTAGCATAAAAATTCTATCATTAGAAAATAGAATATCTAATGTCTGTAATGATAATTTTTTTTGTAATGTATGCATCTTATTAAGTTGATCAAATTAACGACCTAGGTATATGTGCAAGACTTGTAAACTGAGATAAAGAGAGTATTATTTTTAAGCATGTCTCTCTTTTGTGCAGTAGTAATAATAACAATAAAAATAATACCGTAGTTGGAGTATTCGTTGCTGGGTCGATTGATCTGAAGTTCCACCGTGGTCTGATTTGTGGATCGTCGATGTTACCACCGAGAAAATATTGTAAGCATTTCTTGTGGAAGAACAAAAATAAATATTGTCAATGCGATGCAGTCCACGCTCCACAGATCAGCTGAATGGCATAGAGACAATCAACGACGGAGGAGCTGCGGAAGCGGTGGGTTTTTTGTTTTTGTTTTGAGGCGTGACCGCTGTACGGCGGTGCGTTGCGACAAGAAGAATCCCTGAAAGGTTGGACGCTGACAAGTGTCGCGCACCAGTTACACACGTGCCGTTTATGGCACAGAGAAGTTGGCCCGAGGACGAAACACATGCCATGCGCGCGTGTCCACCACCGGCAACACGTGTCATTCACCTCCTGGACCGGAACACATGACTGTACAACATTATCCAGTCCAGCTACGACGGCAGCATGCCACAGAATCATAGTAAATCCATAGGAACAGTGACTAGACACGATCTTTTTTGCCACGTCAAACTCCATTAGTTCTAACAGACTCATAGTAAAATCTAGCTAGACACTAGTAAACCATTTGCTGGCCGGGAACCACAGCCTCCGTCCGCCCGAGCCAAGTTGTTCGTCAGAGTCTTCTTCTTAAGGCTAAGTCTAAGTACTAGTGGTAGTACAAAGGATTTATATAATGTACACGTCATCATGTAGTAACTAGGATAAGATTACGGCCACGGGAGTAGCGGCGACTGATTAAACAAGGGAGTGTGTCGCCGTCGACTTGGGCGGTCAAGGGGTGGTGATGTCGTGGATGCTCTTGCGCTTGGAGTCGCGCGTGGCGGCGTTGGCCTGGCGGATGAAGTACTTCTGCGCGTGGCTGGCCACCTGCGTCGGCGTCCGGCTCCGCACCGCGAACCGCGAGATGTTCCTCCAGTCCCCCCGCCCGTACTTCTCCAGCCCGTCCAGGAACAGCCTGCGCGCACACACACGCATCCACCAGAGGAGAAGAGTCAATCACGCTGTGTCGCTGCCACGCCGGGCCCACGCGCCAGCTGGGGCCGAGGAGGAGCTCGCTGGCTTCTCCGCGCCAACAACAAAGCGAAAGCGACGCGGAAAGATCGCCGGAAGAATCTCGATTCGAACCACCGCGAGCGGCGACGGTGATTGATGGCTGAGCAAAAGAGAAGGGCTTTCGGGTATGCGTACGTACTTGTGCTCCTCCTCGGACCAGGGTATGCCGCGCCGGCGCTCCTCGCCGCGGGCCTTGCCGGCGGGGCGGCCGCGGGAGGAGGCCACGGTGGCGCGGCCGTCGCCGTCGTCGTCGAAGTCCCAGCAGTCGGGCGTGTCCACGGCGCCGCGCTCGATGAGGTCGACGTCGGCGACGAGCGCCTGGTAGTGCTCCCAGGCCTCCTGCGGGGTGCGCCCCGGGAGCCGCGCCGCGACGCGCTCCCACCGGTCGGGCGCGTGGTCCGGGAGCGTCACCAGCGCCGCCTCGAACGCCTTGTCCTCCTCCTTGGCCCACGGCCTCCTCGCCGCCGGCGCGGCCTGCTGGTAGTACAGGTCCATGGCCTCCTCGCCTCTGCGTCTCTCTGGCCCTCCTCCCTGCGGCGACGACACGACACCCAGGCGCCAGGTGCGCGGCGCTGCGCCAATTAACTGGCGCGCGGGTCGGGGGTGGCGTTGCGTGTGCTCGTGGACGGGCTGGGCGGCGCCGTGTGGCTGTTTGGTTCGGTTCGTTGTGGCGCGTGGGAACGGAATTCTGCTTTATAAAGATCGGCGACGGGCGCGCCCATCCGGTGGGTTGGGTGGGGCCATTCAGCTGCGCGCGCGCGGGCGCACACGTTTTGGGCGTGCGGGCGGGCGGGCAGGCGCTCGGGTGCGGGTGGGGTGGGGTGGCGTGGCGTTCGATGGGTGACGCGTGTGGGGCGCTGGACAGCGCGGCCCCGGCGGTAAAGGTGAAACGGAGGTCGGCCGGCCGGCCGGGTGCGGGGAATAGAATATGGGGAGGCGGTTATTGGTTTGCTGCTTCCGGTGGATTTTCCTCGGCTCCCTCGCCGGGGTTGCGTTTCGCGTGCGACGTTTCGGTTTGTTTCTGGGGTTATCTGGAGAGAATGATGGGATGCAACTGATGATTGGCAACGAGAATTAAGTTCGGTTTGTTTAGGGGTTGTACCTGTAGCTCGAATCGACAGAGATTGCTGGTATGGGTTTATCCGAGAATTGAAGATTCTCATCTGCATCACGATTTTTATTTTTGGGACAACATTTTTTAGCAAGTATAAAAAATTTGTCTAGTTCAGGTTTTTTGCGAGGATTTGTAGTGCTTCACGAAGGGACTTGCAATCCTCATAACAATGGGATTTTCCTAGCTGAGAGCGACGACTTCTTCCCGGATGTCGACCACCTAGTCGGCAACATTACAAACGACGCACCTGCATGTTCTTTCACAGCACTGTATGATCTCATTTTCCTCTCTATTAGGAATTGCATCTGGCCTACTACTTTTATCTATCGATATGGATATGATGTCCGTATGTCATGTACCCAATTGCATGGTTTCTTACATCACTTTGTTACTTGATGAGATTATCATCTATGTTATGATTACCATGCTTCATCTACCGCTTTAGTCAATTAAACATAATGGAAAAATCCTCAAATGTTCAACAATTCAAAAACCTGATATGTGTGGGCAATTTTCTTCAATTGCATTTGTCGCGACTCTCAAATGTGCTACATTTGAGGGGTGAATTATACGAGGTGGTGTGCGAGGGCAGTTTTCTGGCTTACCAGCATGAGCTGTTTTCACGCCTATAAGGGCAAGCCAGAAGAAGCGCTTACTCCCGAATAGGAGCAAGCGTTTGATGCTACAAACACCCTCTTCAATCTTCATACGTGTCGTTCTGAGTGTTCTTGGCGGCAAGATTGTCAATCCCTTCATGACCATCATGGTTGGTAAGGATATGTGTGATGCTCTTGAGGCCAAGTTTGGTATCTGGAACACAGGAAGTGAGTTGTATGTCATGGAGCAATATCATGACTATAAGATGACTGATGACCGTTGATGTCTACTACACAACTTTATTCTTGTAGATTTTGTTGGGCCTCCAAACGCAGAGCTATGTAGAATAATAATAAATTTCCCTCAAGTGGATGACCTAAAATCTATCAATCCGCAAGAGGTATAGGATGAAGGTGGTTATCTCTCAACCAACCCTGAAATCAAATATAAGTGGTCTCCTGTGTCTCCAACACACCCAATATAATTGTCAGCTGTATAGGTGCGCTAGTTCAGCGAATAGATGGTGATATATGTGTAATATAGATGGTAGAAATAAGTTTTTGTAATCTAAATATATAAAAACAACAAGGTAACAAATAAAAAAATGAGTAAAACGGTGCCTCAATGCCTGAAAACAAGGCTTAGGGTTTGTACTTTCACTAGTGCCCTTAAAAAGTGCAGTAAAAAATCACTCCAAAGTTTCTACTTTTATCGAAGAAAGTAGGATGCAATCACGTAGGTGGCTTAACAGCAAACCACACCAAATTCGTCTTTTCAATCATAATCTATTGAACCACCCCTATGGTCGCCATAGGTAGTCCCAGAAATCATACCATGACAACACCATATGATACTATCGTTCAACTTGTGCATAGAGTACCCCAATGTCAATACGCGTATCCGCAAGTTAATTACGAGACATGCATCATGTAATCACAAAATCTAAAATGTTCAATACAACATAACAAAACTTCGAGGAGCAAGACTCAATTCAAAAATAATAGAAGGGGAAGCATCATATGATCCAACTATATTAACAAATCTCATGATACAATTAAGATAAAAATCTTTCAAGAACATGAGTTAGAGAGATCGAACACATAGTTACTAGTACATACCCACAGCCTCAAGGATGAACTACTCACACATCACCATGAGAACAAAGAGGGATTTTTTGGTGATGGTGATGAAGGAGATGTCCCCGGCGGCATCCCAGCACCACCGTACGAGAGGGGGAAGGGCCTCGTCCTCCTCCTACTTCTTCATTGACCTTTCAGGGAGAGAGGGAGCTGGTGAAGTTATGTACCTAGGGTAAGGTCATAGATCTGGTCAAGATACCCTCCCCAAGGACATCCCTAGAAGAACCAGAAGCAGTCGAAGAAAAATCATCATCCACTCGACCATAAAGCCATGTTCCACTCGACATTCTTGAGGACACTCGACCATGCGAACAACCATTAAACTACCATAAGATGGAGAGCCTCTCACTCTGCAATGGTCGGGATTAAGTCATAGCTTTAATAGTCATTTATAGCACTTTACTTCGGACGTTACCAATAACGCTCCTTTATGAACATTGAACCCTGTGTAACGGAGGGGAGCTGGGGTCCTGGCGCACTCTATATAAGCCACCCCCTCCTCATGGACAAGGGTTCACACCCCCTGTAACTCACACGCATATATCAGTCGACTGCCTCCGGGCTCCGAGACGTAGGGTTGTTACTTCCTTCGAGAAGGGCCCGAACTCGTAAAACTCGCGTGTACAACTCCTCCATAGCTAGGATCTTGCCTCTACATACCTACCCCCATTCTACTGTCAGACTTAGAACCACGACAGTTGGCGCCCATTGTGGGGCAGGTGTCTTAGCGATTTTTTTGGAGAAGTTGCAATTTTTTCGATCCCCTTCATCATGGTTTCAGGCGAAGGTTTGACTGAGGGCCGCGAGATCCGTCTCGGCGCGCTCGTGTTTGTCTCCGACGACTCCGCTTGGCTTCAAGAGGATCCACTCGACGTCGACGCACTCCCCGTTCGCGGGGTGACACACTTTCGCGCGTGCGTCCACGGCATCCTCCTGCGGCAGCCGTCGACCCAGTATCAGTCGGCTCCTGTAGTTTCTCCCCTCCCTGCGGCCCGCCAGAGCAAGTGTTCCGGCCGATCAAGGCTTCAGCGGTGGGTGAAGCGTGCGGTGGCTCGCCAGTCGGCCACCCCTCAAGTCACGACCATCGAGCCCGACAAAACTCTCTACGGCTTGTTCGATCTGTCGACTGGCTCCGTAGAGACTGCATCCGAGTGCGATAGCAGCGACCCAGCGGCGGAAGTTTTGATGGTCAATGGGCCACGCAGTCCTCCTGGCTTCACCCGTGAAGACGGAGGCGATGGGGACGGCGATCCATCGCGCGTTCATGAAGAGTACCGCCCCGAACCCCTATCTTCGCAGCGGAGAGAAGAGCTTCGCCGCCGGAACATGGATGCACTGCACACTCCTATCGTAGGAGAAACCCCTAAGGCCCAGGCCTTGGAGTCGGCGCGCCTGGCCAACTTGGCTGAGCGCACTCGACTGGAGAACCTCCAGCGCGCACTCGACGAGCGTGTTCGGCAGCGTGCTCCCAAATCTAGTCGACGTCAGCTTTTTCTGCCTCCGACTCAGGTATACCAAACTCCGATTCAGAATCTCGCAGCTGTAGCCCGGATAGCGGAGTCGATCCAACCTTCCCAGTCAGAAGCTGGTCGAGGTCTGGTGCAGATCCGAGCTTTGCTCCGTGCGACAGGAGAGCAGAATACAGCAGTATCTCAGTCGCAGAATAGGATCCATAGCAGGTCCGTGGTTGCGGACACAGTTCAGTCGGCTCACAGCCCAAGATCGCCCTCGAGGCGTGAGGGACGTGGAGACCGACGAGATCAGTACAGAAATCATGGGCAGTATCACCACCGAGTCGACCGCGATGATCGTCGTCGAGTGCCCACACCTCCCCCAAGGAGTGGGTCGTACGTGCCTCGGCAACATGATGACATGCGCCCTCACAGTATGGGGCGAGGGATTCCAGTCGACCCCAGAGAGCCGGGCTTTGATGCGAGATCTATTCTCGTTCAGGGCTTGGTCAACAGAAACCGAGCTCACCGAGAGGGTCATGAGAGAGATCTATCAACCAGCAGCAGAGTGCAAGTCTCAGGTCCGGAATGCTTCAGCAGAGCCATCAGGGTTGCGGTGATTCCCCCCAACTTCAGGTTGGCGACCGGAGTCAGTAAGTTCACCGGTGAGTCCAAGCCTGATACTTGGCTTGAAGACTACCGAGTGGCTGTCCAGATTGGTGGCGGCAATGATGAAGTGTCCATGAAACACCTTCCTCTGATGCTGGAGGGCTCGGCTAGAGCATGGCTGAATCAGTTAGCACCAAGCAGTATTTATACTTGGGAAGATCTTGCCCGAGTATTTGTCAGAACATTCGAGGGTACTTGCAAACAGCCGGCAGGGCTGATCGATTACAGTGTTGCGTTCAGAAACCGAATGAGTCTTTGAGGGATTATATCCAGAGATGGACCACATTGCATCACATGGTGGAGAATGTGTCTGATCATCAGGCAATTTGTGCCTTTAAAGAAGGCGTCAAGTATCGGGAGTTGAATATGAAGTTCGGTCGGACAGGAGATATGACTCTTTATTCGGATGATGGAAATTGCCACCAAATATGCCAACGGTGAAGAAGAAGACCGACTCCAGAGTGGCAGGCACAAAGCAGCCGCCCATGAAACCGGAGGAGGAAACTCCAGTCGAAAACAGAAGCGCAAGGCCGAGCCAGACGCTCCTGGCGAAGCCTTAGCTGTGACTCAAGGAAAGTTCAAGGGGAAGCCCAAGGGGCCGTGGAACCCCAAGAAAGTAAAAGATCAAGATGGAAACGATGTGCTGGATTTGCCATGCCACATTCACACCAAAAAAGACGAAGAGGGTAATTTCATTTACCCAAAGCATACCACTCGACAGTGTCGACTCCTAATCCAACAGTTCCGAGAGAAACAACCCAAGGAAAAGGAGAAGGAAGAAGATAAGGTTGAGGATGAGGAAGAGGATGATGATGGTTATCCCCACGTGAATTCCACCTTGATGATTTTCGCAGACGTTGAGAGTAAAAGTCGATTGAAAGTCATCAACAGAGAAGTGAACATGGTCGCTCCGGTGACACCCAGTTATTTGAAGTGGTCCCAGACCGCCATTACATTCGACCAGTCCGATCACCCAGCGCACATAGCCACCCCTGGGAGGCAAGCGTTGATGGTCGACCCAGTAGTCGAAGGCACCCGAGTAACAAAGGTTCTGATGGATGGTGGCAGTGGCCTGAATATACTGTATGCAGAGATGTTGAAAGGAATGGGCATTCCGATGTCCAGACTCAGTGAGAGTAATATGAGTTTCAATGGGGTCATTCCAGGCAAGAAGGCTGCATCACTCGGCCAGATTGCTCTCGACATGGTTTTCGGTGATTCCAAGAATTACCGCAAAGAAAAGTTGACATTTGAAGTTGTGAATTTTCAGAGTGCCTATCATGCTATTCTGGGCAGGCCAGCTTATGCATGTTTTATGGCTCGACCATGTTACGTGTACCTCAAATTGAAGATGCCTGGTCCCAAAGGGGTGATCACTATCACTGGTAATCGGAAGAAGGCAGAAGAGTGCTTCCAGAAGGGTTCAAAGATCGCCGATGCACAGATGGCCGTGGTAGAATTGCAAGAATATCAGAAAAATGCAGATCCGAGTGATTTGTTGCGAGCCAAGAAGCCTGCCACAGATTCAGCATTCCAGTCGTCTGGCAAAACAAAGTCGATTCACATTCACCCGACAGACCCCAATGCTGCTCCGACTCACATTTCAACCACACTTGACTCCAAATAGGAAGAAGCGCTCATCCAGTTCCTCTATGAGAACTGGGACATCTTTGCATGGAAACCTTCTAACATGCCAGGTGTTCCCAGGGGACTGGCTGAGCACCGTTTGCGAGTCGACCCAAAAGTGAAACCAGTCAAAGAGCATCTTCGACGGTCCACCGTACAAAAGAGGAAGGCAATCAGTGAAGAGGTGGCTCGGCTTTTGGCATCTGAGTTTATCCGTGAGATTTACCACTCCGAGTGGTTAGCCAATGTTGTCATGGTCCCAAAGAAGGACGACTCACTTCGCATGTGCATCAACTTCGAACATATCAATCGGGCCTGCCCGAAAGATCACTTTCCTCTCCCACACATTGACCAGATAGTCGACTTGACTGCGGGGTGCGAGCGTTTGTCCTTTTTGGACGCCTACTCCGGGTACCACCAGATCTGTCTGTACGGACCCGGCGAGATAAAAACAGCTTTCATCACCCCATCTGGGTGCTTCTATTATGTCACTATGCCATTCGGTTTGAAGAATGCTGGAGCCACATTCATGCGGATGATTCAGAAGTGCCTGCTCACTCAGATCAGTCGGAATGTGGAAGCATACATGGATGGCATTGTGGTCAAGTCACGTAAAGGTTCCGACCTACTAGCTGACCTTGCTGAAACCTTTGCCAACCTCAGAAGGTATGATATCAAGCTTAATCCATCAAAGTGCATGTTTGGAGTTCCAGGCGGAAAATTACTCGGTTTTCTCGTTTCCGAACGAGGGATCGATGCTAACCCAGAGAAAGTAGGTGCCATACTCCGGATGAAATGCCCTGTGCGTGTGCACGATGTCCAGAAGCTTACTGGTTGTTTGGACGCCCTAAGTCGATTCATTTCTCGCCTCGGTGAAAAGGCACTGCCTCTTTACCGACTGATGAAGAAATCAGATAAGTTCGAGCGGAATCCTGAAGCTGATTCACCATTTGCAGAGCTAAAAGCCTTGCTTTCCACCCAGCCAGTGCTTGCTGCCCCAATCAGCAAAGAGCCTTTACTGCTTTATATAGCAGCCACTGGACAAGTCGTCAGTACAATACTTACGGTCGAGCGGGAAGAAGAGGGAAAAGCCTATAAAGTTTAGCGCCCAGTTTATTATATTTCTGAAGTTCTGACTCCGTCAAAACAGAGATATCCGCACTATCATAAGCTCGTTTATGGGATTTACATGACCACGAAGAAGGTTGCACACTATTTCTCTGATCACTCTCTTACTATCGTCAGCGACGCTCCGTTGTCAGAGATTCTGCACAACAGAGATGCAACTAGTCGAGTGGCAAAATGGGCGATTGAACTCCTTCCCTTAGATATCAAGTTTGAGGCAAAGAAAGCTATCAAGTCCCAAGCAATAGCAGATTTCCTCGCCGAGTGGATTGAACAGCAACTGCCGACTCAAGTTCACTCGGAGCATTGGACCATGTTCTTTGATGGATCCAAAATGCTGAATGGTTCCGGTGCTGGAGTGGTTCTGGTATCCCCCCGAGGAGACAACCTCAGATATGTCCTCCAGATTCACTTTGATTCCTCCAATAATGAAGCTGAATATGAAGCACTCCTGTATGTGTTACATATGGCCATCTCACTCGGCGTCCGTTGCCTCATGGTCTACGGCGACTCAGATTTGGTAGTCAATCAAGTGATGAAGGAGTGGGACGTCAGAAGCCCAGCCATGACTGGTTACTGCAACGCGGTGAGGAAGTTGGAAAAGAAGTTTGAAGGGTTAGAGCTCCATCACATACCCCGACTGAAAAATCAAGCAGCCGATGACTTGGCAAAGATAGGTTCCAAGAGAGAAGCCATTCCCAGCAATGTGTTTTTGAAGCATATTCACACACCGACCGTTCAAGAAGATCCTTTTACTGAAGAGCCCTCGTAGCCTAAGAGCGCCACAGATCCGATTGAAGTCGAGGTCCCAGCCATGGTCGACCTAATCATGGAGGTTCTGGTCATCACTCCCGACTGGACAGTGCCATACATTGCGTACATCCTCAGAAAGGAACTCCTAGAAGACAAAGAAGAGGCTCGGCAGATCGTCCGTCGATCCAAGGCCTTTACTGTGATAAGAGGACAATTATTCAGGGAAAGCGTAACTGGAGTCGGTCAGAGATGCATAACGCCAGAAGAAGGTCGAATGATCCTCAGCGACATCCACTCGGGGACCTGTGGCCACAATGCGTCCTCTCGGGCCATCGTGGCTAAAGCATACCGAGCCAGATTCTATTGGTCGCGAGCAAATGAAATGGCGAAAGATATAGTCGACAGATGTGAAGGCTGCCAGTTTTACTCGGACATGTCTCACAAGCCAGCGTCAACCCTGAAGAGCATTCCCCTCATTTGGCCCTTTGCTGTTTGGGTTTGGATATGGTTGGACCACTGAGAACTGGTAGGAGCGGCTTCACTCATGTGCTCGTGGCAGTCGACAAGCTTACCAAATGGATCGAAGCTAAACCTATCAAGAGTCTTGAAGCCAACACCGCTATCAGTTTTATCAGAGAATTGACATTCAGATATGGAGTTCCACACAGCATCATCATGGACAACGGGTCGAACTTCGATTCCTATGAGTTTAGAGCTTTCTGCGCTTCTCAAGGCACACGAATCGACTATGCTTCAGTCGCTCACCCGCAGTCGAACGGACAAGCAGAAAGAGCCAATGGCCTAATTCTCAAAGGATTGAAACCCCGACTGACGCGTGACCTCAAACACGTAGCAGGCGCTTGGGTCGATGAACTTCCATCAGTTCTGTGGGGTTTGAGGACAACTCCCAATCGGTCGACTGGACGAACTCCTTTCTTCTTGGTCTATGGAGCCAAAGCTGTTCTGCCGAGTGACCTGCTCCACAATGCACCCCGAGTCGAGCTCTTCTCCGAAGAAGAAGCAGAGCAGGCCCGGCAGGATTCAGTCGATCTCTTAGAGGAGGAAAGAGAGATGGCCTTGATCCAGTCGACCATTTACCAGCAAGACTTGCGTCGATTCCACGCCAGGAACGTGACGGGCCGAAGCTTTCAAGAGGGGGACCTGGTTCTTCGAGTGGATCAACAGAAACCACACAAGCTCGCCCTGGCTTGGGAAGGCCCCTTCATCATCACCAAAGTTCTCCACAATGGAGCATACCATCTTTACAGTGTTGAGCATCAGAAGGACGAGCCACGGGCCTGGAACGCGGAGCTGCTCCACCCCTTTTATACTTAAGCACTCATTCGAATAAAATGTAATAAGAAGTACCTTTGTAATTTGTCCGTCTAAGACAAGAGCTTTTCAGTCTTCTCGCACGATTGTCGTTGTTTTCATTTACCTCCGAAATCCCCCAGTGGGTGGGCTTAGTCGCGAATCCATTTCGCCTAAGTTCGAAAGAAAATTCTACCGAGTGATGAGCAAGCCTCTCACTCGGGAGGCTTAGCCGCGAATCCGTTTCGCCTAAGTTCGAAAGTAAATCCTACCGAGTGGTGAACGATCCTCCCACTCGGGGGCTTAGTTGCAGTCCGGCACTCGCCTAAGTTCTCCCACTCGGAGTCCTAGCTGCAGTCCAGTACTCGCCTAAGTTTGTAAAATCCTACGGAGTGGTGAGCAATCTGTTGGGGAACGTTGCAGAAAATTAAAATTTTTCCTACGGTTTCACCAAGATCCATCTATGAGTTCATCTAAGAAATGAGTCAAGGGAGTGAGTTTGCATCTACATACCACTTGTAGATCGAGTGCGGAAGCGTTCAAGAGGATGGTGATGAGGGAGTCGTACTCGTCGTGATTCGGATCACCGATGACCAAGTGCTGAACGGACAGCACCTCCGCGTTCAACACACGTACGGTATGGGCGACGTCTCCTCCGTCTTGATCCAGCAAGGAGGAAGGAGAGGTTGAGGAAGACAGCTCCAACGGCAGCACGACGGCGTGGTGTTGTTGGTGCAGCAGTATTCCGACAGGGCTTCGCCAAGCATGTACGGAGGAGGAGAGGTGTTGGGGAGGGGAGGGACTGCGCCTTGGCTTGTTCTTGTTGCAGCCCTCCCCTCACCCCTCTATATATAGGAGGAGAGGGGCAAGGGTGCCGGCCCTCTAGGGGAAACCCTAGAGGGGGGCGGCGGCCAAAGGGAGAGGGAAAAGGGTGGCTTGCCCCCCAAGCTAGGGGGGCGCCCCCTTTAGGGTTTCCCCTCCCCTTGTCCTAGCCGCATGGGCCTAGGTGGGGAGGCACGCCCAGCCCACTAGGGGCTGGCTCCCTCTCCCACACAGCCCATGTGGCCCCCCCGGGAGGGGTGGCCCCACCCGGTGGACCCCCGGAACCCTTCCGGTGGCCCCGGTACAATACCGGTATGCCACCGAAACTTTCCGGTGTCCGTTTAACCACTTTCCTTATATGAATCTTTAGCTCCGGACCATTCCGGAACTCCTCGTGACGTCCGGGATCTCATCTGGGACTCCGAACAACATTCGGTAATCACATACAAATCTTCCTAATAACCCTAGCGTCACCGAACCTTAAGTGTGTAGACCCTACAGGTTCGGGAGACATGCAGACATGACCGAGACGACCTCAGGTCAATAACCAACAGCGGGATCTGGATACCCATGTTGGCTACCACATGCTCCTCGATGTTGTCATCGGATGAACCATGATGTCGAGGATTCGATCAAACCCCGTATGCAATTCCCTTTGTCAATCGGTACGTTACATGCCCGAGACACGATCGTCGGTATCCCAATACCTTGTTCAATCTCGTTACCGGCAAGTCACTTTACTCGTACCGCAATGCATGATCCCGTGATCAAACATTTGATCACCTTGAGCTCATTATGATGATGCATTACCGAGTGGGCCCAGAGATACCTCTCCGTCATACGGAGTGACAAATCCCAGTCTCGATCCATGTCAACCCAACAGAGACTTTCGGAGATACCTGTAGTGCACCTTTATAGTCACCCAGTTACGTTATGACGTTTGGTACACCCAAAGCACTCTTACGGTATCCGGGAGTTACACGATCTCATGGTCCAAGGAAGAGATACTTGACATTGGAAAAGCTCTAGCAAACGAACTAACCGACCTTTGTGCTATGCTTAGGATTGGGTCTTGTCCATCACATGATTCTCCTAATGATGTGATCCCGTTATCAACGACATCCAATGTCCATAGCCAGGAAACCATGACTATCTGTTGATCACAACGAGCTAGTCAACTAGAGGCTCACTAGGGACATATTGTGGTCTATGTATTCACACGTGTATTACGATTTCCGGATAATACAGTTATAGCATGAATAAAAGACAACTATCATGAACAAAGAAATATAATAATAATCCTTTTATTATTGCCTCTAGGGCATATTTCCAACAGTCTCCCACTTGCACTAGAGTCAATAATCTAGTTACATTGTGATGAATCGAACACCCATAGAGTTCTGGTGTTGATCATGTTTTGCTCGCGAGAGAGGTTTAGTCAACGGATCTGCGACATTCAGATCCGTATGTACTTTGCAAATTTCTATGTCTCCATCTTGAACATTTTCACGGATGGAGTTGAAACGACGCTTGATGTGCCTGGTCTTCTTGTGAAACCTGGGCTCCTTGGCAAGGGCAATAGCTCCAGTATTGTCACAGAAGAGTTTGATCGGCCCCGACGCATTGGGTATGACTCCTAGGTCGGTGATGAACTCCTTCACCCAAATAGCTTCATGCGCTGCCTCCGAGGCTGCCATGTACTCCGCTTCACATGTAGATCCCGCCACCACGCTCTGCTTGCAGCTGCACCAGCTTACTGCTCCACCATTCAACATATACACGTATCCGGTTTGTGACTTAGAGTCATCCAGATCTGTGTCGAAGCTAGCGTCGACGTAACCCTTTACGACGAGCTCTTCGTCACCTCCATAAACGAGAAACATGTCCTTTGTTATTTTCAGGTACTTCAGGATATTCTTGACCGCTGTCCAGTGTTCCTTGCCGGGATTACTTTGGTACCTTCCTACCAAACTTACGGCAAGGTTTACATCAGGTCTGGTACACAGCATGGCATACATAATAGATCCTATGGCTGAAGCATAGGGGATGACACTCATTTCTTCTATATCTTTTGCCGTGGTCGGGCATTGAGCCGAGCTCAATCTCACACCTTGCAATACAGGCAAGAACCCCTTCTTGGACTGATCCATTTTGAACTTCTTCAAAATCTTATCAAGGTATGTGCTTTGTGAAAGACCTATGAGGCGTCTCGATCTATTTCTACAGATCTTGATGCCTAATATATAAGCAACTTCTCCAAGGTCCTTCATTGAAAAACACTTATTCAAGTAGGCCTTAATGCTTTCCAAGAATTCTATATCATTTCCCATCAAAAGTATGTCATCTACATATAATATGAGAAATGCTATAGAGCTCCCACTCACTTTCTTGTAAACGCAGGCTTCTCCATAAGTCTGCATAAACCCAAACGCTTTGATCATCTCATCAAAGCGAATGTTCCAACTCCGAGATGCTTGCACCAGCCCATAAATGGATCGCTGGAGCTTGCATACTTTGTTAGCGTTCTTAGGATCGACAAAACCTTCCGGCTGCATCATATACAGTTCTTCCTTAAGATAACCGTTAAGGAATGCCGTTTTGACGTCCATCTGCCATATCTCATAATCATAGTATGCGGCAATTGCTAACATGATTCGGACGGACTTAAGCTTCGCTACGGGAGAGAAAGTCTCATCGTAGTCAATCCCTTGAACTTGTCGATAACCCTTAGCGACAAGTCGAGCTTTATAGATGGTAACATTACCATCCGCGTCCGTCTTCTTCTTAAAGATCCATTTGTTTTCTATCGCTCGCCGATCATCGGGCAAGTCAGTCAAAGTCCATACTTTGTTTTCATACATGGATTCTATCTCGGATTTCATGGCTTCTAGCCATTTGTTGGAATCTGGACCCGCTATAGCTTCTTCATAGTTCGAAGGTTCACCGTTGTCTAACAACATGATTTCCAGGACAGGGTTGCCGTACCACTCTGGTGCGGAACGTGTCCTTGTGGACCTACGAAGTTCAGTAGCAACTTGATCCGAAGTACCTTGATCATCATTATTTTCCTCTTCAGTTGGTGTAGGCATCACAGGAACATTTTCCTGGGCTGCACTACTTTCCGGTTCAAGAGGTAGTACTTCATCGAGTTCTACTTTCCTCCCACTTACTTCTTTCGAGAGAAACTCTTTTTCCAGAAAGGATCCGTTCTTGGCAACAAAGATCTTGCCCTCGGATCTTAAGTAGAAGGTATACCCAATGGTTTCCTTAGGGTATCCTATGAAGACGCATTTTTCCGACTTGGGTTCGAGCTTTTCAGGTTGAAGTTTCTTGACATAAGCATCGCATCCCCAAACTTTTAGAAATGACAGCTTAGGTTTCTTCCCAAACCATAATTCATACGGTGTCATCTCAACGGATTTAGACGGTGCCCTATTTAAAGTGAATGTAGCTGTCTCTAGAGCGTATCCCCAAAATGATAGTGGTAAATCGGTAAGAGACATCATAGACCGCACCATATCTAATAGAGTGCGATTACGACGTTCGGACACACCGTTACGCTAAGGTGTTCCAGGCGGCGTGAGTTGTGAAACGATTCCACATTTCCTTAAGTGTGTACCAAATTCGTGACTTAAGTATTCTCCTCCACGATCTGATCGTAGGAATTTTATCTTTCGGTCACGTTGATTCTCTACCTCATTCTGAAATTCCTTGAACTTTTCAAAGGTCTCAGATTTGTGTTTCATTAAGTAGACATACCCATATCTACTCAAGTCATCAGTGAGAGTGAGAACATAACGATATCCTCCGCGAGCCTCAACACTCATTGGACCGCACACATCGGTATGTATGATTTCCAATTAGTTGGTTGCTCGCTCCATTGTTCCGGAGAACGGAGTCTTGGTCATCTTGCCCATGAGGCATGGTTCGCATGTGTCAAATGATTCATAATCGAGAGACTCTAAAAGTCCATCAGCATGGAGCTTCTTCATGCGCTTGACACCAATGTGACCAAGGCGGCAGTGCCACAAGTATGTGGGACTATCGTTATCAACTTTACATCTTTTGGTATTCACGCTATGAATATGTGTAGTATTACGCTCGAGATTCATTAAGAATAAACCATTGACCATCGGAGCATGACCATAAAACATATCTCTCATATAAATCGAACAACCATTATTCTCAGACTTAAATGAGTAGCCATCTCGTATTAAACGAGATCCAGATACAATGTTCATGCTCAAACTTGGCACTAAATAACAATTATTAAGGTTCAAAACTAATCCTGTGGGTAAATGTAGAGGTAGCATGCCGACGGCGATCACATCGACTCTGGAACCATTCCCGACGCGCATCGTCACCTCGTCCTTCGCCAGTCTCCGCTTATTCCGCAGCCCCTGCTGTGAGTTACAAATATGAGCAACAGCACCGGTATCAAATACCCAGGAGTTACTACGAGTACTGGTAAGGTACACATCAATTACATGTATATCAAATATACCTTTAGTGTTGCCGGCCTTCTTATCCGCTAAGTATTTGGGGCAGTTCCGCTTCCAGTGACCCTTCCCCTTGCAATAAAAGCACTCAGTCTCAGGCTTGGGTCCATTCTTTGACTTCTTCCCGGCAACTGGCTTACCGGGCGCGGCAACCTCCTTGCCGTCCTTCTTGAAGTTCTTCTTACCCTTGCCCTTCTTGAACTTAGTGGTCTTATTGACCATCAACACTTGATGTTCTTTCTTGATTTCAACCTCTGCTGACTTCAGCATAGAAAATACTTCAGGAATGGTCTTTACCATCCCCTGCATATTGTAGTTCATCACAAAGCTCTTGTAGCTTGGTGGGAGCGACTGAAGGATTCTGTCAATGACTGCCTCATCAGGGAGGTTAATATTCAGCTGGGTCATACGGTTGTGCAACCCAGACATCTTGAGTATGTGCTCACTGACAGAACTATTTTCCTCCATCTTACAACTATAGAACTTGTCGGAGATGTCATATCTCTCGACCCGGGCGTGAGCTTGGAAAACTAGTTTCAGCTCTTCGAACATCTCATATGCTCCGTGATGCTCAAAACGCTTTTGGAGCCCCGGCTCTAAGCTGTAAAGCATGCCGCACTGAACGAGGGAGTAATCATCAGCACGAGACTGCCAAGCATTCATAATGTCTTGGTTCTCTGGGACGGGAGCGTCACCTAGCGGTCCTTCTAGGACATATTGTTTCCTGGCAGCTATGAGGATGATCCTCAGGTTCCGGACCCAGTCCGTATAGTTGCTGCCATCATCTTTCAGCTTGGTTTTCTCTAGGAACGCATTGAAGTTCAAGTTGACATGAGCGTTGGCCATTTGATCTACAAGACATATTTGCAAAAGGTTTTAGACTAAGTTCATGATAATTGAGTTCATCTAATCAAATTATTGAATGAACTCCCACTCAGATTAGACATCCCTCTAGTCATCTAAGTGTTACACGATCCGAGTCGACTAGGCCGTGTCCGATCATCACGTGAGACGGACTAGTCATCGTCGGTGAACATTCTCATGTTGATCGTATCTTCCATATGACTTGTGTTCGACCTTTCAGTCTCCGTGTTCCGAGGCCATGTCTGTACATGCTAGGCTCGTCAAGTTAACCCTAAGTGTTTTTGCATGTGTAAAACTGTCTTACACCCGTTGTATGTGAACGTAAGGATCTATCACACCCGATCATCACGTGGTGCTTCGAAACGACGAACTTTAGCAACGGTGCACAGTTAGGGGGAACACTTCTTGAAATTGTTGTAAGGGATCATCTTATTTACTACCGTCGTTCTAAGTAAACAAGATGCATAAAACATAATAAACATCACATGCAATTATATAAAGTAGTGACATGATATGGCCAATATCATATAGCTCCTTTGATCTTCATCTTCGGGGCTCCATGATCATCTTGTCACCGGCATGACACCATGATCTTCATCATCATGATCTCCATCATCGTGTCTTCATGAAGTTGTCACGCCAACGACTACTTCTACTTCTATGACTAACGCGTTTAGCAAATAAAGTAAAGTAGTTTACATGGCGTTCTTCAATGACACGCAGGTCATACAAATAAAGACAACTCCTATGGCTCCTGCCGGTTGTCATACTCATCGACATGCAAGTCGTGATTCCTATTACAAGAACATGATCTCATACATCACAATATATCATTCATCATTCATCACAACTTCTGGCCATATCACATCACATGACAATTGCTGCAAAAACAAGTTAGACGTCCTCTAATTGTTGTTGCATCTTTTACGTGGCTGCAATTGGGTTCTAGCAAGAACGTTTTATTACCTACGAATAACCACAACGTGATCTTGTCAACTTCTATTTACCCTTCATAAGGACCCTTTTCATCGAATCCGCTCCAACTAAAGTGGGAGAGACAGACACCCGCCAGCCACCTTATGCAACTAGTGCATGTCAGTCGGTGGAACCGGTCTCACGTAAGCGTATGTGTAAGGTTGGTCCAGGCCGCTTCATCCCACAATACCGCTGAAGCAAGATAAGACTAGTGGCGGCAAGCAAGTTGAAAAGATCCACGCCCACAACAAAATTGTGTTCTACTCGTGCAATAGAGAACTACGCATAGACCTAGCTCATGATGCCACTGTTGGGGAACGTTGCAGAAAATTAAATTTTTTTCTATGGTTTCACCAAGATCCATCTATGAGTTCATCTAAGAAACGAGTCAAGGGAGTGAGTTTGCATCTACATACCACTTGTAGATCGAGTGCGGAAGCGTTCAAGAGGATGGTGATGAGGGAGTCGTACTCGTCGTGATTCGGATCACCGATGACCAAGTGCTGAACGGACAGCACCTCCGCGTTCAACACACGTATGGTACGGGAGACGTCTCCTCCGTCTTGATCCAGCAAGGAGGAAGGAGAGGTTGAGGAAGACAGCTCCAACGGCAGCACGACGGCGTGGTGTTGTTGGTGCAGCAGTATTCCGACAGGGCTTCGCCAAGCACGTACGGAGGAGGAGAGGTGTTGGGGAGGGGAGGGGCTGCGCCTTGGCTTGTTCTTGTTGCGGCCCTCCCCTCACCCCTCTATATATAGGAGGAGAGGGGCAAGGGGGCCGGCCCTCTAGGGGAAACCCTAGAGGGGGGCGGCGGCCAAAGGGAGAGGGAAAAGGGTGGCTTGCCCCCCAAGCTAGGGGGGCGCCCCCTTTAGGGTTTCCCCTCCCCTTGTCCTAGCCGCATGGGCCTAGGTGGGGAGGCGCGCCCAGCCCACTAGGGGCTGGCTCCCTCTCCCACACAGCCCATGTGGCCCCCCCGGGAGGGGTGGCCCCACCCGGTGGACCCCCGGAACCCTTCCGGTGGCCCCGGTACAATACCGGTATGCCACCGAAACTTTCCGGTGTCCGTTTAACCACTTTCCTTATATGAATCTTTACCTCCGGACCATTCCGGTACTCCTCGTGACGTTCGAGATCTCATCCGGGACTCCGAACAACATTCGGTAATCACATACAAGTCATCCTAATAACCCTAGCGTCACCGAACCTTAAGTGTGTAGACCCTACGGGTTCGGGAGACATGCAGACATGACCGAGACGACCTCAGGTCAATAACCAACAGCGGGATCTGGATACCCATGTTGGC
The DNA here is from genome assembly GCF_002162155.2 of Triticum dicoccoides. Taxonomy (NCBI): domain Eukaryota; kingdom Viridiplantae; phylum Streptophyta; class Magnoliopsida; order Poales; family Poaceae; genus Triticum; species Triticum dicoccoides. The sequence goes on along the minus strand of NC_041384.1, from coordinate 624,981,353 downwards.
TCCCACATGCTCCTCGATGTTGTCATCGGATGAACCACGATGTCGAGGATTCGATCAAACACCGTATGCAATTCCCTTTGTCAATCGGTACGTTACATGCCCGAGACTCGATCGTCGGTATCCCAATACCTCATTCAGTCTCGTTACCGGCAAGTCACTTTACTCGTACCGCAATGCATGATCCCGTGATCAAACATTTGATCACCTTGAGCTCATTATGATGATGCATTACCGAGTGGGCCCAGAGATACCTCTCCGTCATACGGAGTGACAAATCCCAGTCTCGATCCGTGTCAACCCAACAGAGACTTTCGGAGATACCTATAGTGCACCTTTATAGTCACCCAGTTACGTTGTGACGTTTGGTACACCCAAAGCACTCTTACGGTATCCGGGAGTTACACGATCTCATGGTCTAAGGAAGAGATACTTGACATTGGAAAAGCTTTAGCAAACAAACTAACCGACCTTTGTGCTATGCTTAGGATTGGGTCTTGTCCATCACATGATTCTCCTAATGATGTGATCCCGTTATCAACGACATCCAATGTCCATAGCCAGGAAACCATGACTATCTGTTGATCACAACGAGCTAGTCAACTAGAGGCTCACTAGGGACATATTGTGGTCTATGTATTCACACGTGTATTACGATTTCCGGATAATACAGTTATAGCATGAATAAAAGACAACTATCATGAACAAAGAAATATAATAATAATCCTTTTATTATTGCCTCTAGGGCATATTTCCAACAGAATCCTCCCACTCGGGGGCTTAGCTGCAGTCCGGCACTCGCCTAAGTTCTCCCACTCGGAGGCTTAGCTGCAGTCCAGTACTCGCCTAAGTTTGTAAAATCATACCGAGTGGTGAGCGGTCCTCCCACTCGGGAGCTTAGCTACAGTCCGGCACTCGCCTAAGTTCTCCCACTCGGAGGCTTAGCT
>NC_041384.1:624865159-624979549 GCF_002162155.2 Triticum dicoccoides | reverse complement strand
CTGGTGAGCGATCCTCCCACTCGAGGGCTTAGCTGCAGTCCGGCACTTGCCTAAGTTCTCCCACTCGGAGACTTAGCTGCAGTCCGGTACTCACCTAAGTTTGTAAAATCCTACCGAGTGGTGAACGATCCTCCCACTCGGGGGCTTAGCTGCAGTCCGGCACTCGCCTAAGTTCTCCCACTCGAAGGCTTAGATGAAGTCCAGTACTCGCCTAAGTTTGTAAAATCCTACCGAGTGGTGAGCAATCCTCCCACTCGGGGGCTTAGCTGCAATCCAGTACTCACCTAAGTTTGTAAAATCCTACCGAGTGGTGAGCAATCCTCCCACTCGGGGGCTTAGCTGCAGTCCAGTACTCGCCTAAGTTTATAAAATCCGCAAGGACGACAAGGTGCAGGTCGACCGCGGCCCTCTTCTTCGAGCTACGCCACAAATACAACGTATGCTCCATCCTTGTCTACAAGGATGACGAGGTGCAGGCGACCGTGGCCCTTTTCTCCGACCTGCGCCACAAATACAATGTACGCTTCATCCTTGTCCGCAAGGATGACGAGGCGCAGGTCGACTGGAGTCACCACCTCAAAGCTGCATCTCCAGCACAAAGATTATTCCGAGCAAAGAACAAAGCCCACTTAAAGGCAAAACACAAGCATATTCGGAAATAAACCAAATTCGGATAAATCCTAAATTTCCAAGCAGCAAACCAAAAGTATTCGAGCATCAAGCCCGAAGGAGTTTAACGGTTACAACAATCACTTGACATTCCGAAGCAAATTTAAGGTAGATTCAAGTCTCATAAGTTTGTTCACTTGGCAGGAGGAGGGCTGGCAGGCTCGACGAATTCGTCCAGGTCGATTCCATCCGCGATCCGAGTGGCAGCAGCGATGAAAGTCTCCATGAAGGACTGGAAGTCATGCCTTTTGGTGTTAGCGACCTTGATCGCCGCCAGCTTGTCTTCACGAGCTTCCTTGCAGTGGACTCGCACCAAGGACAGCGCCACGTCAGCACCACACCGGGCGGAGGACTTCTTCCATTCTTGCACTCGATCAGGGATCTCGTTGAGTCGAGCCATCAAGGATTCCAGGTCATTTTGAAGCGTCGCCCTTGGCCAGAGCAATGAGTCGACTCTTGAGTCTGCCTCCTTCAGACGCGCGAGGTAGCTTGCGACGCCGGCGACACGAGACTCCAGTCGGAGCACGTTCATTGTAGTTTCGTCGCAAACTGGAGAAGCGATAGGGTCCAGACCTGTCTCAACCCTTCCAGTTTCCTCGTCAAAGTCTTGGCATAATTCTGCAGTCAAAAAATTAGTGAGTCGACCGGACAGGATCCGTTCACAAGCATCAACACAGTCGGTTTAAAATAAATACCTTCTAGCATAAGATAGAGCTTCTTGGCAAGAGTTCTCAGATAAGCCTCCGTGTCATTCCTCTTGTGGACCGCAGACTCCAGCTTTTCATTCAGGGCAATTTTGTCCTTCTTCAGACGGCTCGCCTCTCGGTTAGACTCGTTGAGACAGGACTTCAGCTTGGTCACCTACCTTTCCAGTGCTTCGACTGAAGCCAGCTTCTGGTCTGCAAGAGCAGTTTTATCTTGGGCTTCCTTCTGCGCAGCGGCGAGGTCCGAGTCCTTATCCAGAGCCAACTTCATTTTCTCTACAAAAGAAGCAACCGGATCAGACAAGAGCTCGAAGAAATGTTTTAAAAAGACAGTCGACAGGCAGTTACCTTCCATACCAGCAGCTTCCATTGTTGAGGAAATCGTTAACTGGTAACTGCTCGGTTGGCTGGTGAGTAGGGGATTAATAGGCTAATAGGCAAGTTAATTGGCATTTAATCAATTAATCAGATGATTTATCAGTTTATCGGCTACTCGGTGACCCTATGAGTAGGGATTAATAGGCAAGTTAACTGGTTAATCGGATGAATTCTTGAACAGGGGCAGCTTCATCTTGAGCTTTCTTCAGATTCTGCTGGGCCAACTCCAAGTCGAGGTTGAGTTGCCTCTGCTTCTCCTCAAGTTCAGCAAACTTGGAAATGAGAGTACAAGAATTCTGCAGAAGGCAAAAGACGTGTCAATCGACAAGATCAAAGGTTGTTTACTTCTGAGTGGATAAAACTTAAAGAAGTTCGCTTAGACCCCAGCCGACTGCACACAGTCGACTGCGGTCTCGAGAACTACACCAAGCGGGTGCATGGCGTGCCCCCGCTGATTAAGACCCAACTCGACCGGTCCGCCCGGGTCAAGTCAAAAAAAAATTCAGACCCCAGTCGACTGCGGTCTTGGGGACTACACCCAGTGGGTGCACTTAGCGTGCCCCCACCGGTTCAGATCTCATTCGACCGGTCCGTCTGGGTCGAATGGAAGAAAAGAAAGGAAGAAAGAACTCAGACCCCAGTCGACTGCCAGCAGTCGACTGCGATCTCGGGGACTACAACCAGTGGGTGCACTTAGCGTGCCCCCACCAGTTCAGATCCTACTCGCCTAGACCGAGTGGAAGAACACAACTACCAAAGACAACAAAACACCCAGTGGGTGCATAGATTCGACGCAAACAACAAGAGATTGTATGGAAGAAAAATATTTCAGATAGCATATCCTGACAGAACAAGGTGAGTCGAAAGTTTACGTACCTGGACATTGGCCCGGAGAGCCGCGTGTAACGCCCTCAATGCGGCTATATCTCCCACGTGTCGAAGCACGACTTAGAGGCATAATTGCATTGAAAGCAATGTCGCAAGTGAGGTAATCTTCACACAACCCATGTAATACATAAGGGAAAGAGATACATAGTTGGCTTACAATCGCCACTTCACACAATTACATGAATAAAGCATTACATCATCCAAATACAAACAAGGCCCGACTACGGAGCAAAAATAAAAGAAGACTACCCCAAATACTACACAGATCCCCGATCGACCCCAACTGGGCTCCACTACTGATCAACTAGAATGAAACAACACAAAGGACAAGATCTTCATCGAGCTCCTCCTTGAGCTTGGTTGCGTCACCTGCTCGGTAACATCGGCACCTGCAAACTGGTTTTGGAAGTATCTGTGAGTCACGGGGACTCAGCAATCTCACACCCTCGCGATCAAGACTATTTAAGCTTATAGGAAGGGTAAAAGGTATGAGGTGGAGCGGCAGCAAGCGACTAGCATATATGCTGGCTAACATACGCAAATGAGAGAGAGAAGAGAAGGCAAAAGCATGGTCGGACAACTATGATCAAGAAGTGATCCTAGAACAACCTACGTCAAACATTACTCCAACACCGTGTTCACTTCCCGCACACCACCGGAAAGAGACCATCACGGTTACACACGTAGTTGATGTATTTTAATTAAGGTCAACTTCAGGTTTTCTACAACCAGACATTAACAAATTCTCATCTTCCCATAACCGCGGGCACGGCTTTCGAAAGTTCAAATCCCTGCAGGGGTGTCCCAACTTCGCCCATCACAAGCTCTCACGGTCAACGAAGGATATTCCTTCTCCCAAGACAATCCGATCAGGCTCGGCATCCAGGTTACAAGACATTTCGACAATGGTAAAACAAGTCCAGCAACACCGCCCGAATGTGCCGACAAATCCCGATAGGAGCTGCACATATCTCGTTCTCAGGGCACACTCAGATGAGCTCTCCATACAACTAAAACCAAACCTCGAGTTTCCCCGAGGGGGCGTTGCACAGGGCTCTAGTTTGGACCAACACTCAGAGGAGCACTGGCCCGGGGGGGGGGGGTAAAATAATGATGACCCTCAGGAGTGCGACTCCCAAGGGAAAAGAAAAGGCTAGGTGGTGAATGGTAAAACCAATGTTGGGCATTGCTGGAGGAGTTTTATTCAAGGCAAACTGTCAAGGGGTTCCCATTATAACCCAACCGCGTAAGGAACGAAAAATCCAGGAACATAACACCGATATGACAGAAAACTTGGGCGGCAAGAGTGGAACAAAACACCAGGCATAAGGCCGAGCCTTCCACCCTTTACCAAGTATATAGATGCATTAATTAAATAAGAGATATTGTGATATCCCAACAAAATATCCATGTTCCAACATGGAACAAGCTCCAATCTTCACCTGCAACTAACAACGCTATAAGAGGGGCTGAGCAAAGCGGTAACATAGCCAAACAACGGTTTGCTAGGACAAGGTGGGTTAGAGGCTTGGTTCAACAATATGGGAGGCATGATAAGCAAGTGGTAGGTATCGCAGCATAGGCATAGCAAAAGAGCGAGCAACTAACAAGCAAAGATAAGAGTGATTTTGAGGGTATGGTCATCTTGCCTGAAATCCCACAAGGAAGAAGAAACGAGTCCATGAAGAAGATAAATGGACGTAGCCAACGGATCCTCACAAATGCAACGTTACCGGAATACCGAGAAGAAGTACACCGGAAAGAAAGCAAACAACATAGTAAACAATCATCACATAAGCATGGCATGATGCGCAAACAAGTATGATGCATTCCGGTTTAAAGAGGCATGGCATGGCAAAATGCACAAACAACACTACAAGGTAAGTGGAGCTCCGTTGCATATTGACGAAACACCACGTGACTTATTTAGTTCGATCTTGTTTATGTACCCAACAATATTAAATGTTGTTATACATGGCAAGAGGGTGAAGCAAAGTAAAACTACCTATCTAGTCAAGTTTAAATGAGGCCAGAAAATATGCATATATTAGGTTTGGTACTGTTCTGCCCTAAACACAATTTTAGAGTTGTTAAACATGCAAAATGATGCCACCATGTTAAACTTGGCATTTTCCACCCCATTTACATATAAAGATTATTAAATTCCGAGTTACGGTTATTTAGATATGAGAGAAATCATTTTAACAAGTTATTTGAGCAAATTTGAACAAACAACATTTTAAGCATTTCAAACATAGATAAAAGTTGGATATTATTAAACTAGATGAAATTATAAGCAAGTTTCAAATATAAATTGTTTTAAACCGATGCACGGTTGGTGAGTTATTAAATGCATGAAGTGTAAGGGCTTTTCTATAAATCTGCGTTCTCCGGAAAATTAGCTAAAACGTTTTGCGGAAAAAAATACATCTCGGGCCGAAACTGCAGTCTGGCCCAACAGTAGAAATAAAACAAAGGAGGGGCTTTGTGGGTGGCCTCACCCATGGGCCCAGCCCAACTACAAATGAGGCCGAGCAGGCTCGCTCGCTGGCTCAAAACGAGGCTGACCCGACGCGGTCAACACGCGGCTACGCCGAGCGAGCTGCTACTGTTCGTTACTGAAGAACGAACAGCAGAAGCAGCGGCAGGTTCACGGCGATGCAGGCGTCGGGGAGGTTCCAGCGACGGGGTCGACAGAAACCGGCGGGTTGGCGTCGGCGATGGCCGGACCTGGCGTCAATCCGGGTCGGGGAGGCGAGGAGGTAGCAGGGTAGGCCGGTGAGGCAGTGGAACTTGGTGCGGCAGTGGCAAAGGCGAGGGCAACCAGATCCCAGGGCGAAGGAAGCAGCCTGGCGACGGGGCACGGCGCCGAGGGACTTGGCGTGGTCGAGGACGACGGCCTTGGGGAAGAACTCGAGGGAGATGGCTGCAATTCGACGGGACTTGGTCTTGGAGCAGCGGGGCGGCGGCCAACGCGAGATGCAGAGGAGGTCAGCCAGCAGATGGGAGCGAGGGGAAATCCCTGGATCCGACGAGGGAAAGGGCCGGGACTGGCCTGAACGGGTCGGGGAAATGCCGAACTTGTCGAAGATGGTGGTGGAGCAGGGACGAGGCGGCATTGGAAGCTCGCACGAGCGTCCATGGTGCGGGACACGGGGCGACGAAGGATCGGAAGGCTGGCAAGGTCCCATACGGGGGGCTTCGCGGATCCATCGGGGATGAACGGGTGACGGCGCGCACGGCTGGACGACGGCAAGGCATGCTCGGGGAAGGAGCATGGCTGGGGCGGGGCGCTCTTGCTCGGGAAGAGCTCCTGCGAGAGAGAGAGATGTGAGAGAGAGAGAGAGGGAGAAAGGAACCAGAGGAAGGGGAGAGACCACGGGGAGGGACACTGGAGGAAAAAGGAGGAAACGGGAGGAAGAGGAGGGCCGACAGTGCTCATCTGCTGCTACTGCTTGGGTGGCCGGCGACTTGGAGGCGAAGATCAGAGGGTGCGGGAGGTCCTGCTACGGCTTGCTGTGGTTGGGCGGAGGCGGAAATCAAGGGAGTTGGTTGGGGCCGCTGGTTGGATCTGGCAGGAGAGGAAAACAAGCAGGAACTGGATTGGGGAAGATCCTGATGGGGATTTGCTGGAGTGTGGCGGCGGCTGAGGGGGGCAAATGACCTAGTTTTAGGGTTTGGTCTGACATATATATAGCAAAAGGATTTTTGGATAGGGGCTAATCCGTCCCTCCGATCGTAACCAGACGGTCGGGAAAAATAGGCTAGGGAGCCCAAATAAGAAAACGGAGACGTTTTGTAGATGTTTGGGGATGACCCGGACACTACGGTAACGACTGTCCGGGTCGGGTCCGGGACAACTTTCGAACATGCGCGAGGAGGGCCGCGGGCTGTCGAGAGAGCTTAGACTAGGCCTAGCGGTAGGTAGTGGACTGTGCGGAAGGCCTCAGGCTGAGAAAAGAGAAGAGAGAAAGGCCCGACGACTATTTCCGGAGACCGAAAACGTCCGACGTTTGACCGACTATAATGCCGCTATAGTTATTCGTTGGGGCGTCAAACGAACTCCGAATGCGATGAAATTTGACAGGCGGTCTAACTACACCATAATAAGACCGCACGCCAACTCTCATCCCATTCCAAGAACATAATCCGACCACTTATAAAAAACTATTTCGGACATGCCGCGGGCGTGTGCAAGTGTTTATGGGCTCAGAACGGACAACGGACGGAACGAGGAGACCGGGACGGATGCAGGTTTTGAAAACATGATGATGCAATGCACATGATGACATGATAAAATGCAACACGCAAGCGAATGATATGGCGATAACATCGAATAACTGGAAGACACCTGGCGCAGCGGTCTCGGGGCGTCACAACACTCCACCACTACGAGAGGATCTCGTCCCGAGATCTAGAATGGCACCGGAGGGAAAACGGAAGAGAAAGAGAAGAGGTAAGACTAAGTTGCTTCTTTGACAAACGAGTGAAACCAAAGAACCTTGCAAAGGTTAAGCCATTACGAGAAAAGAATACAACGGAGATAAACAAAGTCGAAAACACTCCGTTAGAAAAGAGGAACAAGGAACATTGCGAAAAAACCTTGAGGTTGAAGGGCAAGATTTATATTGAAACCACTCCGGTTAAAACAAGATAGAGAAGGATTAAGAATGGTATAATTTGGACATCACTCCGACTGAGAAGAAAAGGAATTGAATAAGAACTTGACAAGAAGAGAGTATGCTTGATGAAATCAACAACACATTGTCTTCGGGACTATTGAAAGAATGGCACAAGGGGGTAAGAAAGCTCTCAGACAGCACTCCGGTTGAGAAGGGATGCAAGACTTGATAAGGAGAAAAGAGCTTGAGGAAAAAGGACACAACACTCCGGTTAAATGGATAAACCAAGAAAAGAACACGATCCTGACAAAACGAAAAGATGGGTTGAAGAGAGCAACATCACAATGCCACCGGAAGAAAAGAAAGAATGGATGGAATGAACGGAAGGAAACAATATCTTGTAATATCACGCTTACCACAAATGCTAGAGCGGAGTTGTTAGATTATCAACAATGAAAGGATAAGCTTGATGTGGGCTTATAGAAAAACATCTCAGAATATGGGGTGACAACCTGCCACTCACGGGAAAAAGAATTGGATTGGTATGAACAAGGAGACGAGAAAGCTTATTTCACCGGAAGGATGAAAGAAGAACTTGGGTCCTTTATAAGAACCATAAATAGCAACAATCCTTAGGGAAAGCTTTAGGTAAAATATAACCCAAGATAACTCCAACGAAGGGATTGATGGATTTAAAATACCTCATTCTTAACAACATGTGAATCATGAAACATGAACTCAAATTATCAAGAATGACATAATACCACCTTCAATGATACGGAAGAAAGAATTGCACTCCGGATAGCAAGATGAAGAATGCTTGAGTTCCTCTGAAAAGAATCTCAAAGAACACTTAGAGAAGGAATTAAATCTTTGATGAACCGATATGTAGAGCCTCCATGAAGAACTCCGGTAATCAAAAAGATAACGAAAAGAAAGAGAAGTTGAAAACACAAGGTGAAACCTTGTAATGCTTTAGATGGATCTCCGTGACGAGATAATTGAGAGAACTTGGAACTCAGTGAAAAGAAAAGATGAAACAAGTTCGACCGAGAATTTTGATGAGGCTCCGGACTAAGGAATTGAACCATTTGGATGAAACAAGAATAAGAATTACATTATGCTTATCCTTCACCAATTAAATTGATGACAATCAATGGATTTTTGCATACTACTTATTCTCGTAGAAAGGGTTAAGATAAATATAACGTCAACTTGAGAGTGGTCTTCAACGAACCACCGGTAGGATATAAATAACAAAAAAATTGATAAGATAAACGAAAGAAGAGAAACTTGAATGAACCACCGTAAGAACTAAAAATGAATGAAGAGAAGATAAAGAAACACCGGGAAGAATTATAAAATGAACGAAGATGCTTGAGAGGATTTAGATACATGAGAACGAAGAGATCACGAGCCGATTAGAGATCACTTGAACGAAGCACCGGTAAGATAGGAGACTGATAACTAACAACTGAGAATGAATAAACCTGAATTGATGGACTCTGGATAACAAACTGAGAAGACTCTTGAATTGCTCCGGATAGGTGGAAAAAAATTCTCACGATCAAAATAATTACGAGAGGATCGCAACAAGCTAGAATCACGAATCTTGAACAGAATGGAGCAAGATTAAAGAGAAACTCTTCTTCGGTCTTCAAATTCTGAAAATTACGACGAGACACACCACGAAGAATTGTAGAAGCACTTCGTAATGAAGAAGAATGGAAAAGTTGAACCAACGATGAAAAGAATTTGAAAGATCTTGGAGAAAGGCACTTGACTGATGAAAAATTCATTCTTACGTCAAACTTTGAGAAAAATTTGAGGGTAGCTCCGGTAAAAGAAAAGAGTCAGGTAAGATCCTAGTAAAAGACCTGTGGGTTAGGGCCCACTCAAAAGAAACACCATTGAAATGATTAAAAAGAGAGGTTGCACCGGTAAGGAAAAAGCATTGAAATAAGGAAAGGATATACTCAACAAAGCTTGAATTGAAACCACCGGAGAAGAAAACAAGTGAAGAGTGACGAACTTGAAGCTCCGTTAGAATCCTCATGAGAACCACCGGGTAAGAACATTGAAAGAAAAGAAAGAAGAGACTTTAGATGAATAAGATGGACACTTGATCAAGAAATCAGAGTCCTTGAATAAAAAGGGTGGGTGGGTGGGAAAACAAAGGCAGCTTGGGATGAATGAAATAAACACCATTGAGAAGAACTGAGATTGGATCTTGCAAATGTTGAAGTGATCGGATCCACTTGAAGGGAAGCTCACCGGTTGAGAAGAAATTGAAATGACAAACTCGATGATCGAGAAGGATTAGTATTCACATAGAAATGTGAGAACACCGCTTAGGAAGAGGTATGGAATCAATATTTGACTTCGAAGCAACTCGAATACCACAACTCAAAACAAAACAAAGGATCGGTTGCAGAATAAGCCAGAACAAACATATGATAGAGATTTCGTCCGAAGTTTTCGTGGTGGGGCCTACACGGGCTCGATCGTACAGCACCATCATGTACAAGGCAGTGCACATGACATATGAAGCGTCCCCGAGTCGGCATAGCCAAAGACTCTTTAAGACACAACGAGACCACTGTAAAACCAACCGTGAATAGGCGGACCACTAGACGTCGAACCCCAATTTCATATCATACATCTGTCGGAAGATATCCTAAGAGCTACTTGAATTCCCACTTATAAATTCCCGAAACTTTCCGGTTATGCAATTAGGTGTTGGGGATACAGGGAAGCATAATATCTCACCCAAAACTAGCAAATCCTACATCCAGCTGTATCCATCCTTCAACACATAACCAAGAAACCTTCGGAAATCGTTTACCTCAACCTTCGAAAAGCATCCGTTATACGAGTTATGGCAATACTCCCGAACTCGCGCCCCAGTACTGGGTGGCGTCGAGGTTATCTCACCAACAACTGAATAAAAGAGATTTTCGATGTCGGCGAAACTAAACTCAGGTATTCCAGAACTGCAACGATAAAATTGTGATGACAACACCTTGGAGCTCAACTCCCCGGGACACTGCCACAACCCCTAAATGTCAGGAGGCACCAAGAACAATGTTCTCGTCACAAAACCATCGGAACGATTCCAAGATACCCGCGTGATCCTAAAAAAATAGTGAAATTTGAGAAGAGAAGAGTCAAAACTCTACGTCAGGATGCCTTACCAGAGCGATGAAGGGACTGAGGAGTAAAAAGAATTCCTAACTCTCCGATATATATAATTCCTAAATGACTCAAAACATTTTTTAGACTCAACAACGCCAACGATTTGATCAAGCAGGGGGCTCCTAAGGTCGGGGAAGGCTCTGATTACCAACTTGTAACACCCTCTATGCGGCTATATCTCCCACGTGTCAAAGCACGACCTAGAGGCATAACCGCATTGAAAGCAATGGCGCAAGTGAGGTAATCTTCACACAACCCATGTAATACATAAGGGAAAGAGATACATAGTTGGCTTACAATCGCCACTTCACACAATTACATGAATAAAGCATTACATCATCCAAATACAAACAAGGCCCGACTACGGAGCCAAAATAAAAGAAGACTACCCCAAATACTACACAGATCCCCGATCGACCCCAACTGGGCTCCACTACTGATCAACTAGAACGAAACAACACAAAGGACAAGATCTTCATCGAGCTCCTCCTTGAGCTTGGTTGCGTCACCTTCTCGGTAACATCAGCACCTACAAACTGGTTTTGGAAGTATCTGTGAGTCACGGGGACTCAGCAATCTCACACCCTCGCGATCAAGACTATTTAAGCTTATAGGAAGGGTAAAAGGTATGAGGTGGAGCTGCAGCAAGCGACTAGCATATATGCTGGCTAACATACGCAAATGAGAGCGAGAAGAGAAGGCAAAAGCACGATCGTACAACTATGATCAAGAAGTGATCCTAGAATAACCTATGTCAAACATTACTCCAACACCGTGTTCACTTCTCGGACACCACCGGAAAGAGACCATCACGGTTACACACGCGGTTGATGTATTTTAATTAAGGTCAACTTCAGGTTTTCTACAACCATACATTAACAAATTCCCATCTGCCCATAACCGCGGGCACGGCTTTCGAAAGTTCAAATCCCTGCAGGGGTGTCCCAACTTAGCCCATCACAAGCTCTCATGGTCAACGAAGGATATTTCTTCTCCCAAGACAATCCGATCAGGCTCGACATCCAGGTTACAAGACATTTCGACAATGGTAAAACAAGTCCGGCAACACCGCCCGAATGTGCCGACAAATCTCGATAGGAGCTGCACATATCTCATTCTCAGGGCACACTCAGATGAGCTCACCATACAACAAAAACCAAACCTCGAGTTTCCCCGAGGGGGCACTACACAGGGCTCTAGTTTGGACCAACACTCAGAGGAGCACTGGCCCCCCCTCGGGGGGGGGGGGGGGTAAGATAATGATGACCCTCAGGAGCACGACTCCCAAGGGAAAAGAAATGGCTAGGTGGTGAATGGTAAAACCAATGTTGGGCATTGCTGGAGGAGTTTTATTCAAGGCGAACTATTAAGGGGTTCCCATTATTACCCAACCGCGTAAGGAACGCAAAATCCGGGAACATAACACCGATATGACGGAAAACTAGGGCGGCAAGAGTGGAACAGAACACCAGGCATAAGGCCGAGCCTTCCACCCTTTACCAAGTATATAGATGCATTAATTAAATAAGAGATATTGTGATATCCCAACAGAATATCCATGTTCCAACATGGAACAAGCTCCAATCTTCACCTGCAACTAACAACGCTATAAGAGGGGCTGAGCAAAGTGGTAACATAGCCAAACAATGGTTTGCTAGGACAAGGTGGGTTAGAGGCTTGGTTCAACAATATGGGAGTCATGATAAGCAAGTGGTAGGTATCACAGCATAGGCATAGCAAAAGAGCGAGCAACTAGCAAGCAAAGATATAAGTGATTTCGAGGGTATGGTCATCTTGCCTGAAATCCCGCAAGGAAGAAGAAACGAGTCCATGAAGAAGATAAACGGACGTAGCCAATGGATCCTCACAAACGCAACGTTACCGGAATACCGAGAAGAAGTACACCGGAAAGAAAGCAAACAACATAGTAAACAATCATCACATAAGCATGGCACGATGCGCAAACAAGTATGATGCATGTACAGTTTAAAGAGGCATGGCATGGCAAAATGCACAAATAACACTACAAGTTAAGTGGAGCTCCGTTGCATATTGACGAAACACCACGTGACTTATTTAGTTCAATCTTGTTTATGTACCCAACAATATTAAATGTTGTTAAACATGGCAAGAGGGTGAAGCAAAGTAAAACTACCTATCTAGTCAAGTTTAAATGAGGCCGAAAGCAACAAACAACAATTCTGGTAAATCCCCATATGCATATATTAGGTTTGGTACTGTTCTTCCCTAAACACAATTTTAGAGTTGTTAAACATGCAAAATGATGCCACCATGTTAAAGTAGGCATTTTCCCACCCCATTTACATATAAAGATTAGTAAATTCTGAGTTACGCTTATTTAGATATGAGAGAAATCATTTTAACAAGTTATTTGAGCAAATTTGAACAAACAACATTTTAAGCATTTCAAACATAGATGAAAGTTGGATATTATTAAACTAGATGAAATTATAAGCAAGTTTCAAATATAAATTGTTTTAAACCGATGCACGGTTGGTGAGTTATTAAATGCATGAAGTGTAAGGGCTTTTCTATAAATCTGCGTTCTCTGGAAAATTAGCTAAAACGTTCTGCGGAAAAAAAACACATCTCGGGCCGAAACTGTAGTCTGGCCCAACAGTAGAAAAAAAACAGAGGGGCTTTGTGGGTGGCCTCACCCATGGGCCCAGCCCAACTACAAATGAGGCCGAGCAGGCTCGCTCACTGGCTCAAAATGAGGCTGACCCGGTGCGGTCAACATGCGGCTACGCCGAGTGAGCAGCTGCTGTTCATTACTGAAGAACGAACAGCAGAAGCAGCGGCAGGTTCACGGCGATGCAGGCGCCGGGGAGGTTCCGGTGACGGGGTCGACAGAAACCGGCAGGTTGGCGTTGGAGATGGCCGGACCTGGCGTCAATCCGGGTCGGGGAGGCGAGGAGGTAGCAGGGTAGGCCGGCGAGGCAGGGGAACTTGGTGCGGCAGTGGCGAAGGCGAGGGCGACCGGATCCCAGGGCAAAGGAAGCAGCCTGGCGATGGGGCGCGGCGCCGAGGGACTTGGTGCGGCCGAGGACGACGGCCTTGGGGAAGAACTCGAGGGAGATGGCTACAATTCGACGAGACTTGGTCTCGGAGCAGCGGGGCGGCGGCCAACGCGAGATGCAGAGGAGGTCAGCCAGCAGATGGGAGCGAGGGGAAATCCCTGGATCCGACGAGGGAAAGGGCCGGGACTGGCCTGAACGGGTCGGGGAAATGCCGAACTTGTCGAAGATGGTGGTGGAGCAGGGACGAGGCGGCACTGGAAGCTCGTACGGGCGTCCATGGCGCGGGACGTGGGGCGGCGAAGGATCAGAAGGCTGACGAGGTCCCGTACAGGCGGCCTCACGGATCCATCGGGGACGAACGGGTGACGGCGCGCATGGCTAGACGACGGCAAGGCACGCTCGGGGAAGGAGCACGGCTGGGGCGGGGCGCTCTTGCTCGGGAAGAGCTCCTACGAGAGAGAGTGATGTGAGAGAGAGAGGGAGAAAGGAACTAGAGGAAGGGGAGAGACCACGGGGAGGGACACAGGAGGATAAAGGAGGAAACGGGAGGAAGAGGAGGGCCGGCAGTGCTCAACTGCTGCTGCTGCTTGGGTGGCCAGCGACTTGGAGGCGAAGATCAGAGGGTGCGGGAGGTCCTGCTGCGGCTTGCTATGGTTGGGCGGCGGCGGAAATCAAGGGAGTTGGTCGGGGCCGCTGGTTGGATCTGGCAGGAGAGGAAAACGAGGAGGAACTGGATTGTGGAAGATCCCGATGGGGATTTGGTGGAGTGTGGCGGCGGCTGAGGGGGGAAAATGACCTAGTTTTAGGGTTTGGTCTGACATATATATATAGCAAAAGGATTTTTGGGTAGGGGCTAATCCGTCCCTCCGATCGTAACCGGACGGTCGGGAAAAATAGGCTAGGGAGCCCAAATAAGAAAACGGAGACGTTTTGTAGATGTTTGGGGATGATCCGGACACGACGGTAACGACTGTCCGGGTCGGGTCTGGGACAACTTTCGGACGCGTGCGAGGAGGGCCGCGGGCTGACAAGAGAGCTTAGACTAGGCCTGGAGGTAGGTAGTGGACTGTGCGGAAGGCCTCAGGCTGAGAAAAGAGAAGGGAGAAAGGCCTGGCGACTGTTTCCGGAGACCGAAAACATCCGATGTTTGACCGACTATAATGCCGCTATAGTTATCCGTTGGGGCGTCAAACGAACTCCGAATGCGATGAAATTTGACAGGCGGTCTAACTACACCATAATAAGACCGCACGCCAACTCTCATCCCATTCCGACAACATAATTTGGCCACTTATAAAAAACTATTTCGGACATGCCGCGGGCGCGTGCAAGTGTGTCTGGGCTCAGAACGGACAATGGACGGAACGAGGAGACCGGGACGGATGCAGGTTTTGAAAACATGATGATGCAATGCACATGATGACATGATAAAATGCAACACGCAAGTGAATGATATGGCAACAACATCGAATAACTGGAAGACACCTGGCGCATCGGTCTCGGCGCGTGACACCGCGCTAGCGTCGTAAGCAGCCGGGCTATTCTCGTGCACCGTCTTCATCCGCTCCATCATCATGTTAGCCTGACGGATGGCTTTTGCAGCCACACCCAACTGGTTTTCCGGGACAGGGTAGCTGGCGAAGAAGAGGGCAGATGACCCAGGTGCAGCAGCTTGGACCTCCGGGGCGTGAGATGGGACGACTGAAGGAATCACCGGTACAGTTGACGGTGCGGGGCGCTCACTCGACAAGGGTACACCGAAGGTTACAGAGGCCCCGTCCGCGTCTTCAGATTGATGGACGGTTGGTGTGGTCGTTGGTCCCTGCTGAGACGCCTTACCAGCCGCCACCTTTTTATTCTTCCTAGGCCTAGGAGCCACATCTTCATCATCATCTGGTAGATCGATGACGTTGGGTGGAGCTGCGGAGAAGATCATTCGACCCCAAAGTGAACCGCTAGAATTCAATCGACCGAGTAGTCAAGAGCAAGATCATAAGAGTTTTTACCTGGGTTGGACGTAACCGCATCTTCCATCTCCTCGTCTCGGTATTGGTAAGAAGAGGTTCTTGATGTAGCAGCACTGCAAAGGCCCGCACTCAGTCAGTTATGTTCTGTTGCTCGAGTCGACAAAAAGAACAAGTTAGATGATTACCCGGAGATGGTAGGGACGGTCACTTTGATCCTGGGCAAAGCCTTTGGCAGTTTGGAGGAGGTGGCTTTCGGTGCTTTTGACGCTGGAGGCAGCACAACCTTGGGCTGCTTCGGAGCCTTCTCAATCGGCGCTGGTGAAGACGTCAGGGGGCGCTTCGAAGACTGCCCAGTCGGCGCGGTCGCCAGGTCCGGGGTGCTTGCCGGGCCGTGAGCATGCTTGGATCTCCTCTCTCTGCGAGGAGGCGAGTCGACCTCTTTGTCATCAGTCGAGTCGTCGCTCTCCTCGTCCTCCTCGGCATCCGAGTGCCACTCACTGCTCTCGCCCCCGCTCGCTCCTTCCTCGATGTCTTGCCCCTGCACTCCGTTGGGCATCGAGTACATGTCAATGAGGGCCTGAAAGGACAATGATCAAAAGAAATTCAGCCGACCATCAACAAGGTGTCGCACAAAGAATCAAGAAGATACTCGACAAAGAAGAGTCGTACCTGTTCCGGCTGGCGCGAGTGGTCGAATGGAATCACCCTCCTAGACCCCCGGGGATTGTCTTTGTTGCTGGTGATTCCCGTCAGCCACTTCTCCAAGGTGTCTTCGCTGACGTCCTCTGGGTGGATCCGAGTGGAGTCCTCAAGCCCCGAGTACATCCACATCGGATGGACACGGGCCTGAAGCGGTTGGATGCGTCGACTGAGAAAGACCTCCTGCAGGTCCATCCCAGTCACCCCGTCGCGGACAAGTTGGACGACCCGCTTGACCAACACCTTGACCTGCGCCTTCTCTTCTGGGACCACCCTCAAGGAGGAGGGATCTCCACTCGAGCTAGGGAAAAGAGAGGAAGTCCAGTCGACTGGCCCGGAGTCGGCCGGTCCTTACAGTAAAACCAAGTCGACTGCCAGCCCCGGACCGAGTCGGGAAGGATCATCGCTGGGAAGGTGCTCTTGTTCCTCATCTGGATCCTTAGAACCCTGCACATATGGATCACGTGCGGCCTCTCATCACTCGGATTGGCCTTTTTGACCGACTGGGAGCGGCAGGTGAAGATGTGTTTGAAGAGACCCCAGTGCGGTCGACAGCCCAAGAAATTTTCACACATCGACACAAAAGCAGCCAGATAGACTATGGTGTTTGGAGTGAAGTGGTGGAGTTGAGCCACGAAGAAGTTCAGAAAGCCACGAAAGAAAGGATGGGGAGGCAAAGAAAACCCACGGTTAACGTGGGTGGCGGGGAGAACGCACTCCCCCTCCCGCGGCTGCGGCTCGGTCTCGTTGCCCGGGAGCCGCGCCGATTTGTGGGGGATCAGTCCCCCCTCCACCAGATCGTCGAGATCGTCCTGGCTGATCGTCGAGCGGATCCAGTCACCCTGGATCCAGCCCGGCGGCAGGCCGGATCTTGACGATGATCCGCCCCGGCTGGTCCTCTTGCCCTTCGCCTTCGCGGTCGCCTTCTTCACGCGCTCCAACGCCACCGTCTTCTCTTTCCCCATGGCGGCGGATCGAGTCCGAGCGAGGTTGCGACGCTGAGAGCGGAAGCAAGCGCGGCGGAGAAGTCTGAGGAAGAAGGAAGAAAATGGGAGCGCGCTGTGCAAAGACCCGGCCCGGTGCCTTTTATAAGGTCATTCCCCGAGTGACTGACTGGTAGGCCTAGACGATCTAAACAAATCCCGCAACAGTCGCGCGCGTGATACGTGGCGAAAAAGGTCGTGTGGGGATTGAGGCAACCTGCCTAATCAGTCCCGATTACCACGGCCTCGCCCGTCTGGCGCGCTTCCCGAAATTCGAATCCCGTGAAATCCGCGGAGAGCAGAGCAGCTTGTCAGACTGAAAACATCCTCCACATCATCATTCGGAACTCTACCGCAAAAGTTCACTTGAAAAAAATTAAGAATGGACCAAGGTGACTGAAAAAGAAGTTGATGTTATCCCCTCAGTTCATTGATCTAGAGCAAGATATACCCATAGCACGAAGAATGAGTCGGAAGTGTTCTCAACTCCTTCCCCACTCAAACCCTGATCCATTCGGGGGCTAATGATGAAGTTATGTACCTAGGGTAGGGTCATAGATCTGGTCAAGATACCCTCCCCAAGGACATCCCTAGAAGAACCAGAAGCAGTCGAAGAAAAATCATCGTCCACTCTACCATAAAGCCATGTTCCACTCGACATTCTTGAGGACACTCGACCATGCGAACAACCACTCGACTACCAGAAGATGGAGAGCCTCTCACTCTACAACGGTCAGGATTAAGTCATAGCTTTAATAGTCATTTATAGCACTTTACTTCGGACGTTACCAGTAACGCTCCTTCTTTATGAACATTGAACCCTGTGTAACGAAGGGGAGCTGGGGTCCTGGCACACTCTATATAAGCCACCCCCTCCTCCGGGACAAGGGTTCACACCCCCTGTAACTCACACGCATATATCCAGTCGATCGCCTCCGGGCTCCAAGACGTAGGGCTGTTACTTCCTCCGAGAAGGGCCTGAACTCGTAAAACTCGCATGTACAACTCCTCCATAGCTAGGATCTTGCCTCTACATACCTACCCCCATTCTACTGTCAGACTTAGAACCACGACAGGAGCTATCCCCTAGATTGTATCTCGCTCTTCTGTCTCCTGTTTCGGGCCGAGAACCATTTCTTTTATATCCGGAGATTCGTAACTCCGATCGGTCTACATTTTTAAGGGGATTTCTTTCCATACAAATTAATTTCTTGTGGCCAAAGTACGGCACCCGCCGACATAGGGATTGCTCACGCCGGCTCCTAACATAGCCAAGGGCCTAGTCACATGGCATGGTCATGTGGGGCCCTCGTGGCTCCCCCAAACTCCATATTTTGGCTATGGGTGTATATTATTCCATAAAAATCCACAAAAAAATCAGTGCATTTCGGCTCGATGAACTTTTTACCTATATTTACAAAACACTAGAAAACATGAACTAGCCTTTGGCACTGGATCAATAAGTTAGTCCAAATAAATATTGTGCCAAAAACATAAATAAATGATGTAAATACAATATGAATATTTCATAAATTATAAATACGTTTGAGTCATGAACCGCTGTGTGGTTGAGCATGCTCATGAGATTCAATCACTCGCTAAGGAACTTGAGCACTTCCATTGCGTGTTACCGCACAAGTTCATTGGAAGATGCATCATTGCCAAGCTTTTCTCCTCTGTGGAGGAATTTTTCTACCTCTCTGAAGCACAAGAGACATGAATTTAGTGTTGTCAATCTTATTGGCACTTTTGATGTGGAAGAGAAGGCGAGGGAGAAAGATACACGTGCTTATTTCCAAGAAGGAAATTCTAGTGCGAACTTGATACGGAAGAATAATTTCTAACCCCACAAAATCATGAACAAAAAGAACTATGCGGGCATAGAAAAGTTTGAATGCAATAACAAGCCCCAAAGTCTATCAACTTGAAGAAGTAGAAGGAGACCTACAGGAAGAAAGGAAAATGCCATGTATGCAGTGGATAAGATCATTGGGCTTCATCCTGCAAGGACCGTTGGAACATGCGTCAGAATGAGAATAAAGGGAAGACCTCTAATGTTGTTATTGACGATGTTGAGATTAAAGATGTCGAGTATTGTGACGCCCCGAGACCGATGCTCCAGATGCCTTCCCAGTTGCCTTCCATGTTTTGCGTGTCAGCCGTGTGTTTTATTTGTTTGTTGCATTCATGTCATCATGCACATTGCACCGGCACTCCGTTGCCGTCATGTTTTCAAAACTTGCATCCCTTCGGGTCTCCCAGTTCCTTCCGTCATCCGTTCTGAGGCCAACCACACTCGCACGCGCCAGCGACACGTCCGAAATATTATTTTATAAGTGGCATAAAAATGTTCTCATAATGGGATGAAACTTGACGTGCGGTGTTGTTATGTTGTAGGTAGACCGCCTACCAAATTCATCGCATTCGGAGATCGTTTGATGCCCCAACGGATAACTATAGTGACAATATAGTCGGTCAAACCATCAGACGTTTTTGGTCTCCGAAGACTGCTATCGGGCCTCTCTCTCTTCTCTCCTCTCAGCCCGAGGCCTTCTACACAGACCACCTAAGCCCACCCTACACCCCCCTCGCGTTCGGAATCGTCCGATCATGATTGGAGGGCCCACGAAAGCCCCGCAAACACCCCTAACCCTAAACCTGCCCTATATAAACCACCTCCCCTTCCATTTTGGGCAGCCACCTACCCCTCCTCCTCAATTTCCGCGCCCCTAATCATCAGTCGTGCCTCCACCTCGCATTCCGCGCCAGCCAGCCCCTCCTCACCACTTGGCAGACAGCAAAGTTAGCTAAAAAACGATCTATTTTACCTTAGTTAGCTCAAAAACATGGCATTTCACCTTAGTTAGCTCATAAACGACCCATTTCAACTAAGTTAGCTCCAAAATGATCAATTTCACCTAGGTTACCTCATAAATGACCCATTTGACCTAGGTTAGCTCATAAACGACCCATTTCACCTAGGTTAGCTCATAAACAACCTATTTCACCTAGGTTAGCTCATAAACGACCCATTTCACCTAGGTTTGCTCATAAACAACTCATTTCACCTAGGTTTGCTCATAAACGACCCATTTCACCTAGGTTTGCTCATAAACGACCCATTTCACCTAACTTAGCTCCAAAATGATCCATTTCACCTAGGATAGCTCATAAACTACCCATTTTACCTAGGTTAGCTCATAAACAATACATTTCACCTAAGTTAGCTAATATATGGCATATACTTCTTCTTCTAGTGTTCTTCTTCTATTCTTTTTCTTCTAGTCTAATTCTTCTTCTAGTCTTCTTTTTCTAACTTTCTCATTTGTCATTTTGCAGGTTTCATTCACTTCACGGAAGCCAACTTCCTATGATGGATTGCTTGCTTTTTCCTGTTTTTTCCTTTGATGCACTTCTTGTATTCTGCTCGCTTGCTATGATGAAACTTTGCATATTGTAACATGTATGGATCAATGGAACTATGTACAGCCTACTATGTATGTATGGATGGATATTTATTATGTTGGATATATCTGTGCTGGATATTTATGTGATGGATATATATGTGCTGTGAAATATTTGTTGTGATAATTGTTGGATATAAGAAAAACAGAACAAAAAAGAGGCAGTGCAGGCTCTTTGCCGTCCGCGGCAGACGGCAAAAACCCCTTTGCTATCGGTGGCAGACGGCAAAGGGGGCACGTGGCGCCCACCTGTGCTTCCTGGGGATGGACCATTTGGCCAATTTGCCTACCGTGGCAGACGGCAAAGCCAAGCCGATGGCAAAGACTTTGCCTTTGCCGTCCGCCGGGCGGACGGCAAAAAAGAGCGGGCGCTGACGTATAGCTGACGTCGTCTGGCGGACGGCAAAGAGGCGCTGAAATTTGCCGTCCGCTGGCGGACGGCAATGGCCGCCGTTAGCCGCCTAACGGAGTAACGCTGGCGGACGTGCAACATTTTGCCGTCCCCCCTCTTTGCCGTCAGCCGCTGTAGGCAAAGGGCTCTTTGCCGTCCGCCATAAAAAGCAGACGGCAAAGGACCTGTTTGCCGACCCTATCTTTGCCGTCACTGTTTGCCGTCCGCCGTGGACGGCAAAGTGCTTTGCCATCAGCCGTCCCTGCCTTTGCTGTCCGCCATGGCAGACGGCAAAGTACTGGATTCCTGTAGTGCCGCCGGCAGTGCCGCCACTTCCAACCACTCAAGCGACGCCACCTCGCCCAGCCATGTGCGCCCAGCCAACCTTGGCTTGCCACGCGCCTCCCTCCTCCCGCGGCACGCCGGGGCCCGGATCTGGCCCAATCGGGCCCGAAGCCTGAACCGCGCCACCCCTGTGCCCCGAGCTCAAGATCGGGAGAGGAGCTCCCGATCTAGATCCCCGTCACCTGCCTCGCGAATCTGCCGGCTGAGCCTCACTTGGGACGATCGTAGTTTCAAGATCACTTCTTGAACGTAAGTAGTTTCAAGATCACTTCTTGATCACTTCTAGCTTCACGACCGTTGCGTAGCTTCTCATATTACACTTATTTGCGTATGTTAGCCACCATATTTGCTTAGCGCTTGTTGCTACTCCACCTCATTACCTTGTCCTACCCATAAGCTTAAATAGTCTTGATCTCATGGGTGTGAGATTGCTGAGTCCTCGTGACTCACGGATACTTCCAAAATAGTTGCATGTGCCGATGATGCTAGTGCAGGTGATGCTACCAAACTCAAGTGGGAGTTCGACGAGGAACTTGGTCGTTACTATGTGTCGTTTCCTGATTATCGGTAGTGGTGCCCAGTTGGGACGATCGGGGATCTAGCAGTTGGGTTATATTCTTTTCATTTGGTTGTCCGTAGTTGGACTACGAGTGTATTTTGATGATGTATGACTTATTTGAATATTGTGTGATGTGGCGAGTGTAAGCCAACTCTATTTATCCTTTCTTGTTCATTACATGGGATGTTGTGAAGGTGACACTTCTTGCGACAAAACCACTATGCAGGTATGCCTCTAAGTCGTGCTTCGGCACGTGGGAGATATAGCCGCATCATGGGTGTTACAAGTTGGTATCAGAGCCATCCCTGACTTAGGAGCCCCCTGTTTGATCGAATCGCTGACATTGTTGAGTCTAGAATAAAAAAATTTAAGTCTTAGGATTATGTATATGGGAGAGTAGGATTCTTTTTACTCCTCAGTCCCTTCATCGCTCTGGTGAGGCCTCCTGATGTAGATGTTTTGACTTTCCTCTCCTCAAATTTCACGATTTTTTTAGGATCACGCGGGTATCTTGGAATCGTTCCGATATTCTTGTGATGAGAACATTATTCTTGGTGCCTCCTGACATTTAGGGGTTGTGGCAGTGTCCCAGGGAGTTGAGCTCCGAGGTATTGTCGTCACAATTTTATCGTTGCAGTTCTCGAATACCTGAGTTCGCCGACATCGAAAATCTCTTTTATGCAGTTGTTGGTGAGATAACCTCGACGCCACCTAGTACTAGGGCGGGAGTTCGGCAGTATTGTCATAACTCGTATAACAGATGCTTTTCGAAGGTTGAGGTACATGATTTCCGAAGGTTTCTTGGTTATGTGTTGACGGGTGGATACAGTTGGAGTGTAGGGCTTGTTAGTTGTTTGATATATATTGTGCCTCCCTGTATCCCCAACACCAGATTGCATAACCAGAAAATTTCGGGAGTTTATAGGTGGGAATTCAAGTATCACATAGGAATTCTTTCCAACAGGCACACGATACGATGTGGGATCTATCATATGTTTGTTCTGGCTTATTTCCTAAGCCAATCCTTTGTTTTGTTTTGAGTTATGGTATTCGAGTTGCTTCGAAGTCAAATGTGGATTCCATACCTTTCCTAAGCGGTGTTCTCATATTTCTATGTGAATACTAATCCTTCATGATAATCGAGATTGTCATGTCAATCCTTTTCAACCAATGTGCTTCTCTTCAAGTTAATCATATTCTTTCAATTTCTGCTAGATCAATTATCAGTTCTTCGCAATGGTGTTTGTTTCATCCGTCCCAAGTTGCATTTGTTTTACCCACCCTCCCACCCATTTTTCTTCAAGGAGTAATATCTCTTAATCAACTATCCATCTTATTGATGTGAAGTCTCTTCATTCTTTTCTTCTATGTTTTTACCCGGTGTTTCTTATGAAGATGCTAAGGGAGCTTCAAGTTCATCACTCTTCACCCGTTTTCTTCTCTGGTGGATTAATTTCAAGCTTCGGTGTTGATCATATCTCTTCCTTTTGTTTCACATATTTTCCCATGTGAATTTCTTATCCAAAGCTCTCTTATTTATTCACCTCTCCCAGTTCATATCCGGAGTGTTGAAGATATCTCGGAAGATGTTATTTTGAGGTTGTTATCTCATTCAAGCCATTTAATTCAACCGGTGAAATCTCGCTTTAAAATTTGTTCAATGGCGTGTCTTTGAGTGGGCCCTAACCAACATATCTCTCCCAGGATCTTACCGACTCTTCTAAATTTTCTGGAGCTACGTTTCTCAAATTCTTTTAAAGTGTGACGTAAGAATGGATTCCATAAGTCATATGCCTTCTCCAAGATTGTTTCAAATTGTTTTCATCCTTCGCTCAACCTTTCTATTCTTCATTCCGGAGTGCCTCAATTGTCATGGTGGTTCTCATCATCATTCTCAACATTGGAAGACCGAAGAAGAAGAATTTGTCCTAAATCTTGGTCCGTTCTCTTGAAGATGTGTAGTTCAAGGTTGATGCTATCCTCTCAAATCATTTCCAATTGTGAGAATTCTTTTCATACCAATCCAAAGCATTTCATGAGTTCTCTCCATTTTATTCATATGAAGGCCATCATTTCAAATTTATTCGTTCTCAACTTTCTGCTCTCGTTTCCCCGATCTTACCGGTGCATCGTTCATGTATTCTCTAGTCAGCTCGTGATCTATTCGTTCTCATGTATCTAAATTCTCTCAAGTATCTTCATTCGCTTTCTAATTCTTATGGTGGTTCGTTCAAGAGTTCTCTTCCTTTCTTATCATATCAATTCATTCATTCTTTTCAATCCTACCGGTGGTTCATGAAGATTTTCCCAAGTTTGCGCTATATATCCTCAATCCTTTTCAAGAAGAATAAGTGGCATGCCAATGCCGTTGCTTGTTACCAATTTGAGTTGAAGAATGGTAAGCATGACATAAATATTATTCCTATTTCCTCGAGGTGATCAATTTCTTGTTTCTAGAGTTGTTCATCATGTCACATTCTCGGTTCGAGATGCTTCATCTTTTATTTTCCGAAGTTCCAAGTTTTCCGCATTATCTCATCACGAAGCTCCATCTAAATCATCGCAAGGCTTCACCTTGTGTTTTCAACTTCTCTTTATTTTTATCATCCTTTTATTACCGGAGTTCTTCATGGAGGCTCTACATGGTGGTTCGTCAAGGATTCTTTTCATTCTTCAATTGTTCTTCAAAATTTCTCTCGAAGTTATAATCCGCCAAGCTATACTCAAAATTAAACATGGTGCTCAACACGTGTTTTGTTTTGAGGAGCTCAAATATTCTTCATCTTGCATTTTGAAATGCAATTTGTTCTACCTTATCTTTTGAGGTGGTGTTATGTCACTCTTGACAATTTCCCTTCGTGTGTTGTGATTCAACAGTTGTCAAGAATGAGAAAGTTAAACCCATCAATTTCTTCGAGCATGAGCTATTCTCAATCCATCAATCTCTTTGCTGGAGTTATCTTGGGTTATATTTCACCTAAAGCTTTCCCTAAGGATTGTTGCTATTTATGGTGCTTATAAATGACCCAAGTTCTTCATTTATCCTCCCGGTGAAATAAGCTTCTCGTCTCCTTGTTGATATCAATCCAATCTATTGTTTCCGTTTGTGGCAGAATTTCACCTCATAATTTGGGACGTTTTCCATAAGCCCACAACAACCTTATTCTTTTATTGTTTAATTTTCAACAACTCCATTCAATCCTTCTTTTTAAGGATGCCTTCAAATTCATTGGTGGTAGAGGTTATCATTTTATTCTACTTTCTTTCTTCCTAACGATCTAGCTTCTATTCGTTTCGTTTCGGAAGCATCGTGATGTTGCACTCTTCGACCCATCATCCCATTTTTGTCAAAGATCATGTTCTCTGCTTTGCTTATCCATTCAAGCAGAATGTCGTGTCCTCCATTCAAGTTCTCTCATCTTATCAAGTTTTGCCTCCCTTCTCAACCGGAGTGCTGTCTGAAATCTTTCTTACCCCTTGTGCCATTCTTTCAATAGTTCTGGAGGCAGTGTGTTGTGGATTTCATCAAGTATCCTCTCATCTTGTAAAGTTCATGTTCAATTCTAGTCAGAGTGCTGTCCAAATTATATCATTCTTATTCCTTCTCTATCTTCTTTTAACCGGAGTCTTGCGTCTATCATTCCTCTTCTAACCGGAGTCTCATCCAAGTGCTTTCATTTTGCCAAGCGCATATTCTATGCCTTCCATTTCCAGCCGGAGTGTTGTCGTAATTGATCTTTATTGTTCCTTGTACATCACGTTTCAACCGGAGTGCTTGCATGTACTTCTTGTCCATTATACCCCTTTTCTTATATCTTTCAACCTACAAGGTTCTCCTAATGTTCCTTGTTCCTCTTTTCTAACGGAGTGTTTTCAACTTTGTTCATCTTCATGTATTCTTTCTTTCAAGTTGTTCAACCTCTAAGGTTCATTGGTTTCACTCGTTTGTCAAAGAAGCAACTTTTTTTTACCTCTTCCTCTTCCGTTTATCCACGGTGCCATCCTTAGATCTCGGGTCGAGATCTCTTGTAAGTGGAGGAGTGTTGTGACGCCCCGAGACCGACGGTCCAGATGCCTTCCCAGTTGCCTTCCATGTTTTGCGTGTCAGCCGTGTGTTTTATTTATTTGTTGCATTTCATCATGTCATCATGCGCATTGCACCACCACTCCATTGCCGTCATGTTTTCAAAACTTGCATCCGTTCGGGTCTCCCAGTTACTTCCGTTGTCCGTTCTGAGTCCAACCACACTCGCACGCGCCCGCGACACGTTCGAAATATTATTTTATAAGTGGCATAAAAATGTTCTCGTAATGGGATGAAACTTGACGTGCGGTGTAGTTATGTTGTAGGTAGACAACCTGCCAAATTTCATCGCATTCGAAGATCGTTTGATCCCCCAACGGATAACTATAGCGACAATATAGTTGGTCAAACCGTCAGACGTTTTCGGTCTCCGAAGACTGCTGTCGGGCCACTCTCTCTTCTCTCTTCTCAGCGCCAGGCCTTCTGCACAACCCTGAAGGAAATATGCCCTAGAGGCAATAATAAAGTTATTATTTATTTCCTTATATCATGATAAATTTTTATTATTTATTCATGCTAGAATTGTATTAACCGGAAACAAGATACATGTGTGAATACATAGACAAACAAAATGTCACTAGTATGCCTCTACTTGACTAGCTTGTTGATCAAAGATGGTTATGTTTCCTAACCATAGACATGAGTTGTCATTTGATAAACGGGATCACATCATTAGGAGAATGATGTGATTGACTTGACCCATTTCGTCAGCTTAGCACTTGATTGTTTTAGTTTACTGCTATTTCTTTCTTCATGACTTATACATGTTCCTATGACTATGAGATTATGTAACTCTCGATTACTGGAGGAACACTTTGTGTGCTACCAAACGTCACAACGTAACTGGGTGATTATAAAGGTGCTCTACAGGTGTCTCCGATGGTACTTGTTGAGTTGGCATAGATCAAGATTAGGATTTGTCACTCCGATTGTCGGATCGGTATCTCTGGGCCCACTCGGTAATGCACATCACTATAAGCCTTGCGAGCATTGTAACTAATGAGTTAGTTGCGAGATGATCCATTACAGAATGAGTAAAGAGACTTGCCGGTAACGAGATTGAACTAGGTATTGAGATACCGACGATCGAATCTCGGGCAAGTAACATACCGATGACAAAGGGAACAACGTATGCTGTTATGCGGTTTGACCGATAAAGATCTTCGTAGAATATGTGGGAGCCAATATGAACATCCAGGTTCCGCTATTGGTTATCGACCGGAGATGTGTCTCGGTCATGTCTACATAGTTCTCGAACCCGTAGGGTCCGCACGCTTAAAGTTCGATGACGATCGGTATTATGAGTTTTTGTGTTTTGATGTACCGAATGTAGTTTTGTGTCCCAGATATGATCACGGACATGACGAGGAGTCTCGAAATGGTCGAGACGTAAAGATCGATATATTGGACGACTATATTCGGACACCGGAAGTGTTCCGGGTGATTCCGGAGAAAATCGGAGTGCCGGAGGGTTACCGGAACCCCCCCGGGAGAAATAATGGGCCTTATGGGCCTGAGTGGAGAGAGAGAGGGCTGGCCTAGGGCAGGACGCACGCCCCTCCCCCTATGGTCCGAATTGGACAAGGAGAGGGGGGCGGCGCCCCCCTTTCCTTCTCCCTACCCCCTTCCTTTCCCCCTCCTAATAGGAGTAGGAAAGAGGGGAGTCCTACTCCTACTAGGAGGAGGACTCCTCCTCCTGGCGTGCCATAGAAGGCCGGCCGGCCTCCCCCTTGCTCCTTTATATACGGGGGCAGGGGGGCACCTCTAGACACACAAGTTGATCATTGATCCCTTAGCCGTGTTGGGTGGCCCCCTCCACCATAATCCACCTCGATCATATCGTAGCGGTGCTTAGGCGAAGCCCTGCGTCGGTAGCAACATCATCACCGTCAACACGTGATCGTGCTGACGGAACTCTCCCGTGAAGCTCTGCTATATCGGAGTTCATGGGACGCCATCGAGCTGAACGTGTGCTGAACTCAGAGGTGTCGTGCGT
The DNA here is from genome assembly GCF_002162155.2 of Triticum dicoccoides. NCBI lineage: Eukaryota > Viridiplantae > Streptophyta > Magnoliopsida > Poales > Poaceae > Triticum > Triticum dicoccoides. The sequence goes on along the minus strand of NC_041384.1, from coordinate 624,951,564 downwards.
TCGGTACCTGGATCGGTCGGATCATGAAGACGTTCGACTACATCAACCGCGTTCTCATAACGCTTCCGCTTACGGTCTACGAGGGTACATTGATGATACTCTTCCCTCTCATTGCTATGCATCACCATGATCTTGCGTGTGCGTAGGATTTTATTTTGAAATTACTGCGTTCCACAACAGTGGTATCCGAACCAGGTCTATGCGTAGATGTTATATGCACGAGTAGAACACAAGTGAGTTGTGGGCGATACAAGTCATACTGCTTACCAGCATGTTATACTTTGGTTCAGCGGTATTGTTGGATGAAGCGGGCCGGACCAACATTATGCGTACGCTTACGCAAGACTGGTTCTACCTACATGCGTTGCACACAGGTGGCTGGCGGGTGTCAGTTTCTCCAACTTTAGTTGAACCGAGTGTGGCTACGCCTGGTCCTTGAGAAGGTTAAAACAACACTAACTTGACGAACTATCATTGTGGTTTTGATGCGTAGGTAAGAACGGTTCTTGCTCAGCCCATAGCAGCCACGTAAAACTTGCAACAACAAAGTAGAGGACGTCTAACTTGTTTTCGCAGGGCATGTTGTGATCAATGTGGTTGTCGGCAACTGGCAGGAGCCATATGGTTGTCGCTTTATTGTATGCAATGCAATCGCCCTGTAATTGCTTTACTTTATCACTAAGCGGTAGAGATAGTCATAGAAGCAATAGTTGGCGAGACGACAACAATGCTATGATGGAGATCAAGGTGTCGCGCCGGTGACGATGGTGATCATGACGGTGCTTCGGAGATGGAGATCACAAGCACAAGATGATGATGGCCATATCATATCACTTATATTGATTGCATGTGATGTTTATCTTTTATGCATCTTATTTTGCTCAGGTCGACGGTAGCATTATAAGATGATCTCTCACTAAATTTCGAGGTACAAGTGTTCTCCCTGAGTATGCACCATTGCGAAAGTTCGTCGTGCCGAGACACCACGTGATGATCGGGTGTGATAAGCTCTACGTTCACATACAATGGGTGCAAGCCAGTTTTGCACATGCAGAATACTCGGGTTAAACTTGACGAGCCTAGCATATGCAGATACGCCCTCAGAACACTGGAGACTGAAAGGTCGAGCGTGAATCATATAGAAGATGTGATCAACACATTGATGTTCACCATTGAAAACTACTCCATCTCACGTGATGATCGGACATGGTTTAGTTGATATGGATCACGTGATCACTTAGATGATTAGAGGGATGTCTATCTAAGCGGGAGTTCTTTAATAATTTGATTAACTGAACCTTAATTTATCATGAACTTAGTACCTGATAGTATTTTGCATGCCTATGTTGTTGTAGATAGATGGCCCGTGTTGTTGTTCCGTTGAATTTTAATGCGTTCCTTGAGTAAGCGAAGTTGAAAGATGATGGTAGCAATTACATGGACTGGGTCCGTAACTTGAAGATTATCCTCATTGCTGCACAAAAGAATTACGTCCTAGAAGCACCGTTAGGTGCCAAACCTGCTGCAGGAGCAACACCAGATGTTATGAACGTCTGGCAGAGTAAAGCTTATGACTACCCGATAGTTCAGTGTGCCATGCTTTACGGCTTAGAACCGGGACTTCAATGACGTTTTGAACATCATGGAGCATATGAGATGTTCCAGGAGTTGAAGTTAATATTTCAAGAAAATGCCCAGTTTGAGAGATATGAAGTCTCCAATGAGTTCTACAGTTGCAAGATGGAGGAGAATAGTTCTGTCAGTGAACATATACTTAGAATGTCTGGGTACCATAACCACTTGACTCAACTGGGAGTTAATCTTCCTGTTGATAGTGTCATTGACAGAGTTCTTCAATCACTGCAACCAAGCTACAAGAGCGTCTTGATGAACTATAACATGCAAGGGATGAATAAAACAATTCCCGAGCTCTTTGCAATGCTAAAGGCTGCGGAGGTAGAAATCAAGAAGGAGCATCAAGTGTTGATGGTTAACAAGACCACCAGTTTCAAGAAAAAGGGTAAAGGGAAGAAGAAAGGGAACTTCAAGAAGAATGGCAAACAAGTTGCTGCTCAAGATAAGAAACCCAAGTCTGGACATAAGCCTAAGACTGAGTGCTTCTACTGCAAACAGACTGGTCACTGGAAGCGGAACTGCCCCAAGTATTTGGCAGATAAGAAGGATGGCAAGGTGAACAAAGGTATATGTGATATACATGTTATTGATGTGTACCTTACTAATTCTCGCAGTAGTGCCTGGGTATTTGATACTGGTTTTGTTGCAAATATTTGCAACTCGAAATAGGGACTATGGATTAAGCAAAGATTGGCAAAGGACGAGGTGACGATGCGCGTGGGAAATGGTGCCAAAGTCGATGTGATCGCTGTCAGCACGCTACCTCTACATCTACCTTTGGGATTAGTACTAGACCTGAATAATTGTTATTTGGTGCCAGTGTTAAGCATGAACATTATATCTGGATATTTTTTGATGTGAGACGGTTATTCATTTAAATCAGGGAATAATGGTTGTTCTATTTATATGAGTAATATCATTTATGGTCATGCACCCTTGAAGAGTGGTCTTTTCTTTTTGAATCTCGATAGTGGAGATACACATATTCATAGTATTAAAGCTAAAAGATGCAGAGTTGATAATGATAGTGCAACTTATTTGTGGCACTGCCGTTTAGGTCATATTGGTATAAAATGCATGAAGAAACTCCATTCTGATGGACTTTTCGAATCACTTGATTATGAATCACTTGGTACTTGCGAACCGTGCCTCATGGGAAAGATGACTAAAACGCCGTTCTCCGGATCCATGGAGCGAGCAACAGATTTATTGGAATTCATACATACTGATGTATGTGGTCCGATGAATATTGAAGCTCGCCGCGGGTATCGTTTTTTCTCACCTTCAAACATGATTTGAGCAGATATGGGTATATCTACTTGATGAAACATAAGTCTGAAACATTTGAAAAGTTCAAAGAATTTCAGAGTGAAGTGGAAAATCATTGTAACAATAAAATAAAGTTTCTACGATTTGATCGTGGAGGAGAATATTTGAGTTACGAGTTTGGCCTTCATTTGAAACAATGCGGAATAGTTTCGCAACTCACACCACCCGGAACACCAAAGCGTAATGGTGTGTCTGAACGTCGTAATCGTACTTTACTAGATATGTTGCGATCTATGATGTCTCTTACTGATTTACCGCTATCGTTTTGGGGTTATGCTTTAGAGACGGCTGCATTCACGTTAAATAGGGCACCATCTAAATCCGTTGAGACGACTCCTTATGAACTGTGGTTTGGCAAGAAACCAAAGTTGTCGTTTCTTAAAGTTTGGGGTTGCGATACTTATGTGAAAAAGCTTCAACCTGATAAGCTTGAACCCAAATCGGAGAAATGTGTCTTCTTAAGACACCCAAAAGAGATAGTTGGGTACACCTTCTATCACAGATCCAAAGGCAAGACTTCTGTTGCTAAGAATGGATCCTTTCTAGAGAAGGAGTTTCTCTCGAAAGAAGTGAGTGGGAGGAAAGTAGAACTTGATGAGGTAACTGTACCTGCTCCCTTATTGGAAAGTAGTTCATCACAGAAAGCGGTTTCTGTGACACCTATACCAATTAGTTAGGAAGCTAACGATGATGATCATGAAACTTTAGATCAAGTTACTACCGAACCTTGTAGGTCAACCAGAGTAAGATCCACACCATAGTGGTATGGTAATCCTGTTCTGTAGGTCATGTTACTAGACCATGACGAACCTACGAACTATGAGGAAGCAACGATGAGCCCAGATTCCACAAAATGGCTTGAGGCCATGAAATCTGAGATGGGATCCATGTATGAGAACAAAGTATGGACTTTGGTTGACTTGCCCGATGATTGGCAAGGCATCGAGAATAAATGGATCTTCAAGAAGAAGACAGACGCTGATGGTAATGTTACTGTCTACAAAGCTCGACTTGTTGTGAAAGGTTTTCGACAAGTTCAAGGAGTTGACTACATGCTTAAGTCCGTCTGAATCATGTCAGCTATTGCCGCATTTTATAATTATAAAATTGGCAAATGGATGTAAAGACTGCATTCCTGAATGGATTTCTGGAAGAAGAGTTGTATATGATGCAGCCTAAAGGTTTTATCGATCCAAAGGGTGCTAACAAAGTGTGCAAGCTCCAGCGATCCATTTATGGACTGGTGCAAGCCTCTCGGAGTTGGAAGAAACATTTTGATAGTGTGATCAAAGCATATGGTTTTATACAGACTTTTGGAGAAGCCTGTATTTACAAGAAAGTGAGTGGGAGCTCTGTAGCATTTCTAATATTATATGTGGATGGCATATTGTTGATTGGAAATGATATAGGATTTCTGGATAGCATAAAAAGATACTTGAATAAGAGTTTTTCAATGAAAGACCTCGGTGAAGCTGCTTACATATTGGGCATCAAGATCTATAGAGATAGATCAAGACGCTTAATTGGACTTTCACAAAGCACATACCTTGACAAAGTTTTGAAGAAGTTCAAAATGGATCAGGCAAAGAAAGGATTCTTGCCCGTGTTACAAGGTGTGAAGTTGAGTAAGACTCAATGCCTGACCACTGCAGAAGATAGAGAGAAAATGAAAGATGTTCCATATGCTTTAGCCATAGGCTCTATCATGTATGCAATGCTGTATACCACACCTGATGTGTGCCTTGCTATTAGTTTAGCAGGGAGTTATCAAAGTAATCCAGGAGTGGATCACTGGACAACAGTTAAGAACATCCTGAAATACCTGAGAAGGACTAAGGATATGTTTCTCGTTTATGGAGGTGACAAAGAGCTCATTGTAAATGGTTACGTTGATGCAAGCTTTGACACTGGACTGGACGATTCTAAATCGCAAACCAGATACGTGTTTATATCGAACGGTGGAGCTGTCAGTTGGAGCAGTTCTAAACAAAGTGTTGTGGCGGGATATACGTGTGAAGCGGAATACATTGCTGCTTCGGAAGCAGCAAATGAAGGAGTATGGATGAAGGAGTTCATATCCAATCTAGGTGTCATACCTAGTGCATCGGGTACAATGAAAATCTTTTGTGACAATACTGGTGCAATTGCCTTAGCAAAGGAATCCAGATTTCACAAGAGAACCAAGCACATCAAGAGACGCTTCAATTCCATCCGCGATCAAGTCCAGGTGGGAGACATAGATATTTGCAAGATACATACGGATCTGAATGTTGCAGACCCGTTGACTAAGCCTCTCTCACGAGCAAACATGATCAACACCAAGACTCCATGGGTGTTAGAATCATTACTATGTAATCTAGATTATTGACTCTAGTGCAAGTGGGAGACTGAAGGAAATATGCCCTAGAGGCAATAATAAAGTTATTATTTATTTCCTTATATCATGATAAATGTTTATTGTTCATGCTAGAATTGTATTAACCAAAAACATGATACATGTGTGAATACATAGACAAACAGAATGTCACTAGTATGCCTCTACTTGACTAGCTCATTGATCAAAGATGGTTATGTTTCCTAACCATAGACATGAGTTGTAATTTGATAAACGGGATCACATCATTAGGAGAATTATGTGATTGACTTGACCCACTTCGTCAGCTTAGCACTTGATCGTTTTAGTTTACTGCTATTGCTTTCTTCATGACTTATACATGTTCCTATGACTATGAGATTATGTAACTCCCGATTACCGGAGGAACACTTTGTGTGCTACCAAACGTCACAGTGTAACTGGGTGATTATAAAGGTGCTCTACAGGTGTCTCCGATGGTACTTGTTGAGTCGGCATAGATCAAGATTAGGATTTGCCACTCCGATTGTCGGAGAGGTGTCTCTGGGCCCACTCGGTAATGCACATCACTATAAGCCTTGCAAGCATTGTAACTAATGAGTTAGTTGCGGGATGATGCATTACAGAACGAGTAAAGAGACTTGCCGGTAACGAGATTGAACTAGGTATTGAGATACCGACGATCGAATCTCAGGAAAGTAACATACCGATGACAAAGGGAACAACGTATGCTGTTATGCGGTTTGACCGATAAAGATCTTCGTAGAATATGTGGGAGCCAATATGAACATCCAGGTTCCGCTATTGGTTATCAACCGGAGACGTGTCTCGGTCATGTCTACATAGTTCTCGAACCCGTAGGGTCCGCACACTTAAAGTTCGGTGACGATCGGTATTATGAGTTTTTGTGTTTTGATGTAACGAAGGTAGTTTGGAGTCCCGAATATGATCACGGACATGACGAGGAGTCTCGAAATGGTCGAGACGTGAAGATCGATATATTGGACGACTATATTCGGACACCCAAAGTGTTCCGGGTGATTTAGGAGAAAACCAGAGTGCCGGAGGGTTACCGGAACCCCCCAGGAGAAATAATGGGCCTTGTGGGCCTTAGTGGAGAGAGAGGGGGATGGCCTAGGGCAGGCCGCACGCCCCTCCCCCTCTGGTCTGAATTGGACTAGGAGAGGGGGGCGGCGCCCCCCTTTCCTTCTCCCTACCCCCTTCCTTTCCCCCTCCTAGTAGGAGTAGGAAAGAGGGGAGTCCTACTCCTACTAGGAGGACTCCTCCTGGCGCGCCATAGAGGGTCGGCCGGCCTCCCCCGTTGCTCCTTTATATACAGGGGCAGGGGGCACCTCTAGACACACAAGTTGATCATTGATCCCTTAGCCGTGTGCGGTGCCCCCTCCACCATAATCCACCTCGATCATATCGTAGCGGTGCTTAGGCGAAGCCCTGCGCGGAGCAACATCATCACCGTCAACACGCCGTCGTGCTGACAGAACTCTCCCATGAAGCTTTGCTGGATCGGAGTTTGTGGGACGCCATCGAGCTGAACGTGTGCTAAACTCGGAGGTGCCGTGCGTTCGGTACTTGGATCGGTGGGATCGTGAAGACGTTCGACTACATCAACCACGTTCTCATAACGCTTCCGCTTATGGTCTACGAGGGTACGTGGATGATACTCTTCCCTCTCGTTGCTATGCATCACCATGATCTTGCGTGTGCGTAGGATTTTTTTTTTGAATTTACTGCGTTCCACAACAATGGCATCCGAGCCAGGTCTATGCGTAGATGTTATATGCACGATTAGAATACAAGTGAGTTGTGGGCAATACAAGTCATACTACTTACCAGCATGTCATACTTTGGTTCCGCGGTATTGTTGGATGAAGCGGCCCGGACCGACATTACGCGTACGCTTACGCGAGACTGGTTCTACCGATGTGCGTTGCACACAGGTGGCTGGCGGGTGTCAGTTTCTCCAACTTTAGTTGAACCGAGTGTGGCTACGCCCGGTCCTTGAGAAGGTTAAAACAACACTAACTTGACAAACTATCGTTGTGGTTTTGATGCGTAGGTAAGAACGGTTGTTGCTCAGCCCATAGCAGCCACGTAAAACTTGCAACAACAAAGTAGAGGACGTCTAACTTGTTTTTGCAGGGCATGTTGTGATGTGATATGGTCAAGACATGATGCTATATTTTGTTGTATGAGATGATCATGTTTTGTAACTGAGTTATCGGCAACTGGCAGGAGCCATATGGTTGTCGCTTTATTGTATGCAATGCAATCGCCCTGTAATTGCTTTACTTTATCACTAAGCGGTAGCGATAGTTGTAGAAGCAATAGTTGGTGAGATGACAACGATGCTACGATGGAGATCAAGGTGTCGCGCCAGTGACGATGGTGATCATGACAGTGCTTCGGAGATGGAGATCACAAGCACAAGATGATGATGGCCATTTCGTATCACTTATATTGATTGCATGTGATGTTTATCTTTTATGCATCTTATTTTGCTTAGATCGACGGTAGCGATATAAGATGATCTCTCACTAAATTTCAAGTTACAAGTGTTCTCCCTGAGTATGCACCATTGCAAAAGTTCATCGTGCCGAGACACCACGTGATGATCAGGTGTGATAAGCTCTACATTCACATACAACGGGTGCAAGCCAGTTTTGCACATGCAGAATACTCAGGTTAAACTTGACGAGCCTAGCATATGCAGATATGGCCTCGGAACACTGGAGACCGAAAGGTCGAGCGTGGATCATATAGAAGATATGATCAACATATTGATGTTCACCATTGAAAACTACTCCATCTCACATGATGATCGGACATGGTTTAGTTGATATGGATCACGTGATCACTTAGATGATTAGAGGGATGTCTATCTAAGTGGGAGTTCTTTAATAATTTGATTAACTGAACCTTAATTTATCATGAACTTAGTACCTTGATGTCTACTACACAACCTTCTTCTTGTAGACGTTGTTGGGCCTCCAAGTGGAGAGGTTTGTTGGACAGTAGCAAATTTCCCTCAAGTGGATGGCCTAAGGTTTATCAATCCGTAGGAGGCATAGGATGAAGATGGTCTCTCTCAAGCAACCCTGCAACCCAATAACAAAGAGTCTCTTATGTCCCCAACACACCCAATACAATGGTAAATTGTATAGGTGCACTAGTTCGGCAAAGAGATGGTGATACAAGTGCAATATGGATAGTAGATAATGGTTTTTGTAATATGAAAATATAAAAACAAGAAGGTAACTAATGATAAAAGTGAGCACAAACGGTATTGCAATGCGTTGAAACAAGGCCTAGGGTTCATACTTTCACTAGTGCAAGTCCTCTCAACAATAATAACATAATTGGATGATATAACTATCCCTCAAATGCAACAAAGAGTCACTCCAAAGTCACTAATAGCGGAGAACAAACGAAGAGATTATGGTAGGGTACAAAACCACCTCAAACTTATTCTTTTCAATCAATCCGTTGGGCTATTCCTATAAGTGTCACAAAAGCCCTAGAGTTTGTACTAGAATAACACCTTAAGACACAAATCAACCAAAACCCTAATGTCACCTAGATACTCCAATGTCACCTCAAGTATCCGTGGGTATGATTATACGATATGCATCACACAATCTCAGATTCATCTATTCAACCAACACATAGAATGTCAAAGAGAGCCCCAAATTTTTTACCGGAGAATCACGACGAAAACGTGTGCCAACCCCTATGCATAGGTTCATGGGCGGAACCCGCAAGTTGATCACCAAAACATACATCAAGTGAATCACGTGATATCCCATTGTCACCACAGATACGCATGGCAAAACATACATCAAGTGTTCTCAAATCTTTAAAGACTCAATCCGATAAGATAACTTCGAAGGGGAAACTCAATCCATTACAAGAGAGTAGAGGGGGAGAAGAAACATAAGATCCAACTATAATAGCAAAGCTCGCGATACATCAAGATCGTGCCAAATCAAGAACATGAGAGAGAAAGAGATCAAACACATAGCTACTAGTACATACCCTCAGCCCCGAGGAAGAACTACTCCCTCCTCGTCATGGAGAGCACCGGGATGATGAAGATGGCCACCGGAGAGGGATTGCCCCCTCCGGCAGGGGGCCGGAACGGGTCTAGATTGTTTTTCGGTGGCTACGGAGGCTTCTGGTGGCGGAACTCCCGATCTATTGTGCTCCCCGATAGTTTTAGGGTATATGGATATATATAGGTGGAAGAAATACATCAGGGGAGCCACGAGGGGCCCACGAGGGTGGAGGGCGCGCCTAGGGGGGTGGGCGTGCCCCCCTGCCTCGTGGCTTCCTCATTGATCCCCTATCGTGCACTCCAAGTCTCCTGTGTTGGTTTCTTTCCAAAAATAACTTTTCCAAAGGTTTCATGCCGTTTGGACTCCGTTTGATATTCCTTTTCTTCGAAACCCTAAAACAATGAAAAACGGAAACTGGCACTGGGCTCTAGGTTAATAGGTTAGTCCCAAAAATCATATAAAATAGCATATAAATGCATATAAAACATCAAAGGTTGATAATATAATAGCATGGAACAATAAAAAATTATAGATACGTTGGAGACGTATCAGCATCCCCAAGCTTTTCCTGCTCGTCCTCGAGTAGGTAAATGATAAAAATAGAATTTTTGATATGGAATGCTACCTAACATATTTATCCATGTAGTTCTCTTTATTGTGGCAAGAATATTCAGATCCATAATATTCAAGACAAAAGTTTAATATTGACATAAAAACAATAATACTTCAAGCATACTAACTAAGCAATCATGTCTTCTCAAAATAACATGGCCAAAGAAAGCTATCCCTACAAAATCATATAGTCTGGCTATGCTCCATCTTCACCACACAACGTATTTAAATCATGCACAACCCCGATGACAAGCCCAGCAATTGTTTCATACTTTTGATGTTCTCAAACCTTTTCAATCTTCACGCAATACATGAGCATGAGCCATGGACATAGCACTACACGTGGAATAGAATGGTGGTTGTGGAGAAGACAAAAAGGAGAAGATAGTCTCACATCAACTAGGCGTATCAACGGGCTATGGAGATGCCCATTAATAGATATAATTGTGAGTGAGTAGGGATTGCCATGCAACGGATGCACTAGAGCTATAAATGTATGAAAGCTCAACAAAAGAAACTAGTGGGTGTGCATCCAACTCGCTTGCTCACGAAGACCTAGGGCATTTTGAGGAAGCCCATCACTGGAATATACAAGCCAAGTTCTATAATGTAAAATTCCCACTAGTATATGAAAGTGACAATATAGGAGACTCTCTATCATGAAGATCATGGTGCTACTTTGAAGCACAAGTGTGGTAAAAGGATAGTAGCATTGTCCCTTCTCTCTTTTTCTCTCATTTTTATTTTTTTATTTGGGCCTTCTCTTTTTTATGGCCTCCTTTTTTTGTTTGGGCTTCTTTGGCCTCTCTTTTTTTCGTTCGGAGTCTCATCCCAACTTGTGGGGGAATCATAGTCTCCATCATCCTTTCCTCACTGGAACAATGCTCTAATAATGATGATCATCACACTTTTATTTTCTTACAACTCAAGAATTACAACTCGATACTTAGGACAAGATATGACTCTATATGAATGCCTCTGGCGATGTAGCGGGATGTGCAATGACTCAAGAGTGACATGTATGGAAGAATTATGAACGGTGGCTTTGCCACAAATACAATGTCAACTACATGATCATGCAAAGCAATATGACAATGATGAAACATGTCATAATAAATGGAATGGTGGAAAGTTGCATGGCAATATATCTTGGAATGGCTATGGAAACGCCATAATAGGTAGGTATGGTGGCTGTTTTGAGGAAGATATATGGTGGGTTTATGGTACAGGCGAAAGTTGCGCGGTATTAAAGAGGCTAGCAATGGTAGAAGGGTGAGAGTGTGTATAATCCATGGACTCAACATTAGTCATAAAGAACTCACATACTTATTGCAAAAATTTATTAGTTATCGAAACAAAGTACTAAGTGCATGCTCCTAGGGGGATAGATTGGTAGGAAAAGACCATCGCTCGTCCCTGACCGCCACTCATAAGGAAGACAGTCAATAAATAAATCATGCTCCGACTTCATCACATAACGGTTCACCATACGTGCATGCTATGGGAATCACAAACTTCAACACAAGTATTTTTCAAATTCACAACTACTCAACTAGCATGACTCTAATATCACCATCTTCATATCTCAAAACAATCATGAAGTATCAAACTTCTCATAGTATTCAATGCACTTGATATGAAAGTTTTTATTATATCCATCTTGGATGCCCATCATATTAGGACTAGTTTCATAACCAAAGCAAACCACCATGCTGTTCTAAAGGACTCTCAAAATAATATAAGTGAAGCACTAGAGCAACGACAAACTACTCCGAAAGATATAAGTGAAGATCAATGAGTAGTGGAATAATTATGAAACTATGTGAAGACTCTCTAACATTTAAGAATTTCATATCTTGGTATTTTATTCAAACGGCAAGCAAAACTAAATAAAATAAAATGACGCTCCAAGCAAAACACATATCATGTGGCGAATAAAAATATAGCTCCAAGTAAAGTTACCGATGAACGAAGACGAAAGAGGGGATGCCTTCCGGGGCATCCCCAAGCTTAGGCTCTTGGTTGTCCTTGAATATTACCTTGGGGTGCCTTGGGAATCCCCAAGCTTAGGCTCTTGCCACTCCTTATTCCATAGTCCATCAAAACTTAACCCAAAACTTGAAAACTTCACAACACAAAACTTAACAGAAAACTCGTAAGCTCCGTTAGTACAAGAAAGAAAATCACCATCATAAGGTACTGTAATGAACTCATTCTAAATTCATATTGGTGTAATATCTACTGTATTCCAACTTCTATATGGTTCATACCCTCCGATACTACTCATAGATTCATCAAAATAAGCAAACAACACATCAAAAACAGAATCTGTCAAAAACAGAACAGTCTGTAGTAATCTGGATCAAACATATACTTCTGGAACTCATAAAATTCTCAAATAAATTGGTGGACCTAAGTAATTTGTCTATTAATCATCTGCAAAAATAATTAACTCAATAGCACTCTCCAATAAAAACTGGCAGCAATTCTCGTGAGCGCTAAAGTTTCTGTATTTTACAGCATGATCGCAAAGACTTTCCCCCAAGTCTTCCCAACGGTTCTACTTGGCACAAACACTAATTAAAACATAAAAAACTCAATCATAACAGAGTCTAGATAAATTATTTATTACTAAACAGGAGCAAAAAGCAAGGAACAAAAATAAAGTTGGGTTGCCTCCCAACAAGCGCTATCGTTTGACGCCCCTAGCTAGGCATGATGATTTCAATGATGCTCACATAAAAGATAAGGATTGAAACATAAAGAGAGCATCATGAAGCATATTGCTAACACATTTAAGTATAACCCATTTCCTATGCATAGGGATTTTGTGAGCAAACAACTTGTGGGAACAAGAATCAACTTGCATAGGAAGGTAAAACAAGGATAACTTCAAAACTTTAAGCACATAGAGAGGAAACTTGATATTATTGCAATTCCTACAAGTATATATTCCTCCCTCATAATAATTTTCAGTAGCATCATGAATGAATTCAACAATATAACCAGCACCTAAAGCATTCCTTTCATGATCTACAAGCATATAAATTTTATTACTCTCCACACAAGAAAAATTCTTCTCATGAATAATAGTGGGAGCAAACTCAACAAAATAATTATCATGTTAGGCATAATCCAATTGAAAACTAAAATCATGATGACAAGTTTCATGGATATCATTATTCTTTATAGCATACAAGTCATCACAATAATCATCATAGATAGCAACTTTGTTCTCATAATCAATTGGAACCTCTTCCAGAATAGTGGATTCATCACAAAATAAAGTCATGACCTCTCAAAATCCACTTTCATCAATATAATCATCATAAATAGGAGGCATGCTTTCATCATAATAAATTTTCTCATCAAAACTCGGGGGACAAAAAATGTCATCTTCATCAAACATAGCTTCCCCAAGCTTGTGGCTTTGCATATCATTAGCATAAGCACTCTCATCATTAATAGTGTGGATAGCACCAATAGTATAGCAACTATCATATTCTTCCAAGCAAGTGCCAAAAAGATTTTCAAGATCATAAGGAGTGTCATTATCTTCCACAATTATATTTTCGTGAGGCACAATAGTAATAGGAGCAGCATTATTTCGGAGAGATATCTTTTTACCTCTCTTCCTTTTCTTTTCTTCTTCTTCACCACACCATGTGTGGGTTCAATCCTCTTTTTGGAGCTCCTTATTAATGAGATTGGTTGAATAGGGGGCTCCTCCTCATTACCTGATTCATCATAAGAAATAATAGGAGGGTATTGGGAAGTCTCTTCCCTTTAATTAGTATACTCTTCATCTTCTATTTCTTTTGTTTTCTTTATGTAGTTGGCAATATAAGGACTTCCAATACAATTCACCGCACAATACATATAAATTCCCTCTGGATCAAAACCAGGAAGTTTATAACGGGTAAATTCTGGAAGATAGTTAGTTATACGTTTCATTTTTTCGTAACCCATAAGCAAACTAAGTTCATTATGATGTGCAAGAGAAATCAAGTCATCACAATTTTTGGAAACGATTAGATCATGAAACAATTTGCATCGGATGGTTAAATAACTACGTTCATTGCAAAGCTCACAAGTATGGCCAAGAAAATTTAAATTTTCAGCACAAACATCTAGCCTTTCTTGCAACTAGTTTCTAAGTACTTATGCCTCTTGCAAAATCTATCTTCCCTAATTGGTGTGTACTTGCAAACCCAATGCACTACACAAAAATTTACATATTTATAGGAGACATTTTCATCATAACTAGTGCAATCATCATTAGTACCATGGATATTTAAAAAGTTCATACTAACAACATTGCAATCATGCTCATCATTCAAAGATTTAGTGCCAAACATTTTAATGCATTCTTCTTCTAATACTTTGGCACAATTTTCCTTTCCATCATACTCACGAAAGATATTAAAAAGATGAAGCGTATGAGGCAAACTCAATTCCATATTTTTTTGTAGTTTTCTTTTTTAAACTAAACTAGTGATAAAACAAGAAACTAAAAGTCTCGATTGCAAGATCTAAAGATATACCTTCAAGCGCTAACCTCCCCGGCAATGGCGCCAGAAAAGAGCTTGATGTCTACTACACAACCTTCTTCTTATAGACGTTGTTGGGCCTCCAAGTGCAGAGGTTTGTAGGACAGTAGCAAATTTCCCTCAAGTGGATGACCTAAGGTTTATCAATCCGTAGGAGGCATAGGATGAAGATGGTCTCTCTCAAGCAACCTTGCAACCAAATAACAAAGAGTCTCTTGTGTCCCCAACACACCCAATACAATGGTAAATTGTATAGGTGCACTAGTTCGGCGAAGAGATGGTGATACAAGTGCAATATGGATAGTAGATAATGGTTTTTGTAATCTGAAAATATAAAAACAGCAAGGTAACTAATGATAAAACTAAGCACAAACGGTATTGCAATGCGTTGAAACAAGGCCTAGGGTTCATACTTTCACTAGTGCAAGTCCTCTCAACAATAATAACATAATTGGATCATATAACTATCCCTCAACATGCAACAAAGAGTCACTCCAAAGTCACTAATAGCGGAGAACAAACGAAGAGATTATGGTAGGGTACGAAACCACCTCAAAGTTATTCTTTCCAATCAATCTGTTGGGCTATTCGTATAAGTGTCACAAACAGCACTAGAGTTCGTACTAGAATAACACCTTACGACACAAATCAACCAAAACCCTAATGTCACCTAGATACTCTGATAACCCACAAGTATAGGGGATCGTAATAGTTTTCGATAAGTAAGAGTGCCGAACCCAACGAGGAGCTAAAGGCAGAAAAAATATTCCCTCAAGTTCTATCGACCACCGATACAACTCTACGCACGCTTAATGTTCGCTTTCCCTAGGACAAGTATGAAACTAGAAGTACTTTGTAGGTGTTGTTGGATAGGTTTGCAAGAATATAAAGAGAGCGTAAATAAAAAGTAGGGGTTGTTTAGATAAAGACAGAACTAAGTTAGTTTTAGTAGAGAGCTTGTTGTTACGAGAAAGTTATTTGTCCCTAGGCAATCGATAACTAGACCGGTAATCATTATTGCAATTTTATATGAGGGAGAGGCATAAGCTAACATACTTTATCTACTTGGATCATATGCACTTATGATTGGAACTCTAGCAAGCATCCGCAACTACTAAAGATCATTAAGGTAAAACCCAACCGTGGCATTAAAGCGTCAAGTCCTCTTTATCCCATACGCAACAACCCCCTTACTCGTGTTTGTGTTTCAGTCACTCATGCAACCCACTATAAGAGAATCATGAACGTATTGCAACACCCTACAGCGGGGATCCCTCATGCTTGCGCAACACGGAGAGCACCATAGAACAACACCAATAATAAAACATGCAACTCAAATCAATCTTGATCATCAAATAGCCCATAGGACAAAACGGATCTACTCAAACATCATAGGATAGCCATACATCATTAGGAAATAATATATAGCATTGAGCACCATGTTTAAGTAGAGATTACAGCGGGTAAGAGAGAGGTTACACCGCTGTATAGAGGGGGGAAGAGTTGGTGATGATGGCGGTGAAGTTGTTGGTGAAGATTGCGGTGATGATGATGGCCCCCGGTGGCACTCCAGTGCCACCGGAAGTGAGGGGGAGAGAGCCCCACTCCTTCTTCTTCTTCCTTGACCTCCTCCCTAGATGGGAGAAGGGTTTCCCCTCTGGTCCATGGCCTCCATGGCGTGGGAGGGGTGAGAGCCCCTCCAAGATTGGATCTGTCTCTCTGTCTCTCTCTGTTTCTGCGTTCTCAGACTCTGCCCTTTCACCGTTTCTTATATTCCTGCAGATCCGTAACTCCGATTGGGCTAAAATTTTAACACGATCTCTATCCAGATATTAGCTTTCTTGCGGCGAAAGAAGGGCACCAACCGCCTTACGGGGTGGCCACGAGGGTCAGGGGTGCACCTGCCCCCCTGGGGCACGCCCCCTACCTCGTGGCCCCCTCGGGCATCGTCTCGTGTGGATTTTCTTCCCAAAAATCATATATATTCCAAAAACAATCTCCGCCAGTTTTTATCCCGTTTGGACTCCGTT
This sequence comes from Triticum dicoccoides, assembly GCF_002162155.2. Taxonomy (NCBI): domain Eukaryota; kingdom Viridiplantae; phylum Streptophyta; class Magnoliopsida; order Poales; family Poaceae; genus Triticum; species Triticum dicoccoides. The sequence continues at coordinate 624,934,982 of NC_041384.1, read as the reverse complement.
TGATATGGATATTCTGCGAAACAAAAAACATGCAACAAATAGGAACTGGCACTGGGCACTGGATCAATATGTTAGTCCCGAAAATAGTATAAAAAGTTGCCAAAAGTATATGAAAGTTGTAGAATATTGGCATGGAACAATCAAAAATTATAGATACGATGGAGACGTATCAGCAGCCCCAAGCTTAATTCCTTCTCGTCCTCGAGTAGGTAAATGATAAAAAAGATATTTTTTGATGTGGAATGCTGCCCAGTATAATCTTGATCACATATCTAATCATGGCATGAATATTAAGACACGAGTGATTCAAAGCAATAGTCTATCATTTGACATAAAAACAATAATACTTCAAGCCTACTAATAAAGCAATCATGTATTTTCAAAATAACATGGCCAAAGAAAGTTATCCCTACAAAATCTTATAGTCTGGCTATGCTCCATCTTCATCACACAAAATATTCACATCATGCACAACCCCGATGACAAGCCAAGCAATTGTTTCATACTTTTGACGTTCTAAAACCGTTTCAACTTTCGCGCAATACATGAGCGTGAGCCATGGACATAGCACTATAGGTGGAATAGAATATGATGGTGGGGGTTGTGGAGAAGACAAAAAGGAGAAGATAGTCTCACATCAACTAGGCGTATCAACGGGCTATGGAGATGCTTATCAATTGATCTCAATGTGAGGAGTAGGGATTTCCATGCAACAGATGCACTAGAGCTATAAGTACATGAAAGCTCAAACTGAAACTAAGTGGGTGTGCATCCAACTTGCTTGCTCATGAAGACCTCGGGCATTTGTGGAAGCCCATCATCGGAATATACAAGCCAAGTTCTATAATGAAAATTCCCACTAGTATATGGAAGTGATAACTCAAGAGACTCTCTATATGAAGAACATGGTGCTACTCTGAAGCACAAGTGTGGTAAAAGGATAGTAACATTGCCCCTTCTCTCTTTATCTCTCATTTTTTATTTTCTCATTTTTGGGCCTTCTCTTTTTTGGGTTTTTTATTTTTATTTTTTTCGTTCGGAGTCTCATCCCGACTTGTGGGGGAATCATAGTCTCCATCATCCTTTCCTCACTGGGGCAATGCTCTAATAATGATGATCATCACACTTTTATTTACTTACAACTCAATATTACAACTCGATACTAGAACAAAGATATGACTCTATATGAATGCCTCCGGAGGTGTACCGGGATGTGCAACGATCTAGCGTAGCAATGACATCAAAAAACGGACAAGCCATGAAAACATCATGCTAGCTATCTTACGATCATGCAAAGCAATATGACGATAAATGCTCAAGTCATGTATATGATGATGATGGAAGTTGCATGGCAATATACTCGGAATGACTATGGAAATGCCATAATAGGTAGGTGTGGTGGCTGTTTTGAGGAAGATATAATGAGGTTTATGTGTGACAGAGCGTATCATATCACGGAGTTTGGATGCACCGACGAAGTTTGCACCAACTCTCGAGGTGAGAAAGGGCAATGCACGGTACCGAAGAGGCTAGCAATGATGGAAGGGTGAGAGTGCGTATAATCCATGGACTCAACATTAGTCATAAAGAACTCACATACTTATTGCAAAAATCTATTAGTCATCGAAACAAAGTACTACGCGCATGCTCCTAGGGGGATAGATTGGTAGGAAAAGACCATCACTCGTCCCCGACCGCCACTCATAAGGAAGACAATCAATAAATACCTGATGCTCCAACTTCGTTACATAACGGTTCACCATACGTGCATGCTACAAGAATCACAAACCTCAACATAAGTATTTCTACAATCCACAACTACCCACTAGCATGACTCTAATATCACCATCTTTATATCGCAAAACTATTGCAAGGAATCAAACATATCATATTCAGTGATCTACAAGTTTTATGTAGGATTTTATGACTAACCGTGTGAATGACCAGTTCCTATCATCTCTCTAAATAGATATAAGTGAAGCAAGAGAGTTTAATTCTTTCTACAAAAGATATGCCCACGCTCTAACAAATATAAGTGAAGCAAAAGAGCAATCTACAAATGGCGGTTGTCTATGTAAAGAGAAACAGGCAATCCAAACTTCAAATAATATAAGTGAAGCACATGAAGCATTCTATAAAGCCATACTCAAAAGATATAAGTGAATTTCATAGAGCATTCTATAAATCAACCACGGACTATCTCATACCAACACGGTGCATAAAAGAAAAATGAAAACTAAATCCAAAAGACGCTCCAAGATTGCACATATCGCATGAACGAAACGAATCCGAAACATACCGATACTCTGTTGAAGAAAGAGGGGATGCCTTCCGGGGCATCCCCAAGCTTAGACGCTTGAGTCTCCTTGAATATTTACTTGGGGTGCCTCGGGAATCCCCAAGCTTGAGCTCTTGCCTCTCTTCCTTCTTCTCACATCGAGACCTTCTTGATCTTCGAACACTTCATCCACACAAAACTTCAACAGAAAACTCGGTAAGATCCGTTAGTATAATAAAGCAAATCACTACTCTAAGTACTGTTGCAAACCAATTCATATTTTGTTTTTTGCATTGTGTCTACTGTAATATAACTTTTTCATGGCTTAATCCACTAATATAAATGGATAGTTTCATGAAAACAAGCAAACTATGCATCAAAAACAGAATCTGTCTAAAACAGAACAGTCTATAATAATCTGAACATTCACCATACTTATGATACTTGAAAAATTCTACAAAAATTAGGAAAAATAAAAAAATTGTATAGAAAGGCAGCACAAAAAGAATCAGAACTATTTGACATTCCAGCTAAAAATGTAAAATCGCACACTACAGCCAAAGTTTCTGTCCTGCACCGTACAGACCATCAAGCAAATGTAAACATCCTAAAGGCAAACCTTGGCACATTATTTTTATAATACAATGGAATTGTACAAGGGGATAATTATTTTTGTTGAAAAGTTTCTGTAATCAAGATTCACAAAGTTGCCGTGAGCAGGAACAAAGTTCAAGGAGCTCTCCCACTTCAACAATGCTTGTCTTTCTCACTTTCACTTTCCTTTTTGAAAAAGTTTTGGGTTCCCCTCTTTATTTTTGTTGTTTTTAAACTATATAAAAGCACTCAACAGAAATAAATGACTCTCTAAAACTTCCGGGTTGTCTCCCTGGCAGCGCTTTCTATAAATCCGTTAAGCTAGGCATAGTGCTCAAGTAATGAATCCACCCGGATCCCAAGGTATATCAAAGCCAATTTTAATTAACAATGATTTGTAATTTAGTAGTGAGCACAAAGTAACATATATCATGTAACAACGAAGTCTAACTCTCTTCCTATGCATCGGCATGTCATAAAAGAACAATTCATGCACACATAGTAAAGGCCAATGCATAGTATAAACAGTTCCTTGCAATTTTATCGTATTGGAAATATAGAGAGGTGTAGATATAGTTCCTCTCTCATAATAATTGCAAGTAGAAGCAGCAAGCACATGCATATTATATTCATCAAAATCATCATGTGTAGTAGTAAAAAGCAACCCATCAATGTAATCCTTAATAAGGGCAAACTTCTCCGATATAGTGTAGTCGGGAGAATTCAAAAAGATAATAGGACTATCATGCGTGGGTGCAATAGCAACAATTTCATGTTTAACATAAGGAACTATAGCAAGTTCATCTCCATAAGCATAATTCATATTGGCATCTTGGCCACAAGCATAGCAAGCATCATCAAAAAGGGATATTTCAAAAGAATTAACGGGATCATAGCAATTATCATAGCATCCATCCTTCGGTAAGCATGAAGGGGAATTAAACAATGTATGAGTTGAAGAGTTACTCTCATTAGAAGGTGGGCACGGGTGATCAATCCGCTCTTCCTCCTTTTGTTCTTCGCTCTCCTCATCTTTTTCATCCAATGAGCTCACAGTTTCATCTTCTTCTTCCATAGATTCCTGCAAAATATTAGTCTCCTCTTGGTCCGCGGAGACTTTCTCAACAAGTGCATTAATATCGGAATTGTATTCATAATTCTCATAGCAATATTTAAGGATAGCTAAATTTTCAGGTCTATAAACCGAGTCATCAAGATCTTCAAACTCTTTAAACATAGATTCAATTTCATAAGCACCCATAAAAGCAACAAATTCTTCTATTTGTTCCACATCATAGTAATCATATATACCATTAGCATAAGAAGCTAAGGTTTTATTATCATTAAATTCGCATAAAAAGGGAAGATGTGGAGCCTTCATCCTAGAGCAACAAGTATAATCATATCTCAAGCATAGTTGCCTAGCATACCAATTCAATATATGAATTTTATCCCATAATAGTTTCCCTTTTGTGTCAAGCGGTAATCCCTAAAGTATTCACGTTGATCCAACGTTACTCCCATTACATAATTGAATGGGGTTTTCTCAGGATTATTAAAGTAGTACATAATATCTTTCACATAACCAGCATCGAGGGTTTTAGGAGGTTCCCCATCTCCATGAGCAGAAAGTACACCTAATTTTTTGGTATTTTGTGTTCCATATCCATAACTAAAGATAAAGAACAACTAAGAACAGCAAATAAAAATTACTTAGTGATAAAGCAAACAAGCACACACGAGAATATTCACCCCACGCTATTGCTCCCCGGCAACGGCGCCAGAAAAAGGTCTTGATAACCCACAAGTATAGGGGATCGCAACAGTTTTCGATAAGTAAGAGTGTCGAACCCAACGAGGAGCTAAAGGCAGAACAAATATTCCCTCAAGTTCTATCGACCAACGATACAACTCTACGCACGCTTAATGTTCGATTTACCTAGAACAAGTATGAAACTATAAGTACTTTGTAGGTGTTGTTGGATAGGTTTGCAAGAATATAAAGAGAGCGTAAATAAAAAGTAGGGGTTATTTAGATAAAGACACAACTAAGTTAGTTTTAGTAGAGAGCTTGTTGTTACGAGAAAGTTATTTGTCCCTAGGCAATCGATAACTAGACCGGTAATCATTATTGCAATTTTATATGAGGGAGAGGCATAAGCTAACATACTTTCTCTACTTGGATCATATGCACTTATGATTTGACCTCTAGCAAGCATCCGCACCTACTAAAGATCATTAAGGTAAAACCCAACCATAGCATTAAAGCATCAAGTCCTCTTTATCCCATACGCAACAACCCCCTTACTCGGGTTTGTGTTTCAGTCACTCATGCAACCCACTATAAGCGAATCTTGAACGTATTGCAACACCCTACAGCGGGGATCCCTCACGCTTGCGCGACACGGAGAGCACCATAGGACAGCACCAATAATAAAACATGCAACTCAAATCAATCTTGATCATCAAATAGCCCATAGGACAAAACGGATCTACTCAAACATCATAGGATAGCCATACATCATTGGGAAATAATATATAGCGTTGAGCACCATGTTTAAGTAGAGATTACAGCGGGTAAGAGAGAGGTTACACCACTGCATGGAGGGGGGAAGAGTTGGTGATGATGGCGGTGAAGTTGTTGGTGAAGATTGCGGTGATGATGATGGCCCCCGGTGGCACTCCGGTGCCACCGGAAGCAAGGGGGAGAGAACCCCCTCCTTCTTCTTCTTCCTTGACCTCCTCCCTAGATGGGAGAAGGGTTTTCCCTCTGGTCCATGGCCTCCATGGTGTGGGAGGGGCGAGAGCCCCTCCGAGATTGATTCTGGCTCTCTGTCTCTCTCTGTTTCAGCGTTCTCAGATTCTGCCCTTTCACCGTTTCTTATATTCCCGGAGATCCATAACTCCGATTGGGCTAAAATTTTAACACGATCTGTATCCAGATATTAGCTTTCTTGCGGCGAAATAAGAGCATCAACCGCATTGCGGGGTGACCACGAGGGTCAGGGGCGCCCCCCCTGCCTCGTGGCCCCCTCAGGCATCGTCTCGCGTGGATTTTTCTTCCCGAAAATCATATATATTCCAAAAAAAATCTCCGTTAGTTTTTATCCCATTTGACTCCGTTTGATATGGATATTCTGCGAAACAAAAAACATGCAACAAACAGGAACTGGCACTGGGATATGTTAGTCCCAAAAATAGTATAAAAGTTGCCAAAAGTATATGAAAGTTGTAGAATATTGGCATGGAACAATCAAAAATTATAGATACGACGGAGACATATCAGCACCCCCAAGCTTAATTCCTGCTCGTCGCCTCGAGTAGGTAAATGATAAAAAAGATAATTTTTGATGTGGAATGCTACCTAGCATAATCTTGATCACATATCTAATCATGGCATGAATATTAAGACATGAGTGAGTCAAAGCAATAGTCTATCATTTGACATAAAAACAATAATACTTCAAGCGTACTAATAAAGCAATCATGTATTTTCAAAATAACATGGCCAAAGAAAGTTATCCCTACAAAATCATATAGTCTGACTATGCTCCATCTTCACCACACAAAATATTCACATCATGCACAACCCCGATGACAAGCCAAGCAATTGTTTCATACTTTTGACGTTCTCAAACCTTTTCAACTTTCACGCAATACATGAGCATATGAAAGTTGCCAAAAGTATATGAAAGTTGTAGAATATTGGCATGGAACAATAAAAAATTATAGATACAACGAAGACGTATCATACTCCAATGTCACCTCAAGTATCCGTGGGTATGATTATATGATATGCATTACACAATCTCAGATTCATCTATTCAACCAACACATAGAACCTCAAAGAGTGCCCCAAAGTTTTTACTTGAGAATCACGACGAAAATGTGTGCCAACCCCTATGCATAGGTTCATGGGTGGAACCCGCAAGTTGATCACCAAAACATACATCAAGTGAATCACGTGATATCCCATTGTCACCACAGATACGCACGGCAAGACATACATCAAGTGTTCTCAAATCTTTAAAGACTCAATCCGATAAGATAACTTCAAAGGGAAAACTCAATCCATTACAAGAGAGTAGAGGGGGAGAAGAAATATAAGATCCAACTATAATAGCAAAGCTCGCGATACATCAAGATCGTGCCAAATCAAGAACACGAGAGAGAGAGAGAGAGATCAAACACATAGCTACTGGTACATACCCTCAGCCCCGAGGGAGAACTACTCCATCCTCGTCATGGAGAGCACCGGGATGATGAAGATGGCCACCGGAGAGGGATTGCCCCCTCCGGCAGGGTGCCGGAACGGGTCTAGATTGATTTTCGGTGGCTACGGAGGCTTCTGGCGGTGGAACTCCCGATCTATTTTACTCTCCGATAGTTTTAGGGTATATGGATATATATAGGCGGAAGAAATACATCAGGGTAGCCACGAGGGGCCCATGAGGGTGGAGGGCGTGCCCCCTGCCTCGTGGCTTCCTTGTTGATCCCCTGTCGTGCACTCCAAGTCTCCTGTGTTGCTTTCTTTCCAAAATAACTTTTTCGAAGGTTTCATTCGTTTGGACTCCGTTTGATATTCCTTTTCTTCGAAAGCTTAAAACAAGGGAAAAAACTGGCACTGGGCTCTAGGTCAATAGGTTAGTCCCAAAAATCATATAAAATAGCATATAAATGCATATAAAACATCCAAGGTTGATAATATAATAGCATGGAACAATCAAAAATTATAGATACGTTGGAGACGTATCATACCTGATAGTATTTTGCATGTCTATGTTGTTGTAGATAGATGGCCCGTGCTGTTGTTCCGTTGAATTTTAATGTGTTCCTTGAGAAAGCAAAGTTGAAAGATGATGGTAGCAATTACACGGACTGGGTCCGTAACTTGAAGATTATCCTCATTGTTGCACAGAAGAATTAAGTCCTAGAAGCACCGCTAGGTGCCAAACCTGCTGCAGGAGCAATACCAGATGTTATGAACGTCTGGCAGAGCAAAGCTGATGACTACTCGATAGTTCAGTGTGCCATGCTTTATGGCTTACAACTAGGACTTCAATGACGTTTTGAACGTCATGGAGCATATGAGATGTTCCTGGAGTTGAAGTTAATATTTCAAGCAAATGCCCGGATTGAGAGATATGAAGTCTCCAATAAGTTCTACAGCTGCAAGATGGAGGAGAATAGTTCTGTCAGTGAACATATACTCAGAATGTCTGGGTACCATAACCACTTGACTCAACTGGGAGTTAATCTTCCTGTTGATAGTGTCATTGACAGAGTTCTTCAATCACTGCCACCAAGCTACAAGAGCTTCGTGATGAACTATAACATGCAAGGGGTGAATAAAACAATTCCCGAGCTCTTTGCAATGCTAAAGGCTGCGGAGGTAGAAATCAAGAAGGAGCATCAAGTGTTGATGGTTAACAAGACCACCAGTTTCAAGAAAAGGGTAAAGGGAAGAAGAAAGGGAATTTCAAGAAGAATGACAAATAAGTTGCTGCTCAAGAGAAGAAACCCAAGTTTGGACCTAAGCCTGAGACTGAGTGCTTCTACTGCAAACAGACTGGTCACTGGAAGCGGAACTGCCCCAAGTATTTGGCGGATAAGAAGGATGGCAAGGTGAACAAAGGTATATGTGATATACATGTTATTGATGTGTACCTTACTAATTCTCGCAGTAGTGCCTGGGTATTTGATACTAGTTTTGTTATTAATATTTGCAACTCGAAACAGGGACTACAAATTAAGCGAAGATTGGCAAAGGACGAGGTGACGATGCGCGTGGGAAATGGTTCCAAAGTCGATGTGATCGCAGTCGGCACGCTACCTCTACATCTACCTTCGGGATTAGCATTAGACCTGAATAATTGTTATTTGGTGTCAGCGTTAAGCATGAACATTATATCTGGATCTTGTTTGATGCGAGACGGTTATTCATTTAAATCAGAGAATAATGGTTGTTCTATTTATATGAGTAATATCTTTTATGGCCATGCACCCCTAAAGAGTGGTCTATTCTTTTTGAATCTCGATAGTGGAGATACACATATTCATAGTATTGAAGCTAAAAGATGCAGAGTTGATAATGATAGTGCAACTTATTTGTGGCACTGCCGTTTAGGTCATATTGGTATAAAGCACATGAAGAAACTCCATTCTGATGGACTTTTGGAATCACTTGATTATGAATCACTTGGTACTTTCAAACCGTGCCTCATGAGCAAGATGACTAAAATGCCGTTCTCCGAAACCATGGAGCGAGCAATAGATTTGTTGGAAATCTTACATACAGATGTATGTGGTCCGATGAATATTGAAGCTCGCCGTGGGTATCGTTATTTTCTCACCTTCACAGATGATTTGAGCAGATATGGGTATACCTACTTGATGAAACATAAGTCTGAAACATTTGAAAAGTTCAAAGAATTTCACAGTGAAGTGGAAAATTATCGTAACAAGAAAATAAAGTTTCTACGATCTGATCGTGGAGGAGAATATTTGAGTTACGAGTTTGGCCTTCATTTGAAACAATGCGGAATAGTTTCGCAACTCACACCACCCGGAACACCACAGCGTAATGGTGTGTCCGAACGTCATAATCGTACTTTATTAGATATGGTGTGATCTATGATGTCTCTTATTGATTTATCGCTACGTTATGCTATAGAGAAGGATGCATTCACGTTAAATAGGGAACCATCTAAATCCATTGAGATGACTCCTTATGAACTGTGGTTTGGCAAGAAACCAAAGTTGTCGTTTCTTAAAGTTTGGGGCTGCGATGCTTATGTGAAAAAGCTTCAACCTGATAAGCTCGAACCCAAATCGGAGAAATGTGTCTTCATAGGATACCCAAAAGAGACAGTTGGGTACACCTTCTATCACAGATCCAAAGGCAAGACTTTTGTTGCTAAGAAAGGATCCTTTCTAGAGAAGGAGTTTCTCTCGAAAGAAGTGAGTGGGAGAAAAGTAGAACTTGCTGAGGTAACTGTACCTGCTCCCTTATTGGAAAGTAGTTCATCACAGAAACCGGTTTCTGTGACACCTATACCAATTAGTAAGGAAGCTAATGATAATTATCATGAAACTTCAGATCAAGTTACCACCGAACCTCGTAGGTCAACCAGGGTAAGATCCACACCAGAGTGGTACGGCAATCATGTTCTCGAGGTCATGTTACTAGACCATGACGAACCTACGAACTATGAGGAAGCGATGATGAGCCCAGATTCCGCAAAATGGCTTGAGGCCATGAAATCTGAGATGGGATCCATGTATGAGAACAAAGTATGGACTTTGGCTTGCCTGATGATTGGCAAGCCATCGAGAATAAATGGATCTTCAAGAAGAAGACAGACGCAGATGGTAATGTTACTGTCTACAAAGCTCGACTTGTTACGAAAGGTTTTCGACAAGTTCAAGGAGTTGACTACGATGAGACCTTCTCACCCGTAGCGATGCTTAGTTCCGTCCGAATCATGTTAGCTATTGCCGCATTTTATGATTATAAAATTTGGCAAATGTATGTAAAGACTGCATTCCTGAATGGATTTCTAGAAGAAGAGTTGTATATGATGCAACCTGAAGGTTTTATCGATCCAAAGGGTGCTAACAAAGTGTGCAAGCTCCAGCGATCCATTTATGGACTGGTGCAAGCCTCTCGGAGTTGGAATAAACGTTTTGATAGTGTGATCAAAGCATATGGTTTTATACAGACTTTTGGAGAAGCCTGTATTTACAAGAAAGTGAGTGGGAGCTCTATAGCATTTCTAATATTATATGTGGATGGCATATTGTTGATTGGAAATGATATAGAATTTCTGGATAGCATAAAAGGATACTTGAATAAGAGTTTTTCAATGAAAGACCTCGGTGAAGCTGCTTACATATTGGGCATCAAGATCTATAGAGATAGATCAAGACGCTTAATTGGACTTTCACAAAGCACATACCTTGACAAAGTTTTGAAGAAGTTCAAAATGGATCAGGCAAAGAAAGGATTCTGGCCTGTGTTACAAGGTGTGAAGTTGAGTAAGGCTCAATGCCCGACCACTGCAGAAGATAGAGATAAAATGAAAGATGTTCCCTATGCTTCAGCCATAGGCTCTATCATGTATGCAATGCTGTGTACCAGACCCGATGTGTGCCTTGCTATTAGTTTAGCAGGGAGTTATCAAAGTAATCCAGGAGTGGATCACTGGACAGCGGTCAAGAGCATCCTGAAATACCTGAAAAGGACTAAGGATAGGTTTCTCGTTTATGGAGGTGACAAAGAGCTCATCATAAATGGTTACGTTGATGCAAGCTTTAACACTGGCCTGGACGATTCTAAATCGCAAACCGGATACGTGTTTATATTGAATGATGGAGCTGTCAGTTGGAGTAGTTCTAAGCAAAGTGTCGTGGCGAGATCTACGTGTGAAGCGGAATACATTGCTGCTTCAGAAGCAGCAAATGAAGGAGTCTGGACGAAGGAGTTCATATCCGATCTAGGTGTCATACCTAGTGCATCGGGTACAATGAAAATCTTTTGTGACAATACTGGTGCAATTGCCTTAGCAAAGGAATCCAGATTTCACGAGAGAACCAAGCACATCAAGAGACGCTTCAATTCCATCCGCGATCAAGTCCAGGTGGGAGACATAGATATTTGCAAGATACATACGGATCTGAATGTTGCAGACCCGTTGACTAAGCCTCTCTCACAAGCAAAACATGATCAACACCAAGACTCCATGGGTGTTAGAATCATTACTATGTAATCTAGATTATTGACTCTAGTGCAAGTGGGAGACTGAAGGAAATATGCCCTAGAGGCAATAATAAAGTTATTATTTATTTCCTTATATCATGATAAATGTTTATTGTTCATGCTAGAATTGTATTAACCGAAAACATGATACATGTGTGAATACATAGACAAACAGAATGTCACTAGTATGCCTCTACTTGACTAGCTCGTTGATCAAAGATGGTTATGTTTCCTAACCATACACATGAGTTGTCATTTGATAAACGGGATCACATCATTAGGAGAATGATGTGATTGACTTAACCCACTTCGTCAGCTTAGCACTTGATCGTTTTAGCTTACAGCTATTGCTTTCTTCATGACTTATACATGTTCCTATGACTACGAGATTATGTAACTCCCGATTACCGGAGGAACACTTTGTGTGCTACCAAACGTCACAACGTAACTGGGTGATTATAAAGGTGCTCTACAGGTGTCTCCGATGGTACTTGTTGAGTCGGCATAGATCAAGATTAGGATTTGTCACTCCGATTGTCGGAGAGGTGTCTCTGGGCCCACTCGGTAATGCACATCACTATAAGCCTTGCAAGCATTGTAACTAATGAGTTAGTTGCAGGATGATGCATTACAGAACGAGTAAAGAGACTTGCCGGTAACGAGATTGAACTAGGTATTGAGATACCGACGATCGAATCTCGGGCAAGTAACATACCGATGACAAAGGGAACAATGTCTGCTGTTATGCGGTTTGACCGATAAAGATCTTCGTAGAATATGTGGGAGCCAATATGAACATCCAGGTTCCGCTATTGGTTATTGACCGGAGACGTGTCTCGGTCATGTCTACATAGTTCTCGAACCCGTAGGGTCCGCACGCTTAAAGTTCGGTGACGATCGGTATTATGATTTTTTGTGTTTTGATGTACCGAAGGTAGTTCGGAGTCCCGGATATGATCACAGACATGACGAGGAGTCTCTAAATGGCTGAGACGTAAAGATCGATATATTGGACGACTATATTCGGACACTGGAAGTGTTCCGGGTGATTTCGGAGAAAACGGAGTGCCGGAGGGTTACCAGAACCCCCTCGGGAGAAATAATGGGCCTTATGGGACCTAGTGGAGAGAGAGAGAGGGCTGGCCTAGGGCTGGCCGCGCGCCCCTCCCCCTCTGGTCCGAATTGGACTAGGAGAGGGGGGCGGCGCCCCCCTTTCCTTCTCCCTATCCCCCTTCTTTCCCCCTCCTAGTAGGAGTAGGAAAGAGGGGAGTCCTACTCCTACTAGGAGGAGGACTCCTCCTCCTCCTGGCGTGCCATAGAGGGCTGACCGGTCTCCCCCCTTGCTCCTTTATATACGGGGGCAGGGGGCACCTCTAGACACACAAGTTGATCATTGATCCCTTAGCCGTGTGCGGTGCCCCCCTCCACCATAATCCACCTCGATCATATCGTAGCGGTGCTTAAGCGAAGCCCTGCGTCGGTAGCAACATCATCACCGTCAACACGCTGTCGTGCTGACAGAACTCTCCCGTGAAGCTCTGCTAGATCGGAGTTCGTGGGACGTCATCAAGCTGAAGGTGTGCTGAACTCGGAGGTGCCGTGCGTTCGGTACTTGGATCGGTCGGATCGTGAAGACGTTCGACTACATCAACCGCGTTCTCATAATGCTTCCGCTTACGGTCTACGAGGGTAGGTGGACGATACTCTTCCCTCTCATTGCTATGCATCACCATGATCTTACGTGTGCATAGGAATTTTTTGGAAATTACTGCGTTCCACAACAAGCCCACCTAGGCCTAGCCTAGACCCCCCTCGCGTTCAGAATCGCCCGATCGTGATCGGAGGGCCCCCGAAAGCCCCCAAACACGCCTAACCCTAAACCTGCCCTATATAAACTACCTCCCCTTCCATTTTTGGGCAGCCACCTACCCCTCCTCATCAATTTCTGCGCCCCTAATCATCAGTCGCGCCTCCACCTCGCATTCCATGCCAGCCAACCCCTCCTCACCACTTGGCAAGCCGCCAGCGGCCAGCCGCCAGCAGTGCCGCCGCTTCCAAACACTCAGGCGACGCCACCTCGCCCAGCCACGCGCGCCCAGCCAACCCAGGCTTGCCACACATCCTCCCCGCACCTCCCACCTCTCGCGGCCCGCCGGGGCCCGGATCTTGCCCGATCTAGGCCCGAAGCCCGAACCGCGCCGCCCCTATGCCCCGAGCTCCAGATCGGGAGAGGAGCTCTCGATCTGGATCCCCGCCACCTGCCTCGCAAATCTGCCGGCTCAGCCTCGCCGGAGCTCCGACCTCGTCGGAGATGAGTGGCCGCCGCCCTATTCCTCTCCTCCTCCCTCTGGTTCTCCCTCTTCTTCCTCTCTCATGATCCATCTCTCTCTCAGGAAGCCCCGCCGCCGCATGGAGTCGCCATGGCCATCCTGCAGGTCCGCCGGCACCCGCATCGCGTCGCCGGCCCTCGTCCCTCCTGTTCCTGCGCCGTTTCCGGTGAGCCGCCGCCTGGATCTGCTTCCTCCGCCCGTCCCCGACCGTTCTGCGTCGCGCCGTCGCGCCGTGCCCTGCTCGGGATCGAGCAGGATCCCTCGCCTCGCCCTCCTGGGCCTCCTCCTGTCACGCGAGCCTCGTGGGCCACGACCACGCCCAACCGCGCCCCTGGGCCGCCTCCACCGACCTGGGCCTCATCCTGGGGTGAGAAGCCCAGTCAACCTAGATTTCAGCCCGTCATGTTTTTTCCCTATCTAGCGATTTTAGTAATGTATTTATCCGGAGACTGCAGTTTTATAGAAAAGTCCCTAGCCTTCATGCATATAATTACTCATGAACCGTGCATCGGAATTAAACAAATCATATATGTTAAATGCTTAGAATTTTGTCTAGTTTCATAATATCCAACTTTCATGCATGTTTAAAATCTTAAACTTGTTGTTTGCATTATTTTGCTAAATGACATGTTAAAATGATTTATTTCATAAGTAAATAACCGTAGCTCCAAACTTAATAAACTTTATATGTAAATGGGGTAGAAAAATGCATAGTTTAACATGGTGGCATTAATTTGCATGTTTAACAACTCTAAAATTGTGTTTAGGTCAGAACAGTATCAAATTCATAATATGCATATGAGGATTTTCTGGACTTATTGCTTGTTGTTTCGGCCTCATTTAAACTTGCCTAGATAGGTAGTTTTATTATGCTTCACCTCTTTCCATGTTTAACAAAATTTAATATTATTGGGTACATAAATGAGAGCAAACTAAATATTTGTTGTGAAGTTTCGTCAATATGCAACTTGTTGCATTTTGAGCTCCACTTAACTTGTAGTTTTGTTTGTGCACTTTGCCATGCCATGCATATTTAAACCGGACATGCATCATCCTTGGTTGTGCATCATGCCATGTTTATGCTTGTGTGTTTACCATGTTGCTTGCTTCTCTCTGGATTGCTTCTCTCGTTAGCTTCGGTTTCATTCCAGAGTTGTGAGGATTCATTCGACTACGTCCTTTTGTCTTCTTCATGGAATCATTCTTCTTCCTTGCGGGATCTCAGGTAGGATGACCATTACCCTCGATATCACTTATATCTTTGCTTACTAGTTGTTCGTTCTATCGCTATGTGGCGCTGCCTACCACTTGTTTATCATGCCTCCCATATTGCCATGTCAAGCCAATAACCCACCTTCCTAGCAAACCGTTATTTGGCTATGTTATCGCTTTGCTCGGCCCCTCTTATAGCGTTGTTAGCTGCAGGTGAAGTTGGAGTTTGCTCCATGTTGGAACATGTTTATGTTGAGATATCACAATATCTCTTATTTTAATTAATGCATCTATATACTTGGTAAAGGGTGGAAAGCTCGACCTTATGCCTGGTGTTTTGTTCCACTCTTGTCGCCTTAGTTTCCGTCATACCGGTGTTATGTTCCTTGATTTTGCGTTCCTTACGCGGTTGGGGTTATGGGACCCCCTTGATAGTTCGCTTCAAATAAAACTCCTCCAGCAAGGCCCAACCTTGTTTTACATTTGCCTAACAACCTAAGCCTTTTTCCTTGGGTTTCGCGGACTCGAGGGTCATCTTTATTTTAAACCCCTCGGGCCAGTGCTCCTCTGAGTGTTGGTCCAACTTGGGCGATCTCCGGCGCCCCCCTGGGCAACCAAGGTCTATGCCAACCCGATGTCTGACCCATCCAGTGTGCCCTGAGAACGAGATATGTGCAGCTCCTATCGGGATTTGTCGGCACATTCGGGCGGTCTTCCTGGTCTTGTTTTACCATTGTCGAAATGTCTTGTAATCGGGATTTGTCGGCACATTCAGGGTATAAACTTTCGAGAGTCGTGCCCATGGTTATGTGGTAGATGGGAATTTGTCAATATCCGGTTGTAGAGAACTTGACACTTGACTTAATTAAAATGCATCAACCACGTGCGTAGCCGTGATGGTCTCTTTTCGGCAGAGTCCGAGAAGTGAACATGGTTTTGGGTTATGTTTGAACGTAAGTAGTTTCAGGATCACTACTTGATCACTTCTAACTTCACGACCGTCGCGTAGCTTCTCATATTACTCTTATTTGCATATGTTAGCCACCATATTTTCTTAGTGCTTGCTGCTACTCCACCTCATTACCTTGTCCTACCCATAAGCTTAAATAGTCTTGATCTCGCGGGTGTGAGATTGTTGAGTCCTCATGACTCATGGATACTTCCAAAATAGTTGCAGGTGCCGATGATGCTAGTGCAGGTGATGCTACCAAACTCAAGTGGGAGTTAGACGAGGAACTTGGTCGTTACTATGTGTCATTTCCTGATGATCGGTGGTGGTGCCCAGTTGGGACGATCGGGGATCTAGCAGTTGGGTTATATTCTTTTCATTTGGTTGTCCGTAGTTGGACTACGAGTGTATTCTGATGATGTATGACTTATTTGAATATTGTGTGACGTGGCGAGTGCAAGCCAACTCTATTTATCCCTTTCTTGTTCATTACATGGGATGTTGTGAAGATGACCCTTCTTGCGACAAAACCACTATGCGGTTATGCCTCTAAGTTGTGCCTCGGCACATGGGAGATATAACCGCATACAGGTATGGTAAATTTCCTACTATTCTTTCAGTATGTCATTCTCCTGATTAGTGGCTTGATACAAGTGCCAATATACATGTGTGTTCTGATATGAACATCTTTTCTTCTTATCTTTTCAAAAGAACTACACCTGCGTTGAAGGAAAATGAGTCACATGCTTCTGTTCATGGTGTTGGTATGGTTGATCTGAAGTTTATTTCAAGAAAGATAGTGTGGCTGAAGAATGTGCATCATGTCCCTTCCATAAATAAAAATCTTGTTGGTAGCTCTCGTTTGTGTCGAGATGGCTATAAGTTGGTACTAGAGTCCAATAAGGTTGTAGAGTCGAAGTGTGCACAATTTGTTGGAAAGGGCTATGAGTGCGAAGGCTTGTTCCTCCTATCTTTGTTAGACTTCTGCACTTAAGTTATTAATCATGTCTGAAGTGAAACTGAATCAAATATTTGGCATTCACGTCTTTGTCATATTAACTTTTCTTGCATGAAGTGGCTAGAAAATTTGAGTTTAATCCCTAAATTCAATTTTTTAAAGGTTCTAAGTGCCCAGTGTGGTGCAAGTAAAGCAACCTCTCAAGTCTCATATGACTGTTGAAGCGAGGAATTTGGCACCAGTACAACTCATACATTCAAATCTTTGTGAGATGAATGATGTGCTGACTAAAGGTGGAAAATGATATTTCATGACTTTGATCAATGACTCTACTAGATATCACATGATATATCCATTGAAGACAAAATACAAGGCTTTGTACTACTTTAAAATCTATAAAGCCGAAGCAGAGAATCAACTTGATGGAAATATCAAGAGGCTTATTTCGGATCATGTTGGAGAGTATTTTTCCAACGATTTCAACTTATTCCATTTTATTCCATGATGAACATGATATAATCCATGAGAGGACGCCTCCCTATTTTCCCTGGTCAAACGGGATTGCCGAATGAAAGAATCGCAATCTAACTTATTTGGTTAATGTCATGTTAGACACATCGGGACTTTCCAAGGAATGATGGGGGGGCTTTGATAATTGCAAGTCATGTTCTAAATAGAGTTCCCACAAAGAATAACAAGGTTAACCAATTTTAGGAATGATAACGGGACTTGGAATTGTTTGGTGAAAGTAGACGTGACAATTCCCAAGAAACCGTTGATTGTGTTTTGCTGGGCTAAGCTTTTCATAGCATTGGCTATAGATTTCTAGTGGTGAAATCTGAGGTACCTGACATGAATGTTGGTATAACCATGGAGTCAAATGATACGACTTTCTTTGAGGATATTTTTCCTATGAAAGATATGGCTAGATCATCTAGTTAGAGGTCGAAGACAACTCCTGAACCTTTTGTTCCATTGGAACATTCTAAGCGGGTGCACACTGAGATTCCTAAGGAGGATGACAATGAAGCTCCTAGAAGGGAAGAGAGACAAAGGACCGCAAAGTCATTTGGTGAAGATTTCATTGTGTACCTCCACTACTAGGAAAACGCCTATAGACAGACACTTAGTAGTAGCGTGGGTTATTTGGCCCATGCTACTGCTAATTAGTAGTAGCGCCGGCAAAAAAACGCGCTACTGGTACGGAATAGTAGTAGCGCGGGCACTGAAAACCCCCGCTACTACTAAATGATTTACACCATGCCCTCCCAACAGACATTAATAATAGCACGCGGTGTAAAACCTGCGCCACCAGTAGATAGATAGTTGTAGCGCCGTGGGACAGGCCGCGCTACCACTATCGCACCAACCGTCCCACTCCACTCTCCCACACCACCCACCCCCGATCCAGACGAGATCCCCTCTACCAGCGGGCTCCCCTTCCCTCTTCCAGATCCAAATCATGGCACTCACATCCGGCACGGCCCGCCCGCTCCTCGGCCGCCTCCCCGCCACCGCGCGCCCCCACCTCTCCGTCTCCCCCTCGCCCTCCGCCCCCGCCTACTCGGTCCGCTTCGCCGCCCGAGATTCTTTGTCTGTATCACGCAGGCCACCGCCACACGCGCACGCACGCCTAATCCGTACGGGGGGATCCTGATGGTGAGTACTGAAAATAATCTCTATGTAGTGAGATGAATTATGTCATGGCTAACAAGACATGGGAGGTCACTGATTTTCCTTATGGGTGTAAACCTCTGTAGGATGTAAGTGGCTATTTAATAAAATCCTAGGCCGAATGGTACAATTGGAAAGTACATGGCGCAACTTGTATCAAAGGGTTATACCAAAAAAGAAGGTGAGGATTTTTTGATACTTATGCACCTGTGGCCATATTGACCACCATTCGAGTTCTACTCTCATTGGCTACCTCACATGATCTTTTTGTTTATCAAATGAATGTTAAGGCAACTTTCATAAATGGAGCATTGGAGGAGGAAATTTACATGGAACAACGTGATGGTTTTGTAGACGATGGTCGTGAAGAAAAATTGTGTTAGTTGTTTAAATCCTTGTATGGTTTGAAGCAAACACCTAAGCATGGCACAAGAAGTTTAAAAGAACTTTGACATCTACTAGCTTTGTTGCAAATGAAGATGTCCAGTGTGTGTACTATCGCTATGGTGGGGAAATGGAGTTATATTATGCTTGTATGCTGACGACACACTTATATTTGAAACAAACTGATACGTCTCCGTCGTACCTACTTTTCCAAACACTTTTGCCCTTGTTTTGGACTCTAACTTGTATGATTTGAATGGAACTAACCCGGACTGATGTTGTTTTCAGCAGAATTGCTATGATGTTATTTATGTGCAGAAACAAAAGTTCTCGGGATGACCTGAAACTTCACAGAACAACTTTTCGGAAATAATAAAAAATCCTTGCAAAAGATGAAGGCTAGGGGGCCCACCACCTGTCCACGAGGGTGGGGGGTGCGCCTGCCCCCCTAGGGCGCGCCCCTACCTCGTGGGCCCCCTGGAGCTCCTCCGACCTCGACTCCAACTCTATATATTTGGTTTCGGAGAGAAAAAATCAGGGAGAAGAATTCATCGCGTTTTACGATATGGAGCCGCTGCCAAGCCCTAAAACCTCTCGGGAGGGCTGATCTCGAGTCCGTTCGGGGCTCTGGAGAGGGGAATCCGTCGCCATCGTCATCATCAACCATCCTCCATCACCAATTTCATGATGCTCACTGCCGTGCGTGAGTAATTTCATCGTAGGCTTGCTAGACGGTGATGGGTTGGATGGGATCTATCATGTAATCGAGTTAGTTTTGTTAGGGTTTGATCACTAGTATCCACTATGTTCTGAGATTGATGTTGCTATGACTTTGCTATGCTTAATGCTTGTCACTAGGGCCCAAGTGCCATGATTTCAGATCTGAACCTATTATGTTTTCATCAATATATGAGAGTTCTTGATCCTATCTTGCAAGTCTATAGTCACCTATTATGTGTTATGATCCGTTAACCCCGAAGTGATAATAATCGGGATACTTACCGGTGATGACCGTAGTTTGAGGAGTTCATGTATTCACTATGTGTTAATGCTTTGTTCCGGTACTCTATGAAAAGGAGGCCTTAATATCCCTTAGTTTCCGTAAGAACCCCGCTTCCACGGGAGGGTAGGACAAAAGATGTCATGCAAGTTCTTTTCCATAAGCACGTATGACTATATTCGGAATACATGCCTACATTACATTGATGAACTGGAGCTAGTTCTGTGTCACCCTAGGTTATGACTGTTACATGATGAACCGCATCCGGCATAATTCTCCATCATTGATCCATTGCCTATGAGCTTTCCATATATTGTTCTTCGCTTATTTACTTCTCCGTTGCTATTGCTATCATCACTACAAAATACCAAAAACATTACTTTTACTACTGTTACCTTTTGCTACCGTTACCACTACTATTATATTACTTTGCTACTAAATACTTTCCTGCAGATACTAAGTTTCCAGGTGTGGTTAAATTGACAACTCAACTGCTAATACTTGATAATATTCTTTGGCTCCCCTTGTGTCAAATCAATAAATTTGGGTTGAATACTTTACCCACGAAAACTGTTGTGATCCCCTATACTTGTGGGTTATCACAAACCTCAAGGTCATAAAGGAAGTCAAAGATATACCAAATCAAAACTTTGAGATGAAAGACCTTGGAGTAGCAGATGTAATCTTGAACATCAAGCTTTCGAGGGTTGATGATGGTGGGATCACTTTATTGTAGTCTCACTATGTGGAGAAGGTTCTAAGCCGCTTTGGATATTCAGATTGTAAATCTTCGCCAACACTTATGATATGCGTGTGTTGATTCGAAAGAACGAAGAATAAGCTAAGGATCAATTGAGATATTATCAAATTATTGGCACGCTTGTGTATTTAGCTAGCGCTACGAGGCCTGACATCTCGTTTGCTGTGAGTAAACAAAAGCCGAATTGTTTCAAACCTAGGAGATGTTCATTGGTATGCTCTTGAGAGGAGAATGTGCTATCTAAAAGGTACTACAAGTTAAGGACTTCACTATACAGGGTATCCAAGAGTACTTGAGGGGTTATAGTGTTGCGAATTGAATATCTAATGCTGATGGCCTTAAAGCCCAAAATGGTTGTGTGTTTACACTTGGTGGTGTTGTTATTTACTAGAAATCTTGCAAGTAGACCATCTTAACAAGGTCAATAATGCAAGTAGAACTCACAACATTAGACAGAACAAAGGTTGAAGCATAATGGCTTCGAGAATTTTTTATGGACTTGTCTGTCGTTGAAAAACCAATACCAACTATCCTAATGAACTGTGATAATCAAACAGTGATAATCGAGCTAAACAATTCTAAGGATAATAAGAAGTCATCAAGACATGCGAGAAGGAGACTAAAATCTGTCAAATTTATGAGAAACTCGGAATTATAGCATTGGACTATATAAACACATCGAAGAATCTTGCAGATCCCTTAAGAAAAGGTTTATCACAAGATGTGATAGACAATGCATCGAAGGAGATGAGATTGACACCCACTATATAAGTTTTCCATGGTGGTAAACCATTCTATGTGATCGAAGATTCGGTGAATTAGAATTGGCGAGACAAGCTATTGGAAATTTGAGAGGAGAAATATTTATTTTATAAAGATCCACTTCGTTGTGATGCAATTCCTTCCTAATATTTATGGCATGCTAATATTTATCTTAAAGTGTTTTGAGTGGCTTGGGTCAGCAAAGATGTTGTCATATAGAACAAGAGCACACCTATGTGAGTTAGAATATTAAATGTCGTAGTCTGTGAGAGTTGGGTGATCTCTAATGAACTTATGAAGAGGCCTCGGAGTATGACACATATGTTCCTACCCGCGGGAAAGTTTTTCAGTGGTAAGTATCGGTCAAGGATTTTACATGAAACTTGTTTGCACAAAACTTACAGTTCAAGGCATAATCCACTGCTCAAGTTGTGATTGAGTGTAGCATGGAATTCTAGGTGGAAATTCGACTTAACAATCTCCACCAAAACATCGATATATAAACAATGTTAAACCATAGACAAACTCTATGCGCCTCTGGGCTCTGGTGAGGGATTGTTGGAATTATTGGGCTTTAGCTCTTTTTATATCCAATAATTCCTAGGAAAAATTCATAGGCCCATGTGGTCCATTTATGGATGACAAGAGAGAACCTGAAGTGCTTTGTGCTAGTGCAAAATGAAACTGCATAGTTGTGAAAGTTCCCATTCATATGCCCATTTATGTCATTAATGTTTTGCTTTCATTTCTTCATTGGTGTTTTGGTTTCACTTCCTTCATTTCATGTGTTGCTTTCTTTTGTCATGTAAGAAAGAAAGCGGAAAGCTTTTACACTAGTGGAAAATGAAACCGAATGCATTCATCTTCCCTTTGATGAAATTATTGTTTCACTTTTGTCTTCCCATTACTGTTTTAGATTCGCTTCCACTTCCCGGAGTCTATAAGAGAGGCAGCTCCTCTTCTGTATAGATAAACCACTTACTCTCTCCCAAAGCGATTTCCTTCTGGTCGTAAGCATTTCACCGCCTATAGTATTCCCATCTCGCTTCTTGACGTGCATTGCGAAGTGAGACTACATGCCTCCAAAACCCTGCATCTTGTCATCCGGTTCGGTAGAGGGGCGATTAGGTTTTGGGGACAACTCTAGCGCGACTACTAGATCTTCCTACACCGTAGTTGAGAGCGACGACCTTCTTCCCGGACGTCAACCACCTCCTTGGTGACATGAAAAACAACACATCTGCACTACATCTTCTTCCACTGCATCATATGTCTCCTTTTCCCTTATGTTTAGGATTGCATCTAGTCTAGTGATTTTATATGTCGATATGGATATGATTTTCGTATGTTATGTACCAAATTGCATGGCTTCTTACATCACTTTGTTACTTGATGCGATTATCATCTATACTATGATTATCATGTTTCATCTATCAATTTTATGGATTAAACTTAATGAAAAATCCTTAAATGTTCGAGAAATACACATGCAATTTTGCTGAAAGAATATTCTAACTTTATGAGACAAATTGGTATCAAACTACTTCCATTGTTCGAAGTGAATATATATTTTAATGTATCAGAGTATTCATATAATGCTTGTTTTGATGTTTTTTATGCGAAATATAATGAGATATATTAACCAAACCAACAATACAAACAATATTGAAAAATGAAACATCACATCAAAGTCTCGGGGCCCAACCATCCTTTTCCTCGAACAGGCAGATAGCGCGCCGCCACACGACACTCCATCGCTAAATACACCATGTCATGGTTGATCGAGAACGAGAAGTCATTAGAACCACAAGCACCATTGGGAATAAGCCATCACTACCGATAGCTACAAATCTAAGAGCCAGACCTCCATTATGTCTCACATGCCTCACACCGTCACCGGAGGACACACCGACGTGACGAGGATGAGGCCAAAGGACCAAACTACATAGGGACATATTTGCCGTGCCAACATACCCCCGCGAATCGCTAGACTAGTCTTCCAAAAAGGATAGTAGGAATCTATGTCTATGAGACACTAACGCAGCCATAGACGACGCCGTTAAGATAACAAAACTTGAGAAAAACTTATTTGTCACACCGACATCACCATCACCATCACCATCAATGACGCGCCTCCCCGAAACTCTAGCCCTAATCTATCTACGAGCTAACATCGAGGAACACAGATTCCCCACCCCCTCACACTGTCGGAGAGGCAGGCAGAGGAGAGGGAACCCATGGGCTCAATGCCGTTGGTAGTGGATGTTGGGGAAACAACAACTTTATCTAATCGCCTCCCACGTTAGAGGGGAAATGGGAAGAGAGATACTTGTACATATGTCAGGTGACTATACTGATGTCATTGCTTGAAGCAACCACTAGGGGGTAATAAGAAATAATAAAATACCAAACATATTTCGTGAGTAAATGATCTAATTCTTTTCAATTAGCTAAATAAATTACGTTACATTGAAAAATAATACAAATATGGACAATAAACACTGGATAAAAGTAAAAGTACATCAAAAATTCTTTTTATATTCATGCCCTACTCTGATGCCATTTCTCGCAACATCAAAATTCGTAGCAAGATATGGCATTGTTGTCCTGCATCTGGTGTGAGATCACCTAGGTGCCATGAGTGGGCTTTGTGGGCTGGACAACAAATCAACACATCTCAAATGTAAACTTTCATAATCCACTATCGATTTTCAATTTCTTAGTATTTTCTGATTTTTCAGGAAAATTTCAAATGCAAACATTTTTATAAAATTATAAAAAAAATCAAATTCACAATTTTTTTCAAATTTGTATTTTTTATATTCTTGAATACTTTTCAAATTCACAAGAATTAATGTGCATTTATTCAAATCAATGAATAATTTTTAATTTTACAATATTTTTCTAAAAAATTAATGCACATTTTTTAATCTATCGGAATTCGGATATGTTTTTTCTTTTCTGAACTGGTGGGCGACTCACTGAGGGAGCGAACTATATAATGGGCTGTGGGCTGCCTAGGGCACGAGCGAGCGCCCACTTTTGGGTGCTAAAGGCGTCGAATAGGAGGTCTACCGACCAATCGCACAGGAGAAGAGAGAGAGAGAGAGACTGAACTGGGCTGGCACATTTAGCTGGTTCTAATTCGTTATTTTAGAACCTTCTAGAAGGTTCGGCATTATTTTTCTCCTGTTGTTTTTTACCAGTTTTTCTTTTCGATTTTTTCTCTTTTGCCCTTTGTAAGTTTTTCCTTTTTATATGTTGAAAAATTTACAATCTCAAAAAATGTTCCATTTTTAATATTGTTAAAAATAAATACATTATTATAAAATATTTTCTTTGATAACAAATGTTCATGTTTTAAAAGTACTTCCAGATTCACTTTTTTTAGAAAAACTGTTCACCTTTTCCAAAAAAAGATAAACTTAATAAAAATAAATTTTTTGTATTGAAAAACTGATTGAAAACAAAAAAAAAATGCGAGAAGCCACTACAACAGGAGGGAAATCATTCGCGATAAGGCTCGCCTGAGTCGCTACAACAGTGGATGCCAACCGGTCGGCCCAGATCACGACGCCTATGTGCGATTCGGATTTGATGCAGAATCTGTAACTCCCATCTTGAATCCCCCTAAATGCTAACAATCCGACGCCAGTTTTTTAGCCATTCTGAGCGAACCCTCATGCACATCAGATCCCATGCGCGAATTCTAAGTGTTCACTTCTATGCACTCCACTAAGCAAACAGCAATCTGACGGCATTAAACGGTTAACTTAGTATGCAATCGGAGAGATTACATCTGGAACGACAAATTATGTTTATAAAGCAAGCAACTTTCACTTTTTTTCTTTGATGTAGCATGGCAATCCTCTTCAGCTAGCATGACAAATCCTGAGCATGCCATTTATCATTATTTTCTTTTTAGGGTTGGCAATTCTCAATCCCGCAGTCATGAAAAATACCCACAAATATATGACAATTACACAGCTGCGGCATGACAAAATTTTGACAACCTTTTCATACAACATGATTTTTTTACTTTAAACATAGCAAATCCTTATACAACAACATGAAAAGTTTATCTGTCATAGGAAGTTTGCTGGGAGTGGTTTTTATAACCAGAGAGTATGTTTGTTCGTTCCTACCTTATTGGTGGAACGATAGTTCACTTGGATGACCTCCCTTAGAGAATGTCAACGCGTTATACGGGTCAAAAATAGTGCCATCAACTCTCAAAAAATCTGCTAAAAAACTCTAAGGATTCCTGCAAAACTGCCAAAAAATCCAACGGCCTAGGCAAATCAATCATTTTCTCTCTCTCTCTCTCTCTCTCTCTCAAACTACTCATGCACACAACGACATTGCCACAGACCAAAAACCTACACACAAATAAGATTTATCCTGCTCCACTTAGCTGTACAAGTGGGAAAATATTGAAGGCTCTACTCATTGGTGAAGGACGAAAACAATTTGAGGCGGGGGTGAAGAGTAAAGCATAAAAAATTGATGCAAAACCAGAATAGTCTATACACATTAAAATACACACACATAATTTTATGTAATCCTAAAGATAATAACCAAATACAATGGAATTTTAAATATACTTAAATAGAAACAACATTAAACATATACTCTCTCCGTTCATTTTTATAAGTCATTTCAGACTAGTGAAATTGACCTGTTTTACATATTGTCTGAAATGTCTACAAGACCTTATAAAAATGAACAGAGAAGTACCAATAATGAAGCTCTGGTGATGTCTAGAAGACCCAGGGAATGACAGGGGCCTATCCCTCACACTCCTTTTGGCCGCTGACAACGCGCCCTCGGCCGCGCACAGTCCTGCTGGCCGCTGGCTCACACACAGCTCTTGCTGGTCACCGCCCCCGCGTACCACTACTTTTGGCCGTCGGGAACACACGCTGGTCTTACTAAGGTTCGACAGGAGGTCTGGAGCGAGGACGAATGAACGTGACTGGATCGAGCGACATGGTGGACATGATTGGTGTGGGAGGCGCAATGCCATGTGTATAGGTACACCGTAATAACCCCGAAAAAAGGTATTCCATCAAAAAAATGTCTTACATTATGAGACGAAAGGAGTACAACATAATAAGATGGGCTGGTCATAGTGGAAAGTAATTTATACTAGTATAATGTATATGATACTAGTCTAAGTTACTATCTTTATAGTGCAAATTAATATAGTAGTAATGTCATAGATTGCTTCATTTATTAGGTTGTAGACCCATCTTCTCTGGTAAACCAATATGTTACAATAACATATTATGTTACTACTTCTCATTAACTACATGCCACATAAGCAAAATTTTCTTGAAGTGCGTTGTGTTACTAGCTAAGTTACTCCGAGGGCCATCTCTAGGAATTTAGGGCCTTGGTGCGAAAAGCAAAATGGGCCCTAACATTAAAGAAATATACAATAATGCAAGCATAATCACCTAATTATGTAATTAAAATTTATTTTATTTTCATACAATGCTTAGAAAATTCTAAGTATCAATTGAAAATACTAAAACCAATTAGACGAGCAACTAGTGAATACAAGCTTGTGATTTGTATAGATAAATACTCCCTCCGTTCCAAAATGCTTGTCGTGGTTTTAGTTCAATTTTGAACTACAACCACGACAAGTATTTTGGAACAGAGGGAGTAGAAACTTAGAATCAGCTAGAACCTTGATTTTGGACTTGAACGATAGGACGAGCAACTAGTGAATTCTTGAATCTGTATTAACACAACTTTTGAACTTCAACGACTAAACAAAAAAATCATTTCAAAACATATTAGTAAAATATTAACACAACTTCGTAATTTGTATCAGAATTAGAGAAACGGGGAAGAGCGTAGGGAGGGCACCACACCGGTTGGTCTTCTGTTCCTATTGGCGGCACCGCGACATTGTTGGACGGCCGCTGGAGCGCCAGCGTCCGCCGCTCGAAAGTCACTTGTAGTTCTGCTCTGCCCGTGACCTCACTGCAACCTTCAAAGTGATCACCGCCGAGCCGCTGATTTAGGGCGTGTTTGGTTTGTATCCACACTCCAACATGCCTGGCCTGGACAATCCCTGAGATGTGCCTGGCACTTGTTTGGTTGATGACCTGGGAGACAAAGCAGTTGCCTGGCCTGGCCATGCTAGCGGGGTGGTTAGCCTGGCTCAGTTGGACAAAAAGTAATATTTTAATCCAGGCAGAATGGTTATCCAAACCCAGGCGTCCCTTTTTAATCAAGGCGAGATGGGAAGCCGAGCGATCAGGGAATAGGAAGCGGAAGTTATGGAACCCGCAGGGTATCGATCTCCCGACCTTCAATTCCAGATAATAAGCAGTAACCACCACGCTACCTCGTCGGACTTGATGACTACAATCCTTTTACATTTTTTCTTATTTCTTATTTCCTTTTACCTTCGTTTTTCATTTCTGCTTTTTTCATTTTTCTTTTCTATTTTTTTGTTTTTCAATTCTGTCTTTTGTGTTTTCTTTTCTTCTTCTTGGCTCAATGGTTTTATTTTGATTCATGAACCTTTTCTTCAAATCGATGAACTTTTTTTCAAATTCACTGAACTTTTTTCAAATTCGCTGAACTCTTTTTCAATTGCGATGAACTTTTTTGAAATTCGACAAACTTTTTAAAAAATCTGATGAACTTTTATCCCAAATTCAATGATCTTTTTTAAATTTCGATGAACTTTTTTCGGATTGATGAACTTTTTTCAAACTTGGGAACTTGTTTTCAATATCTATCACCTTTTTTGAAAATTGATGAACTTTTTCAATTTTGATGAACACTTTTTGAAAATCAATGAACTTTTTTCAAGTTTTGTGAACTTTTCTTCAAAAATGATGATTTTTTCCAAAATCCATGAACCTTTTCTAATCATGATTTTTCCTCAAAAATTGACGTGATACAGCACATGGTAATGTGCAACAAAATAGTGACACGATAATGTTATTTTGTGTTTCACGCTGTTTCTAATCACTCAAGGGCGGTAGCTCTAGTGGTAAGCGAGCTTGGAAGTTAGGCGCCGGCTAGGAGCTCCCCTCCTATATGCCGCTCTTTGCGGCAAGTAGTCGCCCAATCGCACAGGGCCAGTCTGCTTGGGCCAGCCCATTGTGGTGCGGGGTAAAATTCGGAAAAATGGTTCGCGGTATGTGGGGTTCGAACCAGCGACGACGCGCTGCAGTGTGCTCGATCGAAGCCACTACGACCAGCCTACTCTTGCGACAAATAAGCATAGCGAAGGTAGAAGAACAAACTTAACTCTCGTTGAAAAAAAATCACAAACAAAATTTTAAAATTTCTGAAACATGAACATTTTTCGATTCTGAACAAATCTGAAAACGAGAACAATTTTTTGAGAAAAATAATTTTTGAGAGCACCAACACTTTAAAGAATTTAAGAATTTCTTTTGATATTGAGAACAATTTTGAAATTCCTGAGAAAATTGGAAATTGCGAATATTTTTTAATGTGAGAACAAACTTCTGAAAACCGGACATTTTTAGAAAACTTTGAACATTTTTTACAAAACGCAAACAATTTTTGGAACTAAAAATCCGAACATTGTTTGGAGACACAAACCAATTATGATTTTGTTTGAATTAGTGAACAAAATTTGAGAACCGGAATGAACTTCTTAAAGAACAAACATTTTTTGAATTTAAGAACAAATTTTGAAACTAAGAACAATTTTGAAAATCCCAGATAACTTGGAAACGTGAACAATTTTTGAATACATGGACAATTATTTGTGAAAACCGTAACATTTTTGAAACCTTTGCACATTTTTTATAAAACTGGAACAATTTTTTGAACTTCAAAATTACTGAGAAAAATCGAAATTGCGAACATTTTTTAATACATGAACAAACTTTTGAAAACTGGATATTTTTTTGAAAACTTTGAACATTTTTTACAAAACGTGAACAGTTTTGTGAACTTCAAAATCCAAACATTGTTTGGAGACACAAAAACATTATGAAAATATTTTGAAAATTATTGAATTTGTGAAAAAAATTCAGAACTAGAACAAGTTTCTAAAAGCACGAATTATTTTTTGAATTTAAAAACAAGTTTTGAAACTGAGAACATGTTTGAAACTCCCAAACGACTTTGGAAATGTGAACGATTTTTGAATACATGAACAATTATTGTTGAAAATCCTAAGATTTTTTGATAGTTTGAACATTTTTTGCGAAATGCAAACAAAACTTTCAAATACTGAACATTTTTTAAATGATTTTTTAAATATTTTGAACATTTTGAAAACATTTGTAAAATTCTGAAATGAAAAAACAAAGAAAAAATATTAAAAACAAACGAAAAAATGATGAAAATAAAACTACAGAAAAGAGAAGGGAAAAAGAAAAGGAGAGAGAAGAAGAAAGAAATAGGAAAAAGGAAAGAAAAAACAAAGAAGAAGCATAGAAAGGTTTCTAGAACCTTCTAGAAGGTTCCAAAACCAGAAAAAAAACGTCTGGAAACCACCACGAAGTTTCCCAAAACCGTAATCGTAGAAACGTTTCATGGGCCGGCTCACCTCCGCACGCTCGTCGATCTCTTATGCGGCAGCCCGACAACTTGCCGCAACGAGCGGCAAATTGATTTCCGGAAAAGTTTGGCCTAACACTGAATTTTTTCAGACTATACATATACATACATGAACCCTAGTTGGGGGCCCTGTGCGAGCGCACAGCTCGCACATGCCCCTCAACGGCCCTGCACGGAACATGTAGATTTTCTTACTGGTTTACTTTTCCATGCAATTTTAGGGACCGTTCAGACTATATAGGTATAGGTAAAAAAGATCGGTTCTATTAATGGGAGGCAATGTTCCTGTCGATAGCGACCCGACTCTGCTGACTTCGTCAATCTCAAAACCCACCGGTTCGGCCTCTCGGAAGTGATGATAGGATTAGGCTAGTCATAGTGGGAGTAACTTAGGTACTAACATAGCGCATTTTAATTTTTTTTGCTTACGTGGCATTTAGTTAATGCGAAGTGGTAACATAATATGTTACTGTAACATAGCGCTTCCCAAGATAAGATGAGTGTACAAACTAATAAATGAAGCCCTCTATGACACTAGTATAAGTTAGCGCTTCCCAAGAGGTGTATGTGTGCATTCATAGGGACGTGTGTATATTCATCTATATGAACATCTATGCCAATATTGTGATTCTCAAAATAAAAGATATAAGGAAATCAAGCTAGGGCGGGCGCCCTACCAAGAGCTTCGCATGTGGCTTTATTTGCTTTGTACTCTGTACCAACACACGTTGCTCACACATCATGTGCTTTTGTGTTGCTTCGAATTTGGAATCACCTAAAACACTAAGCTCTGAAGTCGTGTTGGACTTTTTTTTTAGAGGAAAGGCATTCATTGAGCCCAAGAAAAGGGTCAAACCTATCCCGACTTGAAGTAACAAAGCCATCGACTGGTCAGGATTATAGTGAACAACTTACAAAGGAAAGGAGCAAGAAACGACAAAGATACAGGATGCTCGAACAACAACCAGCCTAATAGCGGTGCGGGCAAACAAAATATAGAAGAAAATGAGCCTGACCTAATTCACCGAGGCCAAATGCCTGGAACAGTAGCCACACCAGCACCGAGGTGAAATCAACAAGCAACACCAACATCGGTAGACAACACCTCTTCGCCTAGTCCCGCCGAACTTGCCAACAAGCCATCCAATTCTACCTCCGAAGAGGACCACAATCCTGTCACCCTGGCTTGAAGGGCGTCGTACCGTCAGAAGGAAGAGTGCTCACTCTATAGCTGCATGGACATTACCAACAAAGCTCCTAGACATGAGGGACCAGAGGGCAGGGCGAGCCACAACATCAAGCTCCCGCGACCTCACGACCAACCATGGTCAACCACACATCCAAACGCAAGCTGAAGAATGCCACCACAGGACAAAGGACGACAGAGAAGGAGTAGGTCGTAGCACAAGGAGCCACCCCATCCACCTCCACCCAAGTAGGAAGACACCACCCTTGCCTCTGCATGCACCGAACAACGCCTTCAGGAAGGGATACGACAACTACATGTCTCCACCGACCGAAAAGGGAACTAGAGCTTTCTCCCAAAGCGAGAGGCAATGATTAAGGCGGGAGGGGACCTCGACAAAGCCTCCGAGAAGAGAGCTGACGCCATGCCAATGGCACCGTCAATGTCGTGGCCTCCACCGATGGCTAAGGCTTTCCCCCGGTCCCACTCCTCACCTCACCGACCCAATGGCAGATCTGACCAGGGGCGCAAATGATACGTCTCAAATGTATCCATATTTTTTATTGTTTCATGCTATTACAATATCACTTTTTAATATATTTATAGCAATTTATATTATTTTTCTAAACTAACCTATTACATTAGTGCCCAGAGCCATTTGATGTTTTCTACATGTTTTTAACTCTGCAGAAAATCATATCTACGGAGATAAAAAACCTAATGATTTAACACAAAAAAATCGTGACCTACCAGGACCTGCCATGGGCAGCCAGGGCCCCCACGCAGCTAGGTGGCGTGGCCAGGGGGTTGACCCGCACCGGTGGCCACATGGCCCCTCCTGTGCACCGTGTTCCGTCCATTCTTTTGCCTATAAATTCCATATCTTGTGGAACCCTCCGTACCAATTTTCTCCGATTTTTTTGACATCCCCAAGTTTTTTTTCCGAAACGGAGGCAAAAGTTTTGCCTCATCGATTAAATAAGAAGAAGAGAATTGCCCAATTAATTAATGGAAAACCGGGCGAAAATCGATACAAATGGAGCACAGATTAACTACTCACATGGCAAGAAAACCCCACAACCGCATAGGCGGCCCCCGCCAGACTCTCTAATTACACAACATCCACAAACCTCGACATTGCTAGTGCGCCATGTGACCCTCGACAAGAACACATCGACATAAGACATCAAACACCTTTGAACCCACAACGACAACCCAATCCAAGAGGATGGGCCGAGAGAATGAAGATCATCCATCAAGTAGCCAAAGATGCCTTACCTATGGCGCCACTCTTGCCTTTTCCCACCTTCTTTTGTTTGCCTCTTATTGGTGTCCCCGTTAGAAGGCAAGCAATTGACCTGCCCAAACCAAGTCTAGCAACCTCCACACTGGCGAGCAAGTCACAAAGTTCTTTCGTGAAAAGAGCATCTAGGTTTGTAGTAGGTGCAACCACACTTGGCTCAATGGGCATGTCACTCACAGGCATCACATGCTCGATGGTCGCAGACAAGGGAATGGCAGAGACTGCAACGTCCAAATCACCACACCCCTTGGCATTAGGTATCTGGCTAGACTCCAGGGGTGATGATGGCAGTAAAGCCACAATCGAGATCACGGGGGGATAGAGGCAGAACCGGGCCCTCACACAACTCCCGCAACTCAGGCATGATCTGCAACACCGGAGTTACAACCGCATCATTGTCCAGTCTCTCAGAGGCTGACGACACGCGAACATGCTCTAGCACGAGGGGAGAAATGACCATGGAGCTCGGCACGCATCCCGACCTCGAAGTTGTCAACAGGCACAACCAAAGGACGCAATACATGAGTAGTCTGCAACACAGGCGGCGCCATGGAGAGCTCGCCAAGTGTAGCCTCAACACGCTCCATGAAGCTCTCCATCCGCAACATCCAACCTTGTATGGAGTCAATGACATCATGCAAAGGCTGGACCGTCTCCTGAAGCTGGAGGGAAGTCATACCAAGGAGCTCAGAGCGCAGCAGCTTGGCCTTCCGCTCCAAGGCAGGCTACACAGGGAGATCCGCCAAGGCCATAGAGCCATCAGGAGCAGCAACAATCGATGCCCAAGAATCGTGACAAAACGTCTTGGAGAGGGGCGAGGCTTCTTTCTGGACCTTGCGAGGAGCTAGAGCATGCTGGTGCCCAGGGAGGCATGGCAATGGTGACACGGTAGGGCTTCCCAAAAAGCTGAGGGGACGCCAGGCATTGCGGCACTCACGTGCTCGGTGACCATTCTCGAGGCACCGAGAACACCTAAAAGGATCTCGACAAACCGCTGCACGGTGACTAGGAAGGGGGCATCTGCAACATCTACCACGAAGCCAAGCAGGGACAGGACGGGGAGCCAATGCAGGGACCAGAGAGTCCAGGCGTTGCATGTTGCGCCGCGGCAGCACCTCCTACCAATCTCCGCACGCATCCGCATCACACGTCACACCCAATCGAGTAGTCGGAACTGAGAATTTGGCAGCCGGCGGTGGCGTCCACGGGGCTATTTCATCTTCATTCTCGTCTTCTCCGTCATTGGCAAGGGAGCTCCATGAAACAGATCGCTCCGGATATGGACCCGGTGTAGTGCCGGCAAGTGTTGAGGACGGTCTCACTTCCACAGTAGTCGAGGTCGATGTAGCGCAGCCAGCAACAGTTGTGGACGGTGCTTCAGCAGCAGCGGCCGGTGGTGACGGCGGGGCTTTCGCAGGGCCCAAGAATGACATAGCAGTACCGACAGTAGTCGGGGATGGCGCACGCGCACCCACAACAGCGGTCGGGATTAACTGCGTGGCGTAGGCAGGAGTAGTGTCACCAGAGCCTGGGGACGGGAGACACACAAGCCGTGGCGGCGGCTGGGACCCAAGCCCGCCATTCATCTGGCCAGGGGTACGGGGATCCGGAGCAGCACACTCAATGCCCAGGGTGGACATTGCAGCGACTCCGGGCATGGGAGGATGCGCCGCTGGAGATGCTGCCACAACCGACCTCGGAGGGAGTCCAGTGCCGGCGCGGGACAGGCGACCACCAGCTACGGGGGCGGCCTTGCGGGAGGGAAGAGCAGCTGCGGCCATCACGACGGTAGCGGTCGACGGGGTTGGAGAAGACGACGCGGACGCGAGCGCCATGGGCAGCACCTTGAAAGCCTTGAGGGGAGAAGGAGCGCAGCCAAGAGAGGACGCGGAGAGCTGCCCGGATCTGGTCACGGCGGTTGAAATGGCAGCCGGAGAGAGGAGATCAAGGCGGCGTCGCCGGCCGCGGGCGCTGTGTCGCGGGAGCATTGCTGGTGAGACTAGTCTCGTGACATGTCTATGATGCCTTCCCCAAGTTTCTGTTCCGAAGAGATCCAATCAGGAGGTCTGTTTAAGCAACTTGTCGGAGGGGGAATCCATCATCGGAGGCTTCTTCATCAACCTTGCTGCCTCCATGACCATGTGTGGGTAGTTCCTTTAGGACCTTAGGATCGATAGGAGTAGCCGGATGGCATCATCTGTCCCTTATGATTCAATACAAAGTTCCCGTGAGCTGCCTCACATGATCAAGATCCATATGATGTAATCGATGGTGTGTTTGTTGGGATATGATGAATTGTCACTTTATGATCAGATTGTTCATTGAAATAAATTGAATATTTTGAAGTTCTTTTTTGTATAATTGAATAGCCTTGTATGCTCTCTAATTATTTGTCTTCTTTGGCCAAGTTTGATGGGTAGTTCTTACCAGGAAGTTGTGCATTGTAGTGGGTTGAATCTTGCGGTGACTCATCCCAGTGACGGAAAGGGAACAAACACATATTGTATTGTTGCCACTAAGGATAAAATGATGGTTTCTTTATCACACCTGGATGATAGTTTTACTGTATACATTATGCTATCATGCTTATTGCAATGATCTATTTGTCGTAAACTTAATACTTTGATATGCATGCGGATAGTGGTATTTGGGTGGAGTATTAGTTCTAAATGTAGCTGGATACCGGTATGCATATCACGAACACAATTCCTATATGAGATTATACCATGAATGATCAAAGTCATAAATATAAATATTACAATTTAATCACTGCTCAACTGTAATTTGTTCACCACACCACACTTGTATGCTTTGAGTGATGCCACTAGTGAAACTATGGCCTTGGGGGCCTATTTTCCTTAAACAAAAAGTTTACCAAAAATATTATTTCTTTGATGTACCATTTTATTTATTTTATCTATCTATTAATTTCTACCATACCGTGCAATTTAATCTTGTAACTACCAAGACAAGAAGCTTGGCAACCATCTTGATATGTTGGGGGCAAGATTGTTTTGTGTTTTGTGTGTAGGTACCAGTGACTTTGTTTGCTGGAAGAACTCCTTCTGGTTTGATAAACCTTGGTTCTCTACTGAGGGAAATACTTATTTATAGGTTAGTTCACCCTAATAATTGGGGGTTACCCAATCACTCTTACAAGAGAGCAAGCAGTAACCCCCCCATCCACCCCTCGCGCGCCACTGGTGCCTAGACTTAGAAGTTAGAGGATGGACCGAGCTCTAATCTATGGCTATGTGGTGTAGTTATGGTAGTCTTGTTATAGTTTCATCTTGGTTTCAGGTGGTGTGGCTTTGGCAGCACCGACAATGAATAAGACCCTTTGATGATGGAGTTCCCGTGGAGGTGGGTGCTCGTGGCCCTTTGGGTTTTTTTCCAATCATTTAGGGGGTCTCGTGGTCTATGCATTGGTGTGCTCAGGTGTTGGTGGCCTCTTCTACAGGGTATGGCGTCGCATGGAAGTAGGGCTCCGCAAGAGCAGACTCGTCATGTTCCTCGCGTTGGTGTTGTTTTTCTATGTTGAGCTCCCTTATCCATGTTGGTGGTGACCATCAGAGCGTCGGGTTATGTGGGGAGCTCTCCAAGCTACAAGACATACCCTTCGCTTCTAGATCCCGTCGTATGGTGTGTAACTTATGCAACATTGTTAGCCATGGTGGTTGCAATGAGGGAAGCCCTTAACCACAAAAGGTCATCTATTCCGGCAGCGACCTAACAACGGCAGAGGAAGCAAAATAGAAGAGCGGTGTCGACATTGTGGAGAAGATGTATCTTTTTGGACTTTTCATTTTTTCTATTTTTGTCGGGTCACTGCATTGTATCTTAACTCTTCGAGCGTTTTTATAGAATGAAACAACTATATCACATTCCACATATACTCTATTTTATCCCTTTTTAGGGTACTCTATTTATTATAATGGCACTGGACATTTAGCAATATAAGATCGTTTTCTTATTTGACTTTGTGAGCAAAAGGGAGAACACATGATCGTCATCACAACATTAAATAGCTAACCGTTAGCACTAGATTTTTGTGCACATGCGTGTTTCTAGATCACCTCAATTACTAACAACTGGCTGATAGAAATTATGTGGCATCAAGTCATGAATGTGTTCATAAGTTACTTTTTTTGCATTAACTTATTCATGCAAACCATGCCACCTCATTAAGCCATACATTTTTGCATCGTCTATATCTAAATACTAATAGGTAGTCCCCACTACTAGATTTCTCTGCACATGCACGCTTCCACATCACCTTAATTATTGACAACCGGTTGGTCAAAATTATGTGGCATCGGCAAGTCATCCATGTGGTCATAAGTAACCGTTTGCATTAGTTTATCAATACAAATCATGTCACCTCATCAAGTTATGCATGTCTTTTTCTGACAAGTTATGCACGTAGTCATTTACATTTTTGCATTAATATATCAGTTCAAGCCATGGCACCTCATAAGGTCAATCATGTCTTTTTTTTGGGTTTTCTCTTTGAGATAGGACTTTCAGCACCCGGGTGCCCTTACACCCTCTATGAACAGTAAATTCAAAACAAAATTTTTTAAAATCAAAAAAATCTGAAACTTTGGGACATTGAACATCATGAAACTTTTGATGATCTTGCAAAGTTTTAGCTAAAAATAACATTTGAAGAGCACTCAAATAAAAAAACAAAATCATTGTTCAAAGTTTATGTACATTCTTGAGCAGTGATTTTATTTTTTTGGGTGAGGGTTCCACGAAGGTTATTTGTTGCTGAAACTTTGCAGGAAAATCAAACCTTTGATCCCTGAAAGTTTCAGTTTTTTTTGATTTTTTTCCAATTTTATATGAATTTACTGTTCATGAGGGTGTAGGGGCACCCGGGAGCTGTTAGGCATTTCTCTTTCTCTTTTTATACATCATTTTGTCAAATATTTCTATGTTTTTTTGTTTTTAAAATGTAAAACAAGATCACTCGTATATTTTTCCATTAGTTTTAGTTGATTTGAAGCACCTACTTATGCATTTGTTTTAACACGGTTCCTGTGGCAATGTGCGGAGCGTCATCTAGTTAGAAAAGCCAACCCAACCAATCCCTCCGTGAGGTCAGGAATGAAGTGATCATTTCTCTATTTAGAAAATGTCGAGACTAATTTAATTAGTAGTCATAAAAAATACCATGGTATGGGGAACACTACAATCTTAAAATAGTAATATTTCAAAGATCCCAATATCCGAAAATATTTATCTATTCCTCATGAGCATATTGTTCGCACACAAACACGTCACCGTGTACCTCCAATGCCGAGGGTGATGCATCGCAGCTCACGTCGAAGGAGACCTGTCCGGAAGCGCGGTACGCAAGCAATCCGGCGGGTGCTTTTGTGGACCCGAAACCCCACACGCCCGGAAGGGACCCCGTCAGGGCGCGTGGCGGCTATGGGCTGCCCTAGGTTGACCTGATCGCCCCTAGGGCCTTGAGGTTCGCTGCCCTACAACAAGGAAAAAAGACGAAGAACGAGGAAGAAGAAGAACTAGGGTTAAGGAGAAAAGGTAAAATATAAGAAGTGGTAGATGATTTGTTCGATTGTGTGTTGTTCAATCGGCCGTCACCCCTTAGGTATATAAGAGGCGGATGGACTTCCCGTGCGAAGAAAAGGCTTGGATTCACGTCCAAAACCCTAGTCAAATTCGGATTGGTCTTGTCTGAACTTTCCAAAACTGTTCGGTTTAAATTGGCTGGACCTTGCGGGTAATTTTTGAGGTGGTAAACGACCTTGGATGGAAACGAGACCAAAAGCAATCTTAACCATTTCGATGAGACGAACAACTTTCATGTTGAACGTTTTCTAACCAGAGGTCATCTTGAGGGACAAATCGCTCGCGTAAAATAGGCAATTATTTGCGCTATCCATCAGACAGTGTGTGATGGCGCGCGCCACTTTTGGCTCATGATAGAGCTGTATTCGCGTGACCGTAACTTTTACATACGATCTTGGATTGGAACGATTTTTTATCAAAATCGACCGTTTCAACGAGACGAAGATAATTCATGTAGGAAGTTTTCCCATATGAAGCCGTCTTGGGGGTGTAATCAGCCGATTAGTGTTCTGAATACAAAATCTCAGTACTTCGAACACAACTTCGGCCTTAGAGATGAGACCGGATGGCTATGGCCCAAATATCAAAGTTTCTCCTTTTGACGATACGGAACTTTATCACTTCGAACACTTTTCCATTTGAGGCCTTCTTAATTATGTTTTCGACCATGCCAAAATCTGGTGTCAACACATGCCCCCCTGTTTTTTTTGGCAAAGCTTGCATGCCGAAAAATAACTTGCACAATGCTCTTTCTAAGGACGATGTCAACACTCCATAAGCCATTTGTATGTGATCCATTTGTATGTGCTTAGGACGATAAGTATATATCGGCCATTTTATTTCTAGGACGATAATTGTGTATCGGCCATTTAAATTAGCAACAAAAGTGAAGCTAATCGAAGTATGATGGTTTGGTAATACCCTTTTATGATGTAAGAAATTATATTGCATCCATGGATCAAAATAAGTCCATGGAGGGTAACCAGTCATACCTGAGAATGAATTCCATGTCATCGGGCATCAGTGGCATAGTTGGAGAATGTGGATAATGTGTGCACCGAAGATGTTGAAACCTTCGGCTTGGTCGTTCATAATTTTCACTCTTTTCCTTCTTTACCTTTGTCGCACTTCTTGCAATGGAACATTGCACATCACTCTTGTTTTGATTATTTCCTTTGGAAACCCATGCCATGTTTCTCTTTTCGAGGTCTTGTGCACTAAGTTTTTGGAATTTCTTCTTTTGCCAATATGATAAGCTGAGTGAGCACCCCGGCTGCGATTTTGTTTGAACTAATGATAATTCTTGTTTTACCTTGTGCACTTCCAACTTCTTTTCTTCAGATTTGGCACTTTCGTTCTCGACAATTGATTGCTTCATCTCATTGCCTTTAGTAGCCAATGTTAATACTTTAATTGGCTCTTGCGACCATCTTTTTTAACTTGATATACTTGTTTGATCACCTCTTTCTTATTTCTTGAGCTCCGGACCGATTCTTTCTTATTGAAACGGTCTTGAACATATGACTGCTCACTGAACATTGATCTTCTTGGAGCTCCATAATAATGGTGAGATGGTCTAAAATATGATGGAGAATGTGTCATTGTATCATACCTGCCCCATGATGAATATCGATCTACATGAGCATAGTGAGGCATCCACGTCATTGGCATTGGCGACCCAAAATAAGGATATGAATACGTTGCATTAAAATTCTCTTCTTGCCAATACCGATCCTTGGTTTTGCGCCTAGGGGGTGATCTTGATGATTTTGCATTATTCGCCGATAAGCACCATTTTCTTCACTTTTCTTTTGATATTTATCTAATAACTGTGCAAAAGTGACCTTGGATTTCTTGTGCTTGTGCTTATTGCGGCCTTTATCTCCTTTGGTTTTGCTTGCATCGATCTTTAGATTGCTTTGTTGCCCCCCAGTCCTTGGCGTCTTCATTGTAGCTTCGATGGAATTCTCGCCCTCAAGACTATGTTCATTGTGCTCTTCAACAACTTGATTACTTGAAAGCTCGATTCCATCACCTGTAGTTCTTACGGTCTCTTTACATGGATCAGCTTGAAGCAGCCGATGCAAAAACCTTTGGCCATCGGGACCAATTGGAATAGACTTGTCATCTCTTGGTGTCTCAACAAATTTCAATCGTCCTTTATCAATGGCTGATTTAACTGTTTGATGAAACATGTTGCAATCCTCAATACTATGCTTGAACGAATCATGCAACTTACAATACATTCATCCTTGGGTAGATGGCTTGACATGGTGATCAAGAATTCTAATGTAATTAGTTTTCAACAACAAATCAAAGATTTGATCACACATGTTTGAATCGAAGGTATACTTTTTGTTTTCTAGTCGATCTTAGTGTGCGAACAGCTTTGGAGGTAAGCAAACGAATGGTTCATATTTAGAACCTCCCCATTCGGCTATGCATCGTGTTTTGCACTCTATCTCCAATTTCTTTTGATAAGATATAATATTAACATCGGATTTCTCAAAAGAATTTAACCTTGGCTTTATATTTCTGAAATGAAAATAGCTAGAATACATATGTCTCAATTGAGACCAAGTGTAGGCCAAGTAAGAAACAAGCAAAACTATCCAGTTAGATATAAACTTCACATAAAACAATGGGAAAAGCTTTGGCTGCAATAATAAGTCACTATCGGTCTCCTCGAATGGTACAATGTGTTGACCGATATGCTTTGTAACAATTTTATTGCTAACAAGTAAATTACCCTTCATCATTGGTATTTCAAAATTACTTATAAGATTTTTCCTAATAGATGCATCAACAATAAAGTTGTGACCAAATCTGAAAATAGGTAAATCACTTGATAGACATACCTCTTCATACATGTTGGGAGAGCATGATGGTTGTATCAATGGAATAATACTATGTTCCACTTTTGAATGACTCTCCAATGCCTTGGCATCCTCTTTTTCTTTGATAGATTCGATACACATACTATTCAATTCGGCTTTTTCAATAACCGAATTTTCTTTGTTACCTGAATCAATACTTTTCTCTTTCTGAATTTGCAAGGCTTCTCGCTCTTGTCTTATTTTAGCCCACATCTTAGGTTGGCGGGCTTTAAACTTTTTCATCTCAATTTCCATCCACTCCTCATGAGATCCCCCCCAATGCTTTGAGACTCTTTCAGCAATGAGGTGCCGAAACTTTGCAATTGTTTAGGGGGTACATTGGTTGCTTCAGAACTAGGCGAATGCATCATTTGCACAACTCTTGCTTTTACAGTAGCAAAGTCATGAGGCTTTCCGCCTTCTATTAGTTCTTGGTGAATAG
The DNA here is from genome assembly GCF_002162155.2 of Triticum dicoccoides. Classification (NCBI taxonomy): domain Eukaryota; kingdom Viridiplantae; phylum Streptophyta; class Magnoliopsida; order Poales; family Poaceae; genus Triticum; species Triticum dicoccoides. The sequence goes on along the minus strand of NC_041384.1, from coordinate 624,893,347 downwards.
AGTTGCACAAATCCCAAGAGAATGTAAGCCTATTCTCAATCACCTAGTCTGGATACGGTTGCCCCCGATGCCTCTAGACTCTTTCGGCAATGAGATGTTACCGAAATTCTGTAACTGTGTAGGGGGGACATGATATGCTACGGTAGTAGGTGAACACACATGTGATCCTATAGAATTTTCACTTATTCGGCTATTAGCATGATGGTGCAAAGCCGAATTATGAATACCTACAGTTGCATATGGTGCCAAAAAATTAGTAGCATGAGGTGTAGAATATGATTGGTGAGGGCAATTGGCTGAATAACAAGTAGTAGCATGGCCAATTCCCCTGTCCACCGGCATGTTCAGATTAACATGTTGCAAATTAGTTGGCGAGGAATAAAAAGGTGAAACAATTTGTTGCGTGCCATTGAAAGTTCCTACATGGGGTGTGTAACACCCCGGTGTAATGATGCTACAATAACCCCTGGGGTTAAGTTAATCATTTTGCTAAACAAGTGTTTGATCATCATTGTCTCCTCTCTCTTTCAAATTCCAATTAAATTCCTTTTCAAATTATGAGTGAAATTCAAAATGCTCAAACATGAAAACTAAAATGTTCATCATGTGAAAAGTATTCTTCTGGTAATATTGGTGGTGAACCAATATTTTTGCAAAATGCCTAAGTGGCCTAAAATAGCTAAAACAGAAAAGCTTTAAAAAGAAAAAGAAAAAAATAAAAGCAAGGGGAAAAATAAAAGGAGAAGGGGTGGGAGAGCCCTGGCCTCCCCTTGGGCTTCGGCCCACACAAGCCAACTGGCCCATCTAGGCCGGCCCACTCGCCCTATCGTCTTCCCCCTCCCCACTGTGCGAGCGACCACGTGCTCGCGTCTCCGCCAGACCGCCTCGCCGTCCCCGCCGGCGAGGGGATAAGGGCGACAACGAGGCCGACCCCTCGGGCTTCCCCTGCCACTCCACTCGCCCGCTCACTCCGCCTCTTCCACTCCCCTCTCTCCCTCGCTCGTGCTCGCCCTTTCTCCCCACTGCCCGAGCGCGCCCGCCGCCGTCCTCCGCCGTCGACCGCATAGCCACAACGCTCCTCGCACCTCGCCACGACATCCATGAGCTCCGTCGAGCTCCGCTGCAACCTTCCCGACCTCAAGCTCGAGCTCTACGACACCGCAGCCACGGATCGACCCCCTTCTTCTTCCTTGGATCATCGGCGCTTCTCCGACGATTCCGCCGTTCTGCTGCTACTAATCTTCCAAGGGCCATTTTGCGTGCCACACGGTGAGCTCCTCCACTTTCTGCTCCACCTCGTTAATTCCCTCGCGCGCTGTAGCTAGCTCGTCGCCGTTACCGAGAGCTCGCCGCTGTAGATCACCTCACCGCCGTGGCCATGGTTCTTGTCACGCTCTCCTAAGGCCTCCGCCGTGCTCCTGGTGCTCCCTGGAGCTCAACGAGCTTACGACCGAGCCTCCCCGTGCCCTCTGGTCTCGTTTCCGACCACGCCCAAACGCCCGCCTCCAACCCGCCTCTCGCCGTCGTCGTTCTAGCCCGTTACGGGCCGCGCCGCCACCGTAGATGGACACGGCGTCGAATGCCCAATCGAACGCGCCTAGCCGCACCTTTCCCCGTGCCCCGTAGAGATTTTCCGGCGAAGTCCGGCGAGGCTCTGCCGCGTTGAGCTCGCCAGAGCCATATCCGGCGCCGCCACCGACGTGGCACACCTGGGACCCGCCCCTGGGTCACTGCCAGCGGGGCCCAAGGACCCTAGTTGACTGGGTTGACCAGTCAACCCTGCTGACTAGGCAACCCCCAGCCACTGACCAGTGGGGCCTCCCCCCTAATTAACAGGAATTAATTAAATTGGTTTATTAACCTAAATAGTGACTGAGAGGTGGGCCCAGGTTCTAATATAGTTAATTTAGTTAAATTTAAACCACTGTTAGCCCCATTGTGTATGACATGTGAGTCCCACTGGACCCACTGGTCAGGATTGACCTGGTCAGCCGCTCTGTTGACTGCTGAGGTCATCAAGACGTCATGCTGATGTCATATTCCACTTCTGTTAAATAATAATTCCAGAAAATACTTTAATCTTTAGAAATTCATAGAAATTAAACCGTAACTCCGATGACAATGTTTTCTATATGAAAGTTGCTCAGAAAAATCCCACGAATCCGAATGCGCGGTCCATTCACCTGTCACATGCCCCCAGCATGCTGAACATGGAACTTTCCCTTCTCTTTCATCTGTCCGGAATTCATCTAACGCCGGGGATGCATCCTCGGATGTTTATCCCCTCCGTCTGCAATGTGTAGTACTATGTTAGGACAACCCTAGCTCTGCATGTCGTCATGTAATTCTTAGTGATGCATTTCTTTGCTCTGTATTTACTGTTTCTTCCCCCTCTTCTCTCCGGTAAATCCCGAGACCGCTGCTGATGCCCCTGTGATCGACTACGTCGACGACGACACTTCTTCTTTCTCAGTAGAGCTTCCAGGCAAGCAAACCCCCCTTGAGCATTCCGATATCGCCCATTTCTTTCCCTCTCATGCTTGCATTAGAACTACTACTGCTTTTTATATGATCCTACTCTGATGCATAACATGTTTTTGTTACCTGCTTTCATACCTTACCTGCTTATCCTAAACTGCTTAGTATAGGTTGGTTAGTGATCCATCAGTGACCCCCACCTTGTCCGAGTTGCCCTGCTTTATGTTCGATGACTCAATCAACGTGATCGACATCCAGGCCCCGACATCGCACATCACCCCCTAGCTGTACGACTCTGCAGAGTTACCATCGAGTGCCGAGGGTGGAACCTCTTACATCACTCCTGATGAGATCTCTGTAGTGTAGCTATACGGTCGAGGTCATCGAGGGTGATTTCCTCCTTAACCACTTCCGTTACGGCTCTATCGTGTAACCCCTCAAGTGTGAACCTCGAGGGTGGATCCTCTTATGTTCACCTTGATGATAACATCGAGTGGAATTCACCGGGGGTGATTCCTCGGGTTTTCCCCTTGGTGTTAGACACACAGTTACTATGGTTACTATGACTTTACACTGAGCCATGTTACTAAAGATGGGTCGGCCCTGAGGGGTACCCGCGTGAGCTTAATAGCGAGTGATGTGGAGTCGGGTTGACCTGGAAGGTGCCCGCGAGATACTTACGAGGCGTGGCCGGGCATTCTTAGCCCTTGCCGCAAGTACTCGAGACGGGGCGACGGGGTCACACCTTTCGTGAGTCTCTACTTGTTACCACGCGTTCCTAATTCACTACGATTTGGATATTTGATCCGAGGGGGCTCTGGCCTGATAGGGCTAACCATCACGTGGGCATAGTATGGGCGTTCTGCGTCGTATGCATCAGCCAAAGCTTATTAGACGTCAGCGACTGAGCGGCGCGCGCCGGGTTGGACTGGTGACCTCCTGCCTTTTAAGGAGGTAGCTAGGTCTGCTCACCGGCCGCCCACGCAACGTGCAGGAGTTCCCGAGGCGATGGCCCAAGACCCCTGGGGGCATAGGTTTAGTCCGGCATGCTTGACCTCTCTATTAAGCCTAGGTCGGATTGCGGCGTATTATTTGGCCGAGGCCGGGCATGCCCCAGGAAAGTGTGTCCGGCTGGAGTTAATCGAGCGTGGTGGTTAAGTTGGTGCACCCCTGCAGGAAAGAAAACATCTATCGATAGCCTGTCCTACGGTAACGGACACTTGGAGTTGTATCCCGATCGATACAACTAGAACTGGGTACTTGAGATGAGACATGGTTATGAGAAATGGATAGTATGGCTCTGGGATTGCTTTCTCGCAGGGAGTCGAGAAAGGATCGCTGGCCGAGGTTGATAACACTATTACTACTTTACATATGTCGATCTGTACTCTTCTATATGCCGCAAGATGCTTGAAGATGCTAGTCTTCGATAGGCTAGGCTTTCCTCTTCTTTTCTGGCATTCTGCAGTTTAGTCCACAGATACATCCCTTTTCCTTTGATACAGATGCATACTTAGTTTAGATCTGACGTAAGTCTTGCGAGTACTTTGGATGAGTACTCATGGTTGCTTTGCTACCTCTTTTTCCCATATACCCGTTTGTTGCGACCAGATGACGGATCCCAGGAGCCATACGACACCACTGATGATTACTACTACCCTGAGGGTGCCTACTACAACGTGACGACCGCTGACGACTTGGAGTAGTTAGGAGGCTCCCAGGCAGGAGGCCTTGCCTGTTCGATCGTTGTTGCTTTTGTGCTAGCCTTCTTAAGGCAGACTTGTTTAACTTATGTCTGTACTCAGATATTGTTGCTTCCGCTGACTCTTGTGTATTCGAGCTTATGTATTCGAGCCCTCAAGGCCCCTGGCTTTTAATATAAAGCGTGTTTTATTTTATTTTGTGTCTAGAGTTATGTTGTGATATCTTCCCGTGAGTCCTTGATCTTGATCGTACACATTTGCGTGTATGATTAGTGTACGGTCAAATCGGGGGCGTCACAAGTTGGTATCAGAGCCGACTGCCTGTAGGTAGCCCCCTTTCCAACTCCTTGACCGAAGTTGAGTCTAGTCACTACAAAAACTTTTACTAACATGGCTCTGTGTCTTAGGGGCCCACGTCGCCATATGGATGGTATTAGGATCTTTTCTCGTCTATACTCTGGGATTCTGATCTCTCTTCCATTCGGGTTAAACGAATTTACTAACTCTAACATTAGGATCCCGTGACCACATTCACCCCAAAGTTGGATAAGCCATAGTTGTTAGAATGGTATTCTGAATAGTACACACACTGTCGTGTTGACTACGAAGAGGTATCCATCGTACCTCTTTCATTATGCATGTTTCATCATGAATGATCCTTGTCTTTGCAAATGCTCAATGCTGAACTACCCCCTGTTACATGTTAGCAGGATGGTTAGGCCCGCTGGTCGTGGCCATGGTGGCAATGCTCCACCATCGTCCGAATTCTTTGCTGGAATGATGCAACAATTTGAGCTGAACCGCCAGTTCATGGAAGGAATGATGGCTCAGTTTCCCCGCCCGAACATGAATCAACAGCCAACCCCAGTAACTCTGCAGGACTTCATGCGTCTCAACTAACTATTTACTGCAGCTCAACTCAACCCCTTGATGCTGATGACTGGCTCCGCGACATCACATATGAAATGGAGTCTGCTAGTGTGGCCCCCGCTAGCTATGTCAGCTTTGCATCTTTCTTTCTGAAGGGTCCCGCTGCTCAATGGTGGGACAGCTACAAGCATACCCTGCCTACTGGAACGGTCATCACTTGGCCGGATTTCCAAGCTGCCTTTTGTGGACGCTTCATTCCTCAGGGAATCATGGACAGGCAGAAGCGAGATTTTCGCAACCTCACCCAAGGCAACAAGACTGTAGATGCTTATCAGTGGGAATTTTTGGACTTGGTACGTTATGTTGAAGAAGACATTTCAACTGATGCTCGTAAGCAAGAGAAGTTTCATGATAGACTTCACCCTGATATCAAGCTAGCACTGCTCATTCACGACTTTGCCGACTTTGCCACCTTGGTGAACAAGGCTATTCAGGTTGAGACTGGTCTTCAGGAACACCAGGGATCCCTTAGGCGCAGCCATGACACTGGCTCATCTTCGGGCCCGTCAGCGCAGAAGCGTCGGATATGGATCCCCCACAACATGTACCGCCCAACTGCACCAGCACCAAGACAGTCCTATGTTGCACTTCATCTGCCTCCTCCACCGCAGAGGCAGTCTCTTCGAGCTGTACCACCCCAAGCTCCTGCTACCAATCCTAATGATGGTCTGTGCTTCAGATGTGACCGTCCAGGTCACCTTGCCAAAGAGTGCAATCAGAAAAGGAACCAACTGGCTCTGCCTTCAACTGTCCGTAACAATCAGTCCCATAACACCAATGCCAGACCTTATGGTCGTGGTCAGGCTAATCATGTTGATCTGAATAAAGCTCAAGACCAGCCCGCCACTGTGATGGGTACTCTCCTTGTTAATTTAGTACCAGCATCTGTTTTATTTGATTCAGGTGCATCGCATTCATTCATGTCAGAAATTTTTTCATATGCACACGACATTCGATGCGAGCCCATGAACACTCCAATTGTGGTACGCACCCCTGCGGGTCAGTGTCGAACTACCATGATTGGTCGCGACGTCCCCGTTAAAATTGAAGGGTTGGAATTTCATGTTTCTCCCATTATTCTGGAGCTTTCCAACATTGACCTCATTCTGGGAATGGAATGGTTGAAAGCACATACCGCCTCTATCGTTTGTGCCACCAAAGTCGTTCATCTCCTACATCCTTTCGATGAGATAGTAAGCTACCATGCTCAGATTGTTCAAAACGCCAAATCATGAATTTATGCTTTGAATCCGTTGAACGCGGCACCTATTGAGGGAATTGAAAAGATTCCAGTTGTTTGCGACTTCCTAGATGTCTTTCCAGAAGAACTTCCAGAAATACCCCCTGCCCGGGCTATCGAGTTCGTCATCGATTTGAAACCAGACACCATTCCTATCACCAAGCGACCCTACAAGATGCCACCTCATGAGCTCCTTGAACTTAAGGAGGAAATCGGTAAATCTCTTCGCAGTGGATTCATTCGTCCAAGTTCCTCAGCTTGGGGAGCAGCTTCCCTCTTTGTGAAGAAGAAGGATGGAACGAATCGTTTGGACAAAGACTATCGTCCTATCAACCAAGCTATAATTCAGAACAAATATCCCCTTCCTCGGATCAATGATCTGTATGATCAACTGGCTGGTTAATCGATATTCTCTAAACTCGACTTGAAGTTGGGTTACCACCAGATCCGTGTTCGCGAAGAGGATATTCCAAAGACCGCATTCGTCACTCGTTATGGTTCTTACGAGTACACCGTCATGTATTTTGGCTTGACCAATGCTCCAGCCACATTCTTCCGTTTGATGGACTACATATTCATGGATTAGCTCGACAAGTTCGTCATAGTCTATCTGGATGATATCCTGGTATATTCGAAGAACAAAGAAGAACATGCTGAACATCTTCGACTTGTTCTAGAGAAGCTTCGAGAACATCAACTTTATGCCAAGTATTCCAAGTGCGAATTCTGGCTTCCTGAAGTAACCTACCTTGGGCATGTCATCTCCAAAGATGGTATTGCTGTCAACCCAGAGCGAGTGCAGGCTATTCTTGACTGGACCCCTCCGAAGACTGTTAAGCAAGTCAGAAGCTTTCTCGATCTAGCCAGCTATTGTCGCTGCTTTGTCAAGAACTTCTCCAAGATCGCCAAGCCACTGACCAATCTGCTTCACAAAGGCGTTAAGTTCGATTGGACAGACAAATGTCAGGAAAGTTTCCACGCACTCAAAGACAAGATGACATCTGCCCCAGTGCTTCCTCTCCCTGATTCTCGCAAGGACTTCTTCATCTATTGCAACGCTTCACGTCAAGAATTAGGCTGTGTCCTAATGCAAGAGCGCAGAGTGATTGCTTATGCCTCTCGTCAAGTGCGTCCTCATGAAGAGAACTACCCAGTTCATGACCTTGAGCTTGCTGCGGTTATCTATGCATTCAAGCTATGGTGGCAGTACCTTCTCGGTAATCGTTGCGAGATCTTCACCGATCATCAGAGTCTGAAGTACCTATTTACTCAGCCAGATCTGAACCTCCGTCAGCAGCGATGGATGGAAGCTATTGCTGACTAAAACTGTGGTATATCCTATACCCCTAGTAAGGCTAATGTAATGGCCGATGCCCTGAGCCGTAAGTCTTATTGCAATAATCACATGGTCTACAAAGCTCAACCCCGCCTTTATGAAGAGCTATGCAAGCTGAACCTTCTACTAGTTCCATAGGGTTCTCTAAATAACCTTGTCTTGGAACCAACTCTTCTGAAAGCAATTAAGTCTGCTCAAGCCAAAGATGCTCATGTTGATCTGATGAAAAAGGATCTTGCCTTAGAGAAATCAAGAGATTTCTCACTTGGTGAAGACGGAACTTTGTACTTCAGAGATCGCATTGTAGTACCCCGGCTCGAGCTTATGACAGAGAAGGTGATGAAAGAAGCGCATGACACCCCTCTCTCTATTCATCCGGGAAGTACCAAGATGTACTTGGACATTCGTCAGAAGTATTGGTGGTCTAAGATGAAGCAAGACATTGCTCGATATATTGAATAATGTGACGTTTGTCATCGCGTCAAAGTAGGACATCAAAAACCGGCTGGACTTCTACAACCACTTCCGATTCCTGAATGGATGTGGGATAAGATTCAGATGGACTTTTTCACTGGCCTTCCCAAGTATCAGAAGGGTAATGATGCTATCTTTGTCGTCATCGACCAATTCTCGAAGGTCGCTCACTTTGTCCCAGTCAAGGAGACTATCACTGCTAGTCAATTAGCAAACTTGTATATCTCCTGAATTATGTCACTCCACGACATTCCGAAGGAGATCAATTCAGACCATGGCAGTATATTCACTTCAAAGTTCTGGGATAGTTTCCAAGAGGCAATGGGAACTCATATTACCTGGAGCACTGCTTATCATCCCCAATCCCAAGGCCAAGTCGAGCGAGTCAATCAAATTCTTGAAGACATGCTTCGAGCTTGTGTTATTTCTTTCGGTAAGAAGTGGGAAGAATCTCTCCCTTATGTGGAGTTCTCTTATAACAACAGCTATCAAGCCATCTTGAAGATGGCACCCTTTGAAGTGCTTTATGGACGTAAGTGCCAAACCCCTCTGAATTGGTTAGAAACTGGGGAACGAACGCTCATTGGTCTAGACATTATTCAACAAGCTGAAGAGCAGGTTCACATTGTCTGGGTTAATCTCAAGGCGGCCCAGTCCCGCCAGAAGAGCAACTATGATCGGAAACACTAGGGTTCAACTTATCAACCTGGTGAACAAGCTTATGTGCGTGTCACTCCTTTGAGAGGCACTCATTGGTTCGGAGTCAAGGGCAAGCTAGCTCCGCGCTACATTGGCCCCTTCCGCATCCTCGCCCGTCGTGGACTGGTGGCTTATCAATTGGAGTTGCCACCTCAGTTCTTTCACGTCCATGATGTCTTCCACGTGTCGCAACTTCGTCGACGCTTCAAGGATCTGGAACGTGAACTGGATCTAGAACTGATTGAAGTGCAAGATGATCTCACATACAAGGAGCATCCGATCTGCATTCTTGAAGAAGCTGAACGTCGAACACGCCAGAAGGTTACCAAGTTCCTCAAAGTGCAATGGTCAAATCATTCTAAAGATGAAGCCACTTGGGAACGCGAGGATAACCTCCGTGCCGAATACCCCGACCTGTTCCCTTCTACCTCTTAATTCTCGGGACGAGAATTTCTTTTAGAGGAGGAGAGTTGTAACACCCCGGTGTAATGATGCTACAGTAACCCCTGGGGTTAGGTTAATCATTTTGCTAAACAAGTGTTTGATCATCATTGTCTCCTCTCTCTTTCAAATTCCAGATAAATTTATTTTTCAAATTATGAGTGAAATTTAAAATGCTCAAACATGAAAACTAAAATGTTCATCATGTGGAAAGTATTCTTCTGGTAATATTGGTGGTGAACCAACATTTTTGCAAAATGCATAAGTGGCCTAAAATAGCTAAAACAGAAAAGCTTTAAAAAGAAAAAGAAAAAAAGAAAAGCAAGGAGAAAAAGAAAAGGAGAAGGGGTGGGAGAGCCCTGGCCTCTACTTGGGCTTCGGCCCACCCGAGCCAACTGGCCTAGCTAGGCCGGCCCACTCCCCCCCTGTCGTATTCCCCCTCCCCACTGTGCGAGCGACCGCGCGCTCGCGTCTCCGCCGGACTGCCTCGCCGTCCCCGCCGGCGAGGGGATAAGGGCGACGACGAGGCCGACCCCTCGGGCTTCCCCCTGCTACTCCACTCGCCCGCTCACTCCGCCTCTTCCACCCCCTCTCTCCCTCGCTCGTGCTCGCCCTTTCTCCCCACTGCCCGAGCGCGCCTGCCGCCGTCCTTCGCCGTCAACCGCGTAGCCACAATGCTCCTCGCACCTCACCATGACGTCCAGGAGCTCCGTCGAGCTCCGCTGCAACCTCCCCGACCTCGAGCTCGAGCTCTACGACACCGCAGCCATGGATCGACCCCCTTCTTCTTCCTCGGATCGTCGGTGCTTCTCCGATGATTCCGCCATTCTTCTGCTACTAATCTTCCAAGGGCCATCTTGCATGCCGCACGGTGAGGTCCTCCACTTTCTGCTCCTCCTCGTTAATTCCCTCGCGCACTGTAGCTAGCTCGTCGCCATAGATCACCTCACCGCCGTGGCCATGGTTCTTGTCACGCTCGCCTAAGGCCTCCGCCGTGCTCCTGGTGCTCCCTGGAGCTCAACGAGCTCGCAACCGAGCCTCCCCGCGCCCTCTGGCCTCGTTTCCGACCGCGCCCGAACGCCGGCGTCCGCCCTGCCTCTCGCCGTCGTTGTTCTAGCCCGTTACGGGCCGCGCCACCACCGTAGATGGATGCGGCGTCGAACGCCCAATCGAACGCGCCTAGCCGCACCTCTTCCCGTGCCCCGTAGCGATTTTTCGACGAAGTCCGACGAGGCTCCGCCGCGTTGAGCTCGCCGGAGCCATCTTCGGCGCCACCACCAATGTGGAACACCTGGGGCCCGCCCCTGGGTCACTGCCAGCGGGGCCCAGAGACCCTAGTTGACTGGTTTGACCAGTCAACCCTGCTGACTGGGCAACCCCCAGCCACTGACCAGTGGGGCCTACCCCCGTAATTAACATGAATTAATTAAATTAGTTTAGTTAACCTAAATAGTGACTGACAGGTGGGCCCAGGTTCTAATATAGTTAATTTAGTTTAGTTTAAACCACTGTTAGCCCCACTGTGTATGACATGTGGGTCCCACTGGACCCACTGGTCAGGATTGACCTAGTCAGCCGCTCTGTTGACTGCTGAGGTCATCAAGACGTCATGCTGACGTCATATTCCATTTCTGTTAAATAATAATTCCAGAAAATACTCTAATCTTTAGAAATTCGTAGAAATTAAACCGTAACTCCAATGAAAATGTTTTCTATATGAAAGTTGCTCAGAAAAATCCCACGAATCCAAATACGCGGTCCATTCACCTGTCACATGCCCCTAGCATACTGAACATGGAACCGTCCCCTCTTTTTCATCTGTACGGAATTCGTCTAACGCTGGGGATTCATCCTCGGATGTTTATCCCCTCTGTCTACAACGTGTAGTATTACGTTAGGACAACCCTAGCTCTGCTTGTCGTCATGTAATGCTTAGTGATGCATCTGTTTGCTCTGCATTTACTTTTTATTCCCCCTCTTCTCTCCGGTAGACCCCGAGACCGCTGCTGATGCCCCTGTGATCGACTACGTCGACGTTGACGACGACACTTCTTCTTTTTCAGCAGAGCTTCCAGGCAAGCAAACCCCCCTTGAGCATTTCGATATCGCCCATTTCTTTCCCTTTCATGCTTGCATTAGAGCTACTACTGCTTTCTATATGATCCTACTCTGATGCATAGCCTGTTTTTGTTACCTGCTTTCATACCTTACCCGCTTATCCTAAACTGATTAGTATAGGTTGGTTAGTGATCCATCAGTGACCCCCACCTTGTCCCAGTTGCCCCGCTTTATGCTCGATGACTCGATCAACATGATCGACGTCTAGGCCCCGGCACCACACATCACCCCCCTAGCTGTACAACTCTGCAGAGTTACCATCGAGTGCCGAGGGTGGAACCTCTTACATCACTCCAGATGAGATCTCTGTAGTGTAGCTATATGGTTGAGGTCATCGAGGGTGATTTCTTCCTTAACCACTTCCGTTACGGCTCTGTCGTGCAACCCTCAAGTGTGAACCTCGAGGGTGGATCCTCTTACGTTCACCTTGATGATAACATCGAGTGGAATTCACCGAGGGTGATTCCTCGAGTTTTCCCCTTGGTGTTCGACACACAGTTACTATGGTTACTATGACTTTACACTGAGCCATGTTACTAAGGACGGGTCGGCCCTGAGGGGTACCTGCGCGAGCTTAATAGCGAGTGATGTGGAGTCGGGTTGGCCTGGAAGGTGCCCGCAAGATACTTACGAGGCGTGGCCGCGCATTCTTAGCCCTTGCCGCAAGTACTCGAGACGGGGCGACGGGGTCACATCTTTCGTGAGTCTCTGCTTGTTACCGCGCGTTCCTAATCCACTACGATTTGGATATTTGATCCGAGGGGCCTCTGGCCTGATAGCGCTAACCATCACGTGGGCATAGTATGGGCGTTCTGCGTCGTATGCATCAGCTAAACCTTATTAGACGTCGACGACTGAGCGGCGCACGCCGGGTTGGACTAGTAAGCTCCTACCTTTTAAGGAGGTAGCTAGGTCTGCTCACCGGCCGCCCACGCAACGTGCAGGAGTTCCCGGGGCGATGGCCCAAGACCCCTAGGGGCATAGGTTTAGTCTGGCGTGCTTGACCTCTCTATTAAGCCTAGGTCAGGTTGCGGCGTATTGTTTGGCCGAGGCCGGGCATGACCCAGAAAAGTGTGTCCGGCCAGAGTTAATCGAGCATGGTGGGTAAGTTGGTGCACCCCTGCAGGGAAGAAAACATCTATCGATAGCCTGTCCTACAATAACGGACACTTGGAGTTGTATCCCGATCGATACAACTAGAACTGGATACTTAAGATGAGACATGATTATGAGAAATGGATAGTATGGCTCTGGGATTGCTTTCTCGCAGGGAGTTGAGAAAGGATCGCTGGCCGAGGTTGATAACACTATTACTACTTTACATTATGTCGATCTGTACTCTTCTATATGCTACAAGATGCTTGAAGATGCCTGAAGATGCTAGTCTTCGATAGGCTAGGCTTTCCCCTTCTTTTCTGGCATTCTGCAGTTTAGTCCACAGATACAACCCTTTTCCTTTGATACAGATGCATACTTAGTTTAGATCTGATGTAAGTCTTGCGAGTACTTTGGATGAGTACTCACGGTTGCTTTGCTACCTCTTTTTCCCATATACCCGTTTGTTGCGACCAGATGACGGATCCCAGGAGCCAGACGACACCACTAATGATTACTACTACCCCGAGGATGCCTACTACAACGTGACGGCCGCTGACGACTTGGAGTAGTTAGGAGGCTCCCAGGCAGGAGGCCTTGCCTGTTCGATTGTTGTTGCTTTTGTGCTAGCCTTCTTAAGGCAGACTTGTTTAACTTATGTCTGTACTCAGATATTGTTGCTTCCGCTGACTCTTGTGTATTCGAGCCCTCGAGGCCCCTGGCTTGTAATATAGAGCTTGTATTATTTTATTTTGTGTCTAGAGTTATGTTGTGATATCTGTCCGTGAGTCCTTGATCATGATCGTACACATTTGCGTGTATGATTAGTGTACGGTCAAATCGGGGGCGTCACAGGGTGTCTCAACTTGATTAACCGAACTCATCATGTTGTTCATTGGCATATAGATTTTGTGGGGTTGCCGATGCATGGGAGTTGGAATACATATGTTGCATGTTGCTGAAATTATATGAAGTTGAAGCATGAAGATTATTCTGAATTGGTTGTTGCACATAATTAGATGCATGGTTGATAGGGCTAGCTGATACATTATGCTCATTATACGATCTAGCAATGACATATGCATTATTTGCATCTACATAAGTGAATTGGTTATTCATATTACCTTCGTAGATGGCAAACCCTAGATGACGATCTCTTCGTAGCAAGAACGGGCCGGAGACCGTTCGAAGCTTCGTCCCCAGCGGAGTCGCCAAAAAGTGTGTTCGCACACGAACACGTCATCGTGTACCTCCAACGTCGAGGGTGATGCACCGCAGCTCACGTCGAAGGAGACCCGTCCGGAAGCGCGGTACGCAAGCAATCTGGCGGGTGCTTTTGTGGACCCAAAACCACACACGCCCGGGAGGGACCCCGTCATGGCGCGCGGCGGCTATGGCAGCCCTAGGTCGACCTGATCGCCCCTAGGGCCTCGAGGTTCACCGCCCTACAACAAGGAGAACAGATGAAGAACGAGGAAGAAGAAGAACTAGGGTTAAGGAGAAAAGATAAAAGATAAAAAGTGATAGATGATTTGTTCGATTTGTGTTGTTCAATCGTCCGTCACCCCTTAGGTATATAAGAGGCGGCTGGACTTCCCGAGAACAGACGATGAACGAGGAAGAAGAAGAATTAGGGTTAAGGAGAAAAGATAAAAGATAAAAAGTGGTAGATGATTTGTTCGATTGTGTGTTGTTCAATTGGCCGTCACCCCTTAGGTATATAAGAGGCGGCTGGACTTCCCGTCAAGGAAAAGGCTTGGATTCACGTCCAAAACCCTAGTCAAATTCGGATTGGTTTTGTCTGAACTTTCCAAAACTGTTGGGTTTAAATTGACTGGACCTTCCGGGTAATTTTTGAGGTGGTAAACGACCTTGGATGAAAACAAGCCCAAAAACAATCTTGACCGTATCGACGAGACGAACAACTTTCATGTTGAATGTTTTCTGATCAAAGGTCATCTTGAGGGACAAATCTCTCGCGTAAAATAGGCAATTATTCGCGCTACCCATTAGACATGGTGTGTGGTGGGGCGCGCCACTTTTGGCTCTTAATAGGGTTGTATTCCGATGGCTGTAACTTTTACATACGATCTCGTATTGGGACGATTTTTATATTAAAATCGGCCGTTTCGACGAGACAAAGACAATTCATGTAGAAAGTTTTTCATATGTGGCTGTCTTGAGGGTGTAATCAGACTATTAGTGTTCTGAATACAAAATCTCAGTACTTCGAACACAACTTTGGCCTTAGAGATAAGACCGGATGACTATGATCCAAATATCAAAGTTTCTCCTTTTGACGATACGGAACTTTACCACTTTAAATACTTTTCTATTTAAGGCCTTCTTAATTATATTTTCGACCATGCCAAAATCTGATGTCAACACATATGTTCCTTTTTGGACAATCCTTTCTTAATAAAAAAGGCACGGGGGTTTTATGGACATGTGCCGCATGTGCTCATCAAATTGCCGGAAGAATCCCGGAGTCTAGGGATGCAAATTTGGAATCTTTATAGAACCCTTAGACATTACTTAGTTCACCAATTGAATTAAATCTTAAAAATGAAGTGAATTCCAAAATTTTAGTTCATTTAGTTGAACTAAAGAAGGTTGGACGGTACCTTCAAGATTCCAAATTTGCATGCCTACCGGAGCCGGTGCAGCGAATACGATCAAAGATCATCCACTAAAAGGACTTCCGGAAAGAGTTAGAAGTTTTTGTTGTAAAATAACAATATACGTGGACTTGACCTGCCGCTATCAGAGTCTGGCCGCAACTTATCTAGGCACGTTTCTAATTAGAGAGACCCGCGGCCGATGCACGGAACTTACTGTGTGGATCATGAGCATTTTGTACACGTGACGGGAAGCAGACAAGACTGATGTGAACGAGATTGTTGGCAGACGGTGAAGCCGCTCCGGTACAACCAATCTTCTCTATCTTCTCCCCCTGAACATTCAGTGGCTCGATTTGTCAAAGGATGAGGAGACTGCCTACCATTGATGGCTTCTCTTTTGTGCACGCTGGTTTCATGCAACGCATGCAACAAGATGCTGTCGCGGTCTTGCCGACCAAACTAATTTTGGCGGAAACCAGGTCTTTCAGTGAACTCAAACCCCGAAGACATGAGACTTTGGTGTAGCATTCTAGCAAGATCCAATACAAATTTAGATAAATGAGGCGGATATATTGCCCTCCATATCGACTCATTCACTTGTACTTCCTCCGTCCCAAAATAAGTGTCTTAACCTTAATACAACTTTGCACTACATCTAGTACAAAGTTGAGACACTTATTTTGAGACGGAGGGAGTACATTTCTTTTCTAATCAAAGAATCTTACAAAAAAGAGAGAGGGAGATCATCAACATAAAATTATAAATATTTGCATAAAAGAAGAGATTATTAATATATTCATTTATCACAAAAATCAATATGTGCATCTAGTTCTCAAAAACTTGTCATATATGTAGAAGTGAAACTTTCGGATATTTGACTACGTCTGTCTTCTGAATACTCACAACTATAAATATATGATACATTATATATGTGCCCCATTCCAATCTCAAGCCTTGCCATAGATGATTCGAAATATCAAAATAGTTACTGACTTAGTTGAACGTTATACGGAGACTAAATCTTGGACCCTGATAAGTGCCATGAACATTATGCGAAGACTAAATCTTGGACCCTGATAAGGGCCACACATGTGGCACGAACATGCAACTCCAAACGTTTTTTATGGCAAGTTTAATGACGTGGGATGGCCAGCTTAGTTGTCAAGCATGGCAACTTCTTTTTGGATGGCAAGTTTCAGTTCTTTTTAGGTTTGTTTTTCTTTTTCGGATGAAAACTTTAGTTGTAAATAACGTTAGAGGGCTGGAGTGATTCGTGCCACATGTTTGGCAGAAGCATACTACTCCCTCCATTCCATAATATAAAAACGTTTTTGGGACTACACTAGTGTTAAAAATATTCTTATATTTTGGGACAGAAGGAGTACCTTCTTTCCGGTTAATCACGCCTGCGCGTATCCCTAAATTAATAATTTGATCAACCTAGTATAATTTATATATCACAAAAAATATCATTAGAAACTTTAAATGGTATATTTTGTAGTGGTATAATTTTTGGGTTATATTATTTCTATTATATTGGTTAAGTCAATTTAAGAATACGTGCAGGCCTAATAAACCGGAAATGGCGTAGTATTATTGAGAGAAGAATGTTTAATTATGGAAAAATGTACTTGTGGTCCATGTACTTTAATCAATCTAACTAGGCACTCAACATTCTAAACCTTTATAGGTTTTGTCCGTCACCTAGGTAAGAGCATCTACAGCCGGGCGCCCTATATTCGTCTCATACGTACGGGCAGGCCGTCCGCTAACCGTTCACAAAAAAAACGACCCAACAGAAGCTCTCAAATGGGACTCAAACGACCGGGCTGACTAGCACCCGTATATCCGTCTCAAATGTAGGGCGGATATGAGGCGGCCTTCGCCACGCCAGCTCGGCCCACGGCTGGCCCACCCGACCCCATAAAACCCCACATTCGGCAGAAACCCTAGCTCACTCCACTTCGCTCCGCTCCCCTCCCCGATGCTCCCATTTCCCCGATCGGCCAAATCCCTAGCACCGACGAGCATGTCCAGCACTGGCAGCCACTCCGACGGCAGCTCCGGAGACGAGGAGGAGCTGGCGCTCCGTATCGCGCTCAAGCGCTCGCGGGTCGGTACAGGCCGTAGCTCCGGGTCCGGTGCACGCCACCTGCCGCCCGTCGCCGCTGTGCCGACACCGGCCCTTGCCACCCCGCGCGCAGATCTGCAAGGCCTGCCCGATCTGCTCCTCCCGCCCGACGGCCTCCTCCACCTCCGGCCGTTGCTCCGTGCGGGCAGCACTGTGTTCTAGTGCCCGCTCCGCCGATGCCGCGAATGCGGACTCCGGAGTCGGAGGCACATGCCACCCGCCGCGAGAGGCAGAGGTAAATGGAGATGGTGGGCAGGTCCGACGCGTCTGCGCAGTCCGTCCATCGCCACCAGGTGCCCCGTGAGGAAGACCGTCTCCTCGAGTGGGTGTGCCGCCGGTCACTGACTGAGGCGGAGACGAAGGCCGAACGACTCCAGAGGATCAACGCCAAGCATCTCTGGCTCAACATTGAGCAATCCGAGCGGGAGGCGGCGGAGGCAGGGCAGAGGTGGCGAGGGTGGCCAAGCTCAAGCGCAAGCAAGACCGCGTTGTCCGGCGCTTGCAAGGCTACATCGTCATCTCCTATTCCTCCTCCTCCGACGGGTCCGACGTGGATCCACCTCCTGCCACGGACTCCTACAGATGCGCCGGCGACCGAACGAGCAAAGGGCCGGTGAGGAAATGGTGAAGCTCGCCCTCTCCTGTTTATAATCTAGTTGTAGTATGTAGTTACAATGTGCCAGATCATTGAACTGTATGATTTCGCCGTTTGGTGATCTTTTGGTGATGTTTATGTAAATTATGCCCGTTCGGTACCAGTTTATATGTCCATTTCCTGTTGATTTTGATTGTTTTGTGATCTATGTACTAGTTGCGTGAATTTGTATGGATGTAGGGTTCGGAATATGAGATACACTGGTGTGAAGGCTCGGAATTAGGGAGTGCCTGGTTAGTGTCCGCGGGTGTGCCTGGACGTATCCGTGGACGTATAGGGGGTTAGATTTGCCAACTCCGACTGTAGATGCTCTAATAATAGTTTAATTGACGTCATGCATGGCACTATTTTCGTGCAGGTGAGACTCTAATGGAGAAAGGGGATATTGTAACAAAAAAAATTCAAGAACCATGAAGAAAACTACTAAATATTCAAATATTTTAAAATCATGATAAATTTGTAAAATACATAAGTTTGCCAATAAATATTGGAAAATCCAAAAAATAGATAATGGAAAAATATTTTTGGGATCATTAATAAAAAGAAGTAAATATAGTGATATTTCATAAAAGCTAGGTCATTATTTCCAGTTTTTCTGTCAGGTCCATTTCTAGCATGTCCTTTTCCTTGTACTAACTCATCTAGGATATTTTCCTATCTTAGAGAGAGGATCTGTAGCATCTGCGGAAAATTGGCTGATCTCCTGCATGGCTAAGCCTTTCATTACTTGGGTCCCATGCATGCATGCTTTTGTCACATATTGCATACTCCACCCACCTCACTTCTCGTTTTTTTTATTTGACTTCCAATTTTGAACCTATTATATATTTTTGAACTGAAAGTCTAATTTATGTTTTGTTTGCATATTCGTGTTCCTTGTGACGTGGACTTTGAAACAGGACCATTCTTGAATACAGTTTAAGAATTTTTTTTACCAAGTTTCAAGTATTACAATTTGATAAGAACAACAAAGAAATTCATCAGGTTTCAAATATTAAAACTTGATATAAGCTAGTCCATATGGAACTTGATAAAACTCGGTAGAAACTTATTATTGATTTATCTTTGTTGTTCGTTTTTATCAAGTTTTTGTACTCGGTAAAATGATCTTGTTTTAGAATTCCCGTCGCCCCCATCCCACCCCTCAGAAATGCGAGGCACTTGGCGGGCCACAATGTGCATGTGCGGCCAGTGCGTGTCCCTGCGAATTTCTCTTTTGTATCATAGTGTTTACTTTTTTTTACTTCTAATTTTACTGGTTTACAGAATGTGTGAAACCGGAGCTAGATAAGGGGCCATATCTAAATTGTTCTGAAAGCTAGAAGTCAAACTTCTCTGATTTCATAGTTTAAAGATCAAAATTAAACTTGGAAATCGTTTTGAGATCAAAGGTAGACCCCCCCCCCCCCTTTGTTATTCCTTGAGGCAACTGGGGTTTCGTTTAATATAGTACAGACGCAGACATTCAACATACACACATACAATCATTTCTATGAAGGCACGCACGTCGTACCACTATGAGCACCTCCGAGAGACCGAGCTGACATTTTATTTTGAGATTGACGAAGTCGCCACAGATGCCTTCATAGTTGACGGGAACATCTCCTCCCACTGAACGCACATCATCGAAAGGCCTGAAATAAATTCAAAAAAATGCGAGCACCAATATCAAATCTAGGAGTTGAACTCTGGTGGAATGGAGATACCATTGTCCTCCTAACCATCAAATCACATGTTGGTCGCCGACGCAACTAAGATCGCCACAAAATTCTATCACCACGTTATTTGGGACGTGGCTAGATGGGATAGATCTTGAAACAGCGAGACATACTCGTGTAGGAGTATGTGCTTTATTATGGGCAGTTTGAAAACTGCAGAAATGATTTGGTCTTTATCAGAACAACAAATATTCATTTTTTGCAGGTTATTTTCCGGGCCACTGCATTGCTCCGTATGTGATCGCTACTCACTCCGACGGAGGCCAGGGAGCGTTTGGTTATTGGATCTACCCGATGGGAAATAGTAGCACGGGCTATTTTCAACTGATTTGGATGTCGGTCATGTAATAAGATAGGCTTGTAGTGCTCCTATCTCAGTTTACCGGCCGGTTGTGGCTCTTATTCTTCTGTTTAGCTCTTGATGAGCCTGATTTGTTCTTTGATCATGACAGGATGATTTGTACCGGAACCTTTGCTTTTTAATAATATTATTCGTATGCATCGTTCTATTGCAGAAGTTGGGGCAAACCCCCTTCTCGATTATTATTTTTCGAAGTCGATGCTTAGAACCATCGGATGTAACCAGTGCGTGCAAGTGCACAAGGATGAGGTCTTCATCAAATGGATATGCATGTCCATTGGTAAATGGTTATTTCAAATAAGTCGACTAAGAAATAGTCACTTCCCTTCTCCCCCTTTTCCCTGTTACAAATTCGTAGTACAAACTAGCTAGTGCTCAAATTCATAGATCATTCTTTGTCCAGAATTTTATGTTTTAAGATTTAGATAGAGCATAATCTGTCAATGGAGACGAAACTGCTCAAGATTCGATCTGTTGAAACGAATGCATAATCTAGTCCGTAGACCAGTAGAGAAGAGCAGCCAATGTGGCTATATCGTCTCCGTATGGATCACCGCCAGCTCCTTCCATCAGATCCTCCTCAAGCGGCTGCATGGATCCACCGGAGCCGTCACCGTCGTCGGGCGACGCGGTGGCTGCCGTGGATGGCCCCGGAATGTCACCGCGTGCAGCCGCTGCAACCGGCCGTCGATCGAACTGCCTCAGTGTCCCCGATTTGGTGTAGAGTCGACACAAGCTGAACTCGCTTCTCAGCTACAAAACAACACAAGTTCACATCAGACTACAGATTCGAACAATAATTAAGTTTCTCAATCTCACATATATGGATGAATAGCGTATCAGCAACTTGCATGCCAAGATGTAACATGTAAGACGATAAAAAGACGAATAACATGCATGTTGATGTAGGTGGGGCTGTGATGATGAGCATCCCGGTTAATTGGCACTATCTATAAGCACAGCACACACACAATCCGAAACCTATGCCTAGATGAATTGCTAGTTGCGAGCTGCTTTTGGGCACTTATCCGGCGACAAAAGTGACAGCCATGTCTGTCTGATACATATGGAGATGGACATATCACATATGAGTGGCATCGAGTATTACCTGCGGAGGGAGGTTCGGTGGCGCAGCGGCGTGGGGACCCCCGGTTGCCGTGGGTGCGCCGGCGGCGTCGTCGTTGTGCTCGTGCTGGAAGGCCCTGTACTCGTTCATTTTCCACTTGGTCTTGGTCCCGGACGGCGCGCGGCCTCGGTAGAACACCATGGTCTTCCTCAGCCCGATGGGCCGGCGGTCGGCGGAGTAGACGACCCCGGGCGTGCCCGCCGCCTTCCAGTACCCCGACGGCGTGGTCCGGCTGGGCCGCCCGCCCCGCGCCTCCCGCTCCTGCCGCGCGCAGAAGTAGAACCACGGCTCCCCCTCACCGCCACCGCCGCCGCGCAGCCTCTCGTGGATCTCTGCGTATGTGCGCAGGTAAGAGGCAGCATGACGCAACGCACTGTACGTACGTAGGAATCCGTATATGATGATCGATGGTCCTACCTGAGAGCTGCAAGGGGTCGACGGAGTAGACGTCGACGACGGGGATGACGCGCTCTATGTCGCCGCGGCTGCCGTCGAGCTTGTTGCGCAGGTAGAAGCATATCAGCTCCTCCTCCGTGGGGTAGAAACGGTACCCCGGAGGCAGCCCGTCGGCCATATGACAGTCTCCGGCGTATATATGGCGCCGCCTTACACTTTACCCCGGCCGGCCACGGCCAGTCTCGGCGGGTAAGTTTACGAAGAAGACCCTAATAACGACTAAAGCCGCCGGCGAGATCCTTAGCCAGCTGCTCGACTGGGCGCGTGGCCGGAGAAGCTAGCTTGCTTGTAGTCACAGCTGGGATGGGAGCTGAGCTGATCGCCGAACTTATTGAGGTGTGGTCTGTGGGTTGGAGGTGAGGGGAGGTGTGAGCGCGTGCGCTCTCGCATGTATATATGGGGAAGCACGAGCGGGAGGCGGATCATGTCATGGTTGACACGGGGCGACGACGCTGAGCTGCTTGCTGGGGCGGCGAAATTTCTCATGGCTGCCGTGGTGTGGTGGGAGTGGGGGTTGGCTCTGTGCGGGAACCAGGAGAGAGAAGGCGGGGACGTGGCTGGGCTGGTTAGTTTAGTGGTGGGAGGACTTCGTCAGGACCAGCCATTGCTAAGTCGCACTTCTTGGAGATTGCCGTTCATATCTTCCTTCTTTCAGTACCATTAGTGCACCTTTAATCATGGTGGACACGGGATTTAACTCGATTTGCTGCCGAGAATGGTCCTGCACATGACATCACCCAGTCACTGCTCATGACGTGGTGGAACACTGTTGGGCGAGACCTCTTCTTAGAGCAACCCTAGCTAGTTCTTTATGTGTCCGTAGCCTCCAAAATCGTTTTGGAGCACCTTCCGTAATTTTCGAAGGCTGCGGAGATAATGTGCAAACACATAGTCGTCATATCTCAATCCTCAAATTATCTCTCCTTATTTCATCTTTCAACATCACACGCTTGGATGTACGGCATTTCATTTGAAAACAGTCATGCTTAGATTTCTTTATGAAATTATTAGGAAAATCGCATGAACAAAAGATGAAGAATCATGCACACATTCAACCTACATGTACAAATCATATGTCGCCGGCCCGCATGTGTGCACCGTTCCCTACTCCTGTATTGGCGGCTTCGTTACATCCTGAACGCACGATCTTCGATTCATATCTCAAAACGATCTTGATGTGACATCCATGGTATTTGGATCCAACATTATCAGTTGGTTCACTTTGGCTATCTTCTCTCGCAATAACCATTTTTTTTATCAAACTGAGGCATACGTGTCTTCATCACTTTCTTGGTTCTTTTACTTTCGTGCATAGCCCTTCACCTCGCCTTCTTCTCTTATAACCTCCTCTCCTTGAGCTCCAACATTTATTGTTTCCTCTTCTCCGCCGACTCCTTCCTTGACTTGACCAACTCATTGATTTTGTCTTTCATCGCTCACACCATCCCCTTCGATCTCTTCCTCCCATTGGATCACCCCATGCTAGACGGCAAAGTGGGACTTCTTGGTATTCTCTCCTCTCCACCATCATCTTCCTCGTCGTCATCCAACTCCAAAGAAGAAGAGGTCTATGACCTCAATAATTTTTGGTGCCTCACGCCATAAGCCGGAATGGTACCCATGGGTTAGGGCAGAGTCAATGGCATCGTCAGCAAGACCTGTGGGTGGAAAGAGGAGTGGGATAGGAAATGTCTCTTACACCAAGCCGTTTCTGGGATGGAGCGGTCCAAAATCACCCCAACTCTCCAAACATCAAGGCGGGTGGACTGGATTTGGAGCACCCTCCAAAAATTATGGTGATGGAGCGCGGGATAGAGAATCCTCTTGACCAACTTTTAAGACAATCACCATACAAGTACTTATTAGGGCGTTCGAACTTATATGACGACTCTGCTAGAGTCACACTTACTAGTTTGGAGTGGCCGACATGTCAGTTTCTCGGATGACAGCTCTGAACTATTGGTTCTTACATTTACTATTTAACGCTTATTGTAGCTCTACCTTAGGACTCGTCTGCCAAGCCCTTTCTCTACTACAGCCAGTGGCGAAGCCACATGCTGGTTGTATGGTCACTTGAATACTCAGTTTTTTGGCAAAAAATCTCATATATAAGTTGAAAATCATGCAAAAAAATTTACAAAACTCATACAAAGACATATATTTGACCACACGAATTTGAATTGACTACACAAGACTAGAGCCTTGGCACCGCCATTGACTGCTACCATCTATGTTTTGTGCAAACCTGCTTCCATCTCTTTTTCATATTGTCATATCACTCACGCTGCTCTTCGCGCACTCACCATGTGCCTCGGCTTCATCTCAATCTTTGTTGTTCGATTCTCACTTGTATTCACCGCCTCTATATGCCTTGATTGCTTGTTGATTTCACCTCCTTCTTGATGCCAGTCCGCCTCTTAGCTCATTCCTCACCTTTCCAAAGTTGTTGCCTCCCTTGACAATCAGTGGATGTGGAGATTAAAATCTCGGTCAATGGGCTTTGTGTTGGTAGTTTTGTACTTCTAATGAATTAAAATTTATCATGCATGATCACATTTTAAACTTCCATTGGACATGCCAAATATTGTGTGTGCACTACGACTAAATGTTGCATTCTCATAATAAATTATATTTACTTGTTTTTTTGTTTTTTCCCTGCATTTTAAAGGGGATCTTTTTGAATTTCATTAAAAAAACTCTCTTGGCATTTTTATAAAAGTTTGCTTTGTTTTCAACATAAATACTTGATATATTTCATTTTCTAGCTTAAAATTTCATGGTTCACCGCAGAAGGCTCTTAATACTAAAATCAAGAAGAATTTTGTACTAAACTTTTGTAAATAGAGTAGGCCAATATTCATTTTCAGCTTTGTTCTGTCCTCTACTTTAACATGACTGGATTTCAACTACTTAGTTATCCATTTCTCTGTGAATTTTTACTAGTGTCATACAACTGAAGTTTTGTGTACTCATTCTTGTCATGCATAGTGGGAATCTAATATTTGCTTCATATATTTTTGTATTTTCCGACGGTAAGACATATTTTGGACTACTCTTTTGTCCTAAAAACTACATATCATAATTGTTTTACAACATAAAGATATGAAGTTCTTATCACCTTTCGTATTGCATGCGCTTAAATATATTTTATTTTAATTAAACATTTTTTCCATTAGTATAAAAAATTATTAATTTATCATATTATGTATTTCAGAAACCAAATGTAATACAATGGTAGGTAGAAATCTCACTTTTATCATTAATATCTTGATCTTCATTGTCATAGGTATATACTCATCCAATTAATTAGTTACATATAATATCATGTGTAAGAGTTCTAACATTTTATCATTTATATGTAACATTACTATTATTGTCACCTAATCAAGTAGCAAAAGAACAACGCATGTTTTGTTCGATCATATTTTAGTTACTTCTTGTTGAGAAGATCTAGAGATGAGTTGTAACATAGTTTTCCTCACATTGTACCCACAAGAAGCACATGGCACTTAAGTCACTAAGGTGAGTCGAAATTAATAATTATATATATTAATACCAAATTTCTTTACTTGTTTATAACATATTTTGTTAATATACAAACAAAAATATTATATTATCTATTACAATCAGCAGGATCAAGCACGCAACTATACAATTGTTTCATCTTACATGTTTTACTTTTATTGTTGCAATTAGTGTGCATGATATTTTACAAAAAAAGTTATGTTACTTTATTATTTTTAATTTTTACTCGAGAGATTGCGAAAATCTACCATTCAATTCAATTTTATTATATGTAAGTGAAATAATAAAACCAAAGTCATATTATCTCATGAATTAAAACATGTCATCCTATGTAATGTTTTTAAAAGCATTTGCGTCCATTTAAGTATCTATAAATATATAGTAGAGAGCTCTAGAGCATAAGCTTGTAACATATATGTGGATGTGGATTTTTTTAGATGTGGTTGTGTGTATTAGGAGTGTCTATGGGATGCCTACGGACGACAATTTTTTTGAGAAACCCTACGGACGACATTTGATTCCTGCGACTGCTCGTTTCTTTATTCTTTCATAGAGAAATATGTCCTTCATGCTCCTATGTGTCAACCATTGATTGGCAACTCATGTGTGATTTGTAGTTGATAACAAAAAATGATTTCTTATAATAAATAGCACATAGTACATAATGCATGTGTTTGACCAGTGGATGCCTTGGTTTGCTACCTGGAGTGGTTCTGATGACATCACTATTAACTACCGATGATGTGCTAGACTACAGTTGAGCCAATGCACATGAGGAATTGTTCTTACTTCGGAGTCAGCCGCTTAGGACCTCTTTGATTCGCAGGATTTTGAAAATGTAGGAATAGGAAAAGTATAGGATTGGGGTGGCATGCCAAATTGAATCCTATAGGATTAGCAAGGAGTGATTAATGCCACATGGAAAACAAAGGAATGGTAAAAAGAAGTTGGAGTGGTTGTTAGATTTCCCATGAAATTTAGTATAAAAGATTCCATAGGAAAAATACCTATGGGATCGAATCCTATGAATGAGAGGGCCAACATAGGAAAAATTCCTGAGGATTTCAATCCTCCAGAAATCCTATAGAATTCCTTTGAATCAAAGGAGCCCTTAGGTAGTTTTTCCATATGAATGCTCTAGACCTTTGGATCTTATATCAATTTTGAATTCATGTAAATCCTTCCCTAGCCAGCGTCCTTTATGGTTATGTAGGCACTCAGTGCACTGCTCGAGCCAACAATGGCAAGCCATCCTCTACTCTTATAGTATATCTTCATTTTCTTCTCTCTTTTCATGGTAATACGCGTCTCATTTATGTAGATCATAGTACAAGTCACGTAAGCACCGACCTGAAAAAACTGAAAAGACAGCAAAACGCTAGCCTTTGCACGAACGAACACTAGCTAAGAAAGAAAATTACAATCAAGACCGAAGAAATCTCTGAGCTTGACACCAACGCATGTCACCTGTCTCTGGTACGACCACAGCATCCATCGAAAGAAATAAAATGATGGATCACCTCCTCACCCGAGCCCGATGCTGCTCCATTGCTGATATGCAGTTTTAAAAACCTCCAAGGTGGCTCACCAAAGGTGAAACCATTACCATTGAACAAATCAAACTAGGGCAACAACCTGGATACGCCATCGAACTCCAGATCATGTGTTTTGCATCGTAGTTACAAAATAAATTGCTCATTTACCATGCATAGTCAATCATGTATTCTAATTTTGAGTTTTCTTCCTCTACATTTTCATATTTACATAGGAAGGGACTGGAAACCATGTTGCAATTGGAACTAGGAGAAGTTTCAACTGAAAAGATTAGTTTCAGAGTCGAGGTAAATTCCAACAAAAACACTATGCCAATGCTATGGGCAGTGGCCTACGTCAGGGGAGGATCTCTGAGCAGGTTGGGCCTGGTTGTGCTGGGGGCTCCCCCAAGTTTCAGGCATGACGGTGTTCACCTCTCTTCATCGCCGGCCAGATCTTGCATGCACTTCCCGCCAAGGTGGTTGAGATCTCGACGATGTACTGGTTCTGGGCTAGTTCACATGGTGGACACCGAGGAAAGAACCTTGGAGTCATGGTGGATGTTGCATGTTAGTTCACACTCCCCAATGGTCGTGGTAGTGGTATAAGGTATGCAGATGTCCCACCCTTCTTATACCGCCACTTCGGCCTGGCATGGAGTAACGACTGGCACGACTATTATAAGATCCATTTTCAAGGTGGTGGATGGATCACCACTTCATTGGTTGGTCTTGAGTAATCATGATGAAAATCCATGTCCTTGTCTTTTTTGCTAGACGAGGAGACATCAACATGGGTCGGGTTTCCTTTCTTGAAGGCATTGTTGCGAACAAGTCGACTTAGTCATTGATGTTTATTTCATATTTTGTAATGTTATTTTTTGTACTTATGCATGTTATGCACTCTTTGCTCGTCGAAGACTTTGGCGTTGTTGCCTTGCATCAACTTCATACATATGGTTGTGTGCATCACAATATGTAGATATTCAAAGCAAGTTACATGAAAAAATTGCATATGAGTCCATACTTTTTGTTATATTTGTGAAATACATACATACTTATGTGTGTGTCTTGTGAAATACTTATTATGTTTTTGCCACTCCTGTGGCTTCCGTCTGATCTGGCTTTGAGACCCGTGTAGCATCTTCTGGGTTTGCCATTGATTGATACCATGTATGCGCAAGGATATTTTTTCAGGGAATTTGTTTTGAGTCCGCGAGGAGCTCCTTTTAGGTAATATAAGTCTTAATCATCAGCCAACTTTCTTGTACTATTGTAGAAAGTTAGTAAGTTATAGTACTTTTATACTACCAGGGAATCATTTTGGTGAAGTATTCATGATCTGACATTTTTGATAATCCTAGTGTGACACATACTCTGCTGGAATCATATTAGTGTGATCATTAGCATGCTTCATTAACTAAATCTCAATGGAGGAATAACAATAGCATAATGTTTGCACAGATCATGAGGCATGCATTGAACGGAGATAACATGGGTTGGCACTGCCACCCACAGGGGTCGCATAGTCACCGAGTGTTAAAAATCC
>NC_041384.1:624864562-624864959 GCF_002162155.2 Triticum dicoccoides | reverse complement strand
GTGTTCAAAAAACCTAGGATCCTCATGTCCCACCTGCAGGAGTGTATCTTGGGGACCACCAAGAACATATCCACATGTCCTTTTGAACAGGGGCGTCTTCATCTTCCATACACATGTCATATTTTTCGCAATTTTTTGGGGAGACTATCGCGGCTAGAGAACCCTATATTCTCTCCTGCAGAGCTGATTCTGCCACTCATGACCCATACGTATAGGGGATCTATCGTAGTCCTTTCGACAATAAGAGTGTCGAACCCAACGAGGCGCAGAAGGAAATGACAAGCGATTTTCAACAAGGTATTATCTGCAACCACTGACATTATCTGTAACAGATAGTTGTGTGATAAGATAATTTGTAACGGGTAACAAGTAACAAAAATAAGTAAGGTGCAGCAAG
>NC_041384.1:624852593-624864429 GCF_002162155.2 Triticum dicoccoides | reverse complement strand
TGGACAAATCCTTTTTGTAGCAAAGGACAAGCATGGACAAACTCTTATATAAAGCAAAGCGCTCCCGAGGACAAATGGGAATTATTATCAAGCTAGTTTTCATCATGCTCATATGATTCGCGTTCGTTACTTTGATAATTTGGTATGTGGGTGGACCGATGCTTGGGTGCTGCCCTTCCTTGGACAAGCCTCCCACTTATGATTAACCCCTCTCGCAAGCATCTGCACCTACGAAATAAGAATTAAGATAAATCTAACCATAGGATGAAACACATGGATCCAAATCAGCCCCTTACGAAGCAACGCATAAACCAGGGTTTACGCTTCTATCACTCTAGCAACCCATCATATACTTATTACTTCCCAATGCCTTCCCCTAGGCCCAAATCATGGTGAAGTATCATGTAGTCGACTTTCACATAACACCACTAGAGGAAAGACAACATACATTTCATCAAAATATCGAACGAATACCAAATTCACATGATTACTTATAACAAGACTTCTCCCATGTCCTCGGGAACAAACGTAACTACTCAAAAAGCATGTTCATGTTCATAATCAGTGGATTATTAATTATCATTAAGGATCTGGACATATGATCTTCCACCGAATAAACCAACTAGCATTAACTACAAGGAGTAATCAACACTACTAGCAACCCATAGGTACCAATCTGAGTTTTTGAGACAAAGATCGGATACAAGAGATGAAATAGGGTTTGAGAGCAGATGTTGCTGGTGAAGATGTTGATGGATATTGACCCCCTCTCGATGAGAGGATCGTTGGTGATGATGATGGCTTCGATTTCCCCTTCCCGAAGCGATGTTTCCCTGGCAGAACAGCTCCTCCGGAGCCCTAGATTTGTTCAGCCCATCTTCCGCCTCGAGACGGTGGCGCTTCGTCCCAAAAGCTTCCTTCTGATTTTTAGGTCAAAACACACCACATAGCAGAAGATAGGCATCGGGCGCCTGCTAGGTGGCCCACAAGGCAGGGGGAGCGGCTAGGGGGTAGGATGCGCCCTCCACCCTTGTGGATGGCAGGTGGCCCCCCTCTGGTGTTTTCTTCACCCAATTTTTTTATATATTCCAAAACAACTCTCTGTGAAGTTTTAGGACTTTTGGAGTTGTGCAGAATAGGTCTCTAATATTTGCTCCTTTTCTAGTCCAGAATTCCAGCTGCCGGCATTCTCTGTCTTCATGTAAACCTTATAAAATATGAGAGAAAAGGCATAAGCATTGTGATATAATGTGTAATAACAATCCATAATGCAATAAATATCAATATAAAAGCATGATGCAAAATGAATGTATCAACTCCCCCAAGCTTAGACCTTGCTTGTCCTCAAGCGAAAGCCGATATCAAAAAATATGTCCACATGTTTAGAGATAGAGGTGTCAATAAACTAAAATACAGACATGAGGGCATCATGATCTTATTTAGGATAACAACAATAGATTGTCATATAATTTCTTATGCTAAAGTAACAATTCATTCACAAGGTAGAGTATGAATCAGAAACTTCATTGAAAACTAACAAACTGTGATCTCGGTCATTGAAGCAATTGCAGTTTATCATAACATCGGATAGAGTCAATATAAGAGCTTTTCAGCAAGTCCACATACTCAACTATCATTTAATCTTTCACAATTTCTAATACTCACGCGATACTTATGGGTACAAAGTTTCAATCGGACACAGAGAAAGATAGGGGCTTATAGTTTTGCCTCCCAACCTTTTACCTCAAGAGTCATGTCAACAATAATAGTTTATGATAACCTACATCCGTGTGGATATATATATCCAGATCTCTCCAACACATAGTGCTTGCGAAAAGAAAAAGTGTAAAAAGGAAAGGTGAAGATAACCAATGACTCTTGTATAAGGGTAGAAGATAAAAGTAAAAGATAGACCCTTCGTAGAGGGAAGCAGAGGTTGTCATGCACTTTTATGGTTGGATGCACAAAATCTTAATGCAAAAGAACGTCACTTTATATTGCCGCTTGTGATAAAGAAATTTATTATGCAGTCCGTCGCTTTCATTTCTTCCGTATCACAAGTTCGTATAAAGCTTATTTTCGTCACACTAATAGATCAGACATATTTAGAGAGCAATTTTTATTGCTTGCACCGGTGACAACTTACTTGAAGGATCTTACTCAATCCATAGGTAGGTATGGTGGACTCTCATGGCAAAACTGGTTTAAGGGATGTTTGGAAGTACAAGTAGTCTCTGTACTTCGTGCAAAGAATTTGGCTAGCATGAGAGGGAAAGGCAAGCACAACATGTTGGAGGATCCATGACAATATAACTTCTATTCGGATATAAGAAAACATAACCCATTATGTTGTCTTCCTTGTCCAACCTCAACCTTTTAGCATGTCATATTTTAATGAGTGCTCACAATTACAAAAGATGTCCAAGATAGTATATTTATATGTGAAGCCTCTCTTTCTTTATTACTTCCTATTAATTGCAACAATGACCAAAACTGTTTGTCAACCCTAAACAACTTTTATTCATCACTCTTTATATCTAAAGTCATTACTCACCATAAGATCAATATATGAACTTTTTATTTCTTTTTTTATTCTTTCTTTAATTTAATTCCCTAAAGATCATAGCAAGAAAGCAAAGGTCCCAACTCAAAACTACTCTTTATTATATATAACTCACATACTCGATTACATAGATAGAGATTGAAACAAAACTCAAAGCTAGATCATACTAAAAACTTTATTCTACTAGATCAAGATATAACCAAAAGGATCAAGCTAATAAAAATGATAAAGGTAAAGATCTAATGGTGATACGATACCGGGGCACCTCCCCCAAGCTTGGCAGTTTCCAAGGGGAGTGCCCATACCCATGTATTTATGTCTCTTTCTTCGGAGGTGGTGATGATGGAGTTGTTGATGATGTTGGCTTGTCGTCCATCTTCCAGGGCATAGGATCACCATCATAGAAGGATGAACGAGTATCTGGGATCCTCAAATCTGCAGCCAAACTCATCCTCTTGAATCTATATTCATACTCACAGTTTGGTTTTGCAGGTCATAGATCTGGGCCTGGAGGTGCTCGATTTTCTCATGAAGCTTGAAGATGGCCTCCCCGATGTCCTTGGCATCTAGCTTGTGATTATTGGTGAACTCTGTGATCATCAAGTGATTGGCGTTGAGTCCACGCTCCACCATCCCTTGGCACATGAAGACTTGCTGCTCCATTGCTTCGAGTCTTGTCTCCATGCTTCCGGTCTTCTTCGACCTCTCAACGTCGCGAATGTGTAGCACCCCCTCACACATCTCAATGGCTTGAGGGTGTCGCAGCACCTCCGCAAGGTAGGGGTTGATGACCTTCTCAAAAAACTTGTCCCTGGGGGCGCTTGGAGACGTCATGGTGATCTAGATCTGTCAGAAAAACAGCTTGAAACAAGATCAAAAGATTTTGTTGTGGTACGGTGGTCAAAACCTTCGGGAGAATATATATAATGAATTTTTACTGACCAAAAGAACTATTGTGCAAGAAAATGGAGTCCAGAGGGCATACGAGGTGGCCACAAGGCAGGGGCGCGGCCTCCACCCTTGTGGATGCATTGTGCGCTCTTCGGACTACTTTTAATTTTCCTATTTCTTTAAATATTCCAAAATGGAGAAGAATTGCCATTGGAAATGTTTTGGAGTCAGTTTATTTGCCGTACCACATACCTATTCCATTTTGGAGTCTGAAACATCCTGGGAAGTGTCCCTTATGTACTCATCCGGTGTTGTGGTATTAATTATATTGGTTTGAATATTTATGGGAGTACCTGAGATATAATGTTTAATTATTTGACCGTTTACCACCTTCGGATTTGTGCCTTCGGCGTTGTTGATCTTGATGCACCTGAATGATAGCCTCCTCTTTTAATGTAAGGACCTTCCCATTTAGAGAGAAGTTTTCTTGCAAAAAGTCTCAAACGAGAGTTGTATAGCAAAACATGATCACCTACATTAAACTCACGCTTTTGTATCCTTTTGTCATGTCATATTTTAACCTTTTATTTAAACAACTTGGCATTCTCATAGGCTTGGGTTCTCCATTCATCAAGCACGCTGATGTCAAATAACCTCTTCTCACCGACAAGTTTGAAATCATAATTCAGCTCTTTAATAGCCCAGTATGCCTTATGTTCTAGTTCTAGAGGTAAATGACATGCCTTTGCATAAACCATTTTATACGGAGACATACCCATAGGATTCTTATAAGCAGTTCTAGAAGCCCATAATGCATCATCAAGTTTCTTAGACCAATTCATTCTAGATCTATTAACAGTCTTTTGCAAAATTAATTTAATCTCTCTATTGCTCAATTTTCTACTTGACCACTAGACTGAGGATGATATGGAGATGCAATTCTATGTTTAACATCATATTTAGCAAGCATTTTACGGAAAGCGCCATGAATAAAATGTGAACCATCATTAGTCATCAAATATCTAGGGACTCCAAACCTCGAAAAATAACTTCTTTAAGCATCTTAATAGAAGTGTTATGATCAACACTACTAGTTGGAATAGCTTCTACCCACTTAGTAACGTAACCAACAGCAACTAAAATATGTGTATACCCATTAGAGGAAGGAAAAGGTCCCATATAATCAAATCCCACACATCAAATGGTTCAATAACAAGTGAATAATTCATAGGCATTTCCCGATGTCTACTAATATTGCCAATTCTCTCGCATTCATCACAAGACAAGACAAACTTACGAGCATCCTTGAAGAGAGTTGGCCAATAAAAACCAGATTGCAATACCTTATTTGCAGTTCTATCTCCAGCGTGGTGTCCTCCTTAAGACTCGGAGTGGCACTTGCGTAGGATATGTTCCTATTCATGCTCAGGTACACAACGTCTAATAACACCATCTACTCCTTCTTTATAAAGGTGAGGGTCATCCCAAAAGTAATGTCTTATATCATAGAAAACCTTTTTCTTTTGCTGGTATGTGAAACTAGGTGGTATAAATTCAACAACTATGTAATTAGCATACCATGGAGTATTACGAGAAGCATTTATAACAACTAATTGTTCATCAGGAAACCTATCATCAATAGGTAGTGGGTCATCAAGAACATTTTCTAACCTAGACAAGTTGCCTGCAATGAGGTTCTCAGCTCCCTTTCTATCAATAATATGCAAATCATATTCTTGTAGCAAGAGAACCCATCTAATAAGTATAGGTTTAACATCTTTCTTTTCCATATGATATTTAATAGCAGCATGATCAGTGTGAACAGTAGCTTTGGAATCAACAGTATAAGATCTGAACTTATCACAAGCAAATACAATTGCAAAAAAATTCTTTTTTAGTAGTAGCATAATTTCTGTGGGCATTGTCTAAAGTTTTACTAGCATAATGAATAACATTCAAATTCTTATAAACTCTTTGTCCTAGAACAACACCAACAACATAATCACTAGCATCACACATAATTTCAAAGGGTAAATTCCAATCAGGCGGCTGAACAATAGGTGCAGAAATCAAGGATTTCTTAAGTATTTCAAATGCTTCTACACAATCATCATAAAAAACAAAAGGAACATCTTTTTGCAAGAGATTAGTGAGAGGCCTAGAAATTTTAGAGAAGTCTTTAATAAACCTCCTATAGAAACCAACATGACCAAGGAAACTTCTTATACCTTTGATATCTTTAGGACACGACATCTTTTCAATAGCGTCTACTTTAGCTTTATCAACTTCAATACCTCTTTCAGAAATTTTATGCCGCAAGACAATACCTTCATTAACCATAAAGTGGCACTTCTCCCAATTCAAGACAAGATTAGTTTCTTCACATCTCTGCAAAACTCCATCAAGGTTGCTTAAGCAATCATCAAAAGAAGTTTTTTAAACGGAGAAGTCATATCCATGAAAACCTCAACAATCTTTCCACAAAAATCTAAGAATACAACAGTCATACATCTTTGAAAGGTAGCAGGTGCATTGCATAAACCAAAATGCATACGTCTATAAGCAAAAGTACGGAAACGACAAGTAAAAGTGGTCTTTGACACAGGTATTTGAGAAAAAACCAGAATAACCATCTAGAAAGCAAAAAATGTGTATGTTTGGATAGTCTTTCTAGCATTTGATCGATAAAAGGTAGAGCATAATGATCTTTCCTAGTAGCTTTATTCAATTTGTGAAAATCAATTACCATTCTATAACCTATAACAATTCTCTGTGGAATCAATTCATTCTTATCATTAGGAACAACGGTATTACCTCCCTTATTAGGGACATAATGAACGGGACTTACCCATCTACTATCAGCCAATAGGATAAATTATACCTGCCTCGAGAAGCTTTAATATTTCATTTCTTACCACTGCTTTCATCTTAGGATTTAACCATCGTTGATGATCAACAAATGGTTTAGCATCATGCTCCAAAATAATTTTGTGCTGACATACAGTGGGACTAATGCCCTTAAGATCATCAAGAGTATATCCAATAGCAGCGCGGTGCTTCTTCAAAGTTTTCAATAATTTCTTTTCTTCATGCTCTGAAAGGTTACCACTAATAATAACAGGATATATCTTCTTTTCATCAAGATAAGCAGATTTCAGAGTGTCGGGTAATTGTTTAAGCTCAAACACGGGATCACCCGTGGGTGGAGGAGGATCCCCAAGGATTTCAATAGGCAAATTGTGTTTCAATATAGGCCCTTGATTAAAGAATATTTCATCTATTTCCCTTCTTTCATTTATAAGCATATCATTTTCATGGTCTAGCAAATATTGTTCTAAAGAATCAGTAGGAGGCACGGCAATAGAAGCGAGATCAATAATTTCAAACTTACTAGGCAATTATTTATCATGGGGTTGTCTACTAAATTTAGAGAAATTAAAATCATGAGACATATCCCCTAAACCAACAGTAACAATATCTTTCTCATAGTCTATCTTAGCATTAACAGTATTCAAGAAAGGTCTACCAAATATAATGGGACAAAAATCATCTTGTGGGGAAGCAAGAACAAGAAAATCAGTAGGGTATTTTATTTTCCCACATAGTACTTCAACATCTTTAACAATCCCAATTGGTGAAATAGTATCTCTATTGGCAAGCTAAATAGTAATATCAATATCTTCTATCTCAGCAGGTGCAATATCATTCATAATTTCTTGGTATAAGGTATAAGGAATTGCACTCACACTAGTACCCACGTCACATAAGCCATGATAACAATGATCTCCTATTATAATAGAAACAACAGGCATGCCAACAACACGTCTATGTTTTTCTTTAATATCAGGTTTAGCAATCCTGGCAGCTTGGTCACAGAAATAAATAACATGACCATCAATATTATCAACCAAGAGATCTTTAACCATAGCAATACTAGGTTCAACTTTAATTTGTTCAGGGGGTGTAGGTGTTATAGTATAACTCTTACGAACCATAGTTGAAGCTTTAGCATCATCCTTTATTCTAGCAGGAAATGGTTGTTTCTCAATATAAGCAGTAGGAACAATAGGATCAACATTATAAGCAATAGTTTCTTCCTCAACTTTAATAGGTTCTACTAATTTCACTTCAATGGGAGGATAAAATTTAAACCACTTCTCCTTAGGACGATCAACATGATTAGCAAAAGATTCACAGAAAGAAGCTACTAACTCAGAGACAAGTCCATATTTAGTGCTAAAATCATGAAAAGCATCGATATCCATAAAAGATTTAACACAACCAAATTTAAGGTTTATACCTGACTCATTACCTTCCTCGAGTTCCCAATCTTCAGAGTTGCGTTTAATTCTTTCCAATAAATCCCATTTGAATTCAATATCTTTCTTCATAGAAGAATCGATACAAGAAGTATCGAGCATGGTGAAGGAAATATGCCCTAGAGGCAATAATAAAGTTGTTATTTATATTTCCTTATATCATGATAATTTTTTATTATTCAAGCTAGAATTGTATTAACCGGAAACTTGATACATGTGTGAATACATAGACAAACAAAGTGTCACTAGTATGCCTCTACATGACTAGCTCGTTAATCAAAGATGGTTAAGTTTCCTAGCCATGGACAAAGAGTTGTCATTTGATGAACGTGATCACATCATTAGAGAATGATGTCATTTACTTGACCCATCCATTAGCTTAGCACTTTGATCATTTGGTTTTCTGCTATTGCTTTCTCCATAACTTATACATGTTCCTATGACTATGAGATTATGCAACACCCGAATACCAGAGGAATACTTAGTGTGCTATCAAACGTCACAACGTGACTAGGTATCTCCGATGGTGTTTGTTGAGTTGGCATATATCGAGATTAGTATTTGTCACTCCGTGTATCGGAGAGGTATCTCTGGGCCCTCTTGGTAATGCACATCACTATAAGCCTTGCAAGCAAAGTGAATAATGAGTTAGTTACAGGATGTTGCATTACGTAACGAGTAAAGAGACTTGCCAGTAACGAGATTAAACTAGGTATTGAGATACCGACGATCGAATCTCGGGCAAGTAACATACCGATGACAAAGGGAACAACGTATGTTGTTATGCGGTTTGACCGATAAAGATCTTCTTAGAATATGTAGGAACCAATATGAGCATCCAGGTTCCGCTATTGGTTATTGACCGGAGATGAGTCTTGGTCATGTCTACATAGTTCTCGAACCCGTAGGGTCCGCACGCTTAACGTTCGATGATGATCGATATTATGAGTTTATGTGTTTTGATGTACCGAAGGTAGTTCAGAGTCCCGGGTATGATCACGGACATGACGAGGAGTATCGGAATGGTCGATACATAAAGATTTCTATATTGGAAGCCTATGTTTGGACATCGAAATGTTTCTGAGTGAGTTCGGGCATATACCGGAGTACCGGGAGGTTACCGGAACCCCCTGGAAGTATATGGGCCTTATTGGGCCAAAGTGGGAGAGAGGAGAAGGGAGCCTAGGAGGGGGCGCCCCCCCAAGCCCAATCCGAATTGGGTGGGGGGACGGCCCCCCTTTCCTTCCCCTTCTCCCCCCTTCCTTCCTCTCCTAATCCGACTAAGGAAGGGGGGGGGGAATACTACTCCCGGTGGGAGTAGGACTCCCCTTGGCCGCGCCATAGAGGGGTGATACGTCTCCGTCGTATCCACTTTCTCAAACACTTTTGCCCTTGTTTTGGACTCTAACCTGCATGATTTGAATGGAACTAACCCGGACTGACGCTGTTTTCAGCAGAATTGCCATGGTGTTATTTATGTGCAGAAACAAAAGTTCTTGGAATGACCTGAAACTCCACGGAGCGTCTTTTTGGAAATAATAAAAAATACTGGCAAAAGATCAAGGGCCCACACTTGAGCCAGAGGGTGGGGGCGCGCCCCCTACCTCGTGGGCTCCCTGGAGCTCCTCCGACCTCAACTCCAACTCTATATATTCACTTTCGGAGAGAAAAAAAATAAAGGAGAAGGATTCATCGCGTTTTACGATACAGAACCGCCGCCAAGCCCTAAAACCTCTCAGGAGGGCTGATATGGAGTCCGTTCGGGGCTCCAGAGAGGGAAATCCATCGCCATCGTCATCATCAACCATCCTCCATCACCAATTTCATGATGCTCACCGCCGTGCGTGAGTAATTCCATCGTAGGCTTGCTGGACAGTGATGGGTTGGATGAGATTTATCATGTAATCGAGTTAGTTTTGTTAGGGTTTGATCCCTAGTATCCACTATGTTCTAAGATTGATGTTGCTATGACTTTGCTATGCTTAATGCTTGTCACTAGGGCCCGAGTGCCATGATTTCAGATCTGAACCTATTATGTTTTCATCAATATATGAGAGTTCTTGATCCTATCTTGCAAGTCTATAGTCACCTACTATGTGTTATGATCCGGCAACCCCAGAGTGACAATAATCGGGACCACTCCCGGTGATGACCGTAGTTTGAGGAGTTCATGTATTCACTATGTGTTAATGCTTTGGTCCGGTACGCTATTAAAAGGAGGCCTTAATATCCCTTAGTTTCTGCTAGGACCCCGCTGCCACGGGAGGGTAGGACAAAAGATGTCATGCAAGTTCTTTTCCATAAGCACGTATGACTATATTCGGAATACATGCCTACATTACATTGATGAATTGGAGCTAGTTCTGTGTCACCCTAGGTTATGACTGTTACATGATGAACCGCATCCGGCATAATTCTCTATCACCGATCCATTGCCTACGATCTTTCCATATATTGTTCTTCGCTTATTTACTTTTTCTTTGCTATTGCTATAAGCACTACAAACACCAGAAACATTACTTTTGTTATCATTACCTTTTGCTATGGTTACCACTACTATCATATTACTTTGCTACTAAATACTTTGCTGCAGATATTAAGTTCCCAGGTGTGGTTGAATTGACAACTCAGCTGCTAATACTTGAGAATATTCTTTGTCTCCCCTTGTGTCGAATCAATAAATTTGGGTTGAATACTCTACCCTTGAAAACTGTTGCGACCCCCTATACTTGTGGGTTATCAAGACTATTTTCTGGCGCCGTTGCCGGGGAGCATAGCTCTATTCTTTGAGTCACTTGGGATTTATATCAGCTTATCATTATGAAGAACTTGAGAGACCCAAAAACCAAGATTTATCCCTCAACTACGAGGGGAGGTAAGGAACTATTATCTATCTCTGCACTTGATTCACCTTCTATTTTAAGTAAGCTTGCGACACCTAAACCTGCTTCTGCTATTCATTCTGATATGTCGCATCTTATTGATGATGCCACTTCTGCTATGCATGATACTTATGATGAAACTACTTCTACGCTTGATACTACTATGCCACTTGGTGAATTTCTTGATGAAAAACTTGCTAGGGTTAGAGAGAATGAAATTATTGAAACTGATAATATTGATGAAAGTGATGATGAAGACTCTCCCCCTAATAGATATGAATTGCCTGTTGTTCCTGAGGGTTATGTTCTGGATGAAGAATCTGTTAGAGCTATTCTTGCTTGCAATGATAGATATGATCTAAAGAGGTTATTAGCTAAATGGAAGCAACAATCCCTTAATTCTAGAATGAAACCTGACCCTGCTTTTGCTACTTCACCTATCTATGTTACTGATAAGGATTATGAATTCTCTGTTGATCCTGATATAATTACTTTGGTTGAATCTGAACCTTTTTATGGCTATGAATCTAAAACTGTTGTGTCACATCTTACTAAATTAAATGATATAGCCACCCTGTTCACTAATGATGAGAGAACTCGCTACTTTTATATCCTTAAAATATTTCCGTTCTCATTAAAGGGTGATGCTAAGATATGGTTAAATTCTCTTGATCCTGGTTGTGTGCGTAGTCCCCAGGATATGATTTATTACTTCTCTGCTAAATATTTCCCTGCTCATAAGAAACAAGCTGCTTTAAGGGATATATATAATTTTGTGCAAATTGAAGAAGAGAGTCTCCCACAAGCTTGGGGGAGGCTGTGACGCCCGGGTAATTAAGCTACAGTAATCCCCACTAATGTTGCCACGTCACCTCGGTTACTGTGGATAAACTCGCGTTAGATCCGAACCCGTTCTAAAACAAAAATCAAAACAAGAGCAAAGATAAAAAGTTTCAAAACCAAAACTAAAAAAATTTTCGGGGGTTGTCTAAAATAGCTAACATAATTATGGTGGGGTGCACTAATTTTTTTAAAATGATTTGGCATTTTAAATAATCTAAAAACAGAAAAGAAAATTAATAAAAGAAAAGAAAGAAAAAAAAAGGGAGAGGGAGGGGAAAACCCCCCTGGCCCAGCCAGTTCCCCCACCCCACCTGGCCCCTGGCCTGGCCCAACTTCCC
>NC_041384.1:624849239-624850945 GCF_002162155.2 Triticum dicoccoides | reverse complement strand
GGCCTCGGGCGCGGGCGCGGGCGCCGTGTCCTCCTGGGGTGCGCCCGAACGGGCATCGCCCCGCGCGCCCGCTTGCCCGTTTGCCCCTCGGGGCCAATGACATGGGGGCCCCACGCCCAGAACGCTTTAAAAAAAATAATAATAATAAAAAATAAAAATAAATAAATAAATGATAAAATAAATAAAAACAAT
This sequence comes from Triticum dicoccoides, assembly GCF_002162155.2. Taxonomy (NCBI): domain Eukaryota; kingdom Viridiplantae; phylum Streptophyta; class Magnoliopsida; order Poales; family Poaceae; genus Triticum; species Triticum dicoccoides. Next base: position 624,850,753 of record NC_041384.1, on the reverse strand, counting down.
AAATACAAATAATTAAATTAAAATGATTTAATAAAATTATTAATTAATTAATTAATTAATTAAGTTAATTAATCTGGTTTAATTAAATTAATTAACTAGTTAAGTTTAATTAAACTGTAATTAGATTAACCTAAACCCTAATTAACCTAAATAGAGAATGACAGGTGGGTCCCACTAGACCCACATGTCAGGGTTGACTCAGTCAACCCCTGTTGACTGCTGACGTCAGCATGACATCATGCTGACGTCATAAATACCTTTTTTCGAATTAATTAAATAAATAATTAAATTCCAAAATTATTAAAATCTTTTAAAAATCATATCTTTTAATCCGTAACTCGGATTAAAATATTTTCAACATGAAAGTTGCTCAGAACGACGAGACGATTCCGGATACGCAGTCCGTTCGTCCACCACACCCCCCTAACCTATCGAACCTGCAAACTTTCCTCTCCGGTTCATCTGTCTGACAGACGTCCGGAACCGGGAAAACTTCCCCGGATGTTTTTCCCCCCCTAACCAGTACCCCCCTCATACCACGTTAGGGCACGCCTAGCATCACTTCTTGACATGTCATGCATCGATATGCATCTGTTTACTTGGTATTCATTGTTTCTTCCCCCTCTTCTCTCCGGTAGACTACGAGACCGACGCTGCTGCTGCCCAGTTCGACTACGGAGTTGACGACCCCTCTCTCTTGCCAGAGCAACCAGGCAAGCCCCCCCCTTGATCACCAGATATCGCCTATTCTTATCTATACTGCTTGCATTAGAGTAGTGTAGCATGTTACTGCTTTCCGTTGATCCTATTCTGATGCATAGCCTGACATTGTTGCTACACCTGTTGATACCTTACCTGCAATCCTAAATGCTTAGTATAGGATGCTAGTTTATCATCATTGGCCCTACATTCTTGTCAGTCTGCCTTGCTATACTATTGGGCCGTGATCACTCGGGAGGTGATCACGGGTATATACTATACATACCTACATACTATACAGATGGTGACTAAAGTCGGGTCAGCTCGAAGAGTACCCGCGAGTGATCCACGGATTGGGGGCTGAAAGGACCTTTGTCCCGACGGCCCTCTGTGTGGTTCTTTGTGGCGGAGCGACAGGGCAGGTTGAGACCGCCTAGGAGAGAGGTGGGCCTGGCCCTGTTCGGCGTTCGCGGATACTTAACACGCTTAACGAGATCTTGGTATTTGATCTGAGTCTGGCTACGAGCCTATACGCACTAACCATCTACGTGGGAGTAGTTATGGGTATCCCGACGTCGTGGTATCAGCCGAAGCACTTCAGACGTCAGCGACGGAGCGGCGCGCGCCGAATTGGACTGGAACGCCACTAGGCTAGGTCTGCTTTCGGCCGCCCTCGCAACGTGCAGGTGTGCTATGGGCGATGGGCCCAGACCCCTGTGCGCTTAGGTTTAGACCGGCGTGCTGGCCTCTCTGTTTTGCCTAGGTGGGGCTGCGACGTGTTGATCTTCCGAGGCCGGGCATGACCCAGGAAAGTG
>NC_041384.1:624842224-624849229 GCF_002162155.2 Triticum dicoccoides | reverse complement strand
AGCGTGTTGGGTTATGTGGTGCACCCCTGCAGGGAAGTTAATCTATTCGAATAGCCGTGATCTTCGGTAACAGGACGACTTGGAGTTGTACCTTGACCTTATGACAACTAGAACCGGATACTTAATAAAACACACCCTTCCAAGTGCCAGATACAACCGGTGGTCGCTCTATCTCAGGGATATGAGGAGGGGATCGCCGGGTAGGATTATGCTATGAGATGCTACTTGGAGATGCTACTTGGAGGACTTCAATCTACTCTCTTATACCTGTTGCAAGACGAAGGTGACCCGAAGCGTAGTCTTCGACAGGATTAGCTATCCCCCTCTTATTCTGGCATTCTGCAGTTCAGTCCACTGATATGGCCTCCTTACACATATACCCATGCATATGTAGTGTAGTTCCTTGCTTGCGAGTACTTTGGATGAGTACTCACGGTTGCTTTCTCCCCCCTTTTTCCCCCCTTTCCCTTCTTTTTGGTTGTCGCAACCAGATGCTGGAGTCCAGGAGCCATACGCCACCGTCGACGACGACCCCTACTACACCGGAGGTGCCTACTACTACGTGCAGCCCGCTGACGACGACCAGGAGTAGTTTAGGAGGATCCCAGGCAGGAGGCCTGCGCCTCTTTCGATCTGTATCCCAGTTTGTGCTAGCCTTCTTAAGGCAAACTTGTTTAACTTATGTCTGTACTCAGATATTGTTGCTTCCGCTGACTCGTCTATGATCGAGCACTTGTATTCGAGCCCTCGAGGCCCCTGGCTTGTATTATGATGCTTGTATGACTTATTTTATTTGTAGAGTTGTGTTGTGATATCTTCCCGTGAGTCCCTGATCTTGATCGTACACATTTGCGTGCATGATTAGTGTACGATTGAATCGGGGGCGTCACAAGTTGGTATCAGAGCCGACTGCCTGTAGGAATCCCCCTTCCACACTCCTTGGCCGAAGTCGAGTCTAGACGTTACAAAAACTTTTACTAACTTGGCTGTGAGCCTTACGGGCCCACGTCGCCATCGGGTGGTACTAGGATCTTTTACTCCTCGACCTTTGTTCTGGGACTCTGAACTCTTTTCTACTCGGGTTAAACAAATTTACTAACTCTAACATTAGGATCCCGTTACCACGTTCACCCCAAAGTTGGATAAGCCATAGATATTTTGCAGGATAGCATTTTGAATAATGCTCGTGTTGTCATTTGACTCCATTGAAACATTTTTGTTTTCAGATGGAACCCGCGAGGCAGGTCGTGCGCCACACTGCGGCCATTGGTGCCTCAGGATCACCTGCTGTGCTAGCTGATATGATGACCTATCTGGGTTATCGCTGGCACCCTGAGTACACCGTCTACGAGGAGTACCAGGACTTTAACCAGGAGCAGTACCGTGCCATCGTCCACCTCTACTCTCGGGAGTATGAGTCCACTACCGTGCTGCACACCGCTCATGGTGTTGGAGTGACCATCGAGATGGCAGTCCACGATGCGGCTCATGCTGCTCTGACACGTCTTCGTGGAGAGTATCAGGCATTGGACACTTCCCCTTTCAGACACATTCCTATCGCATCTGACGTTGGTGCGGAGGGATACTACACTGCCGCCTACTCCACCGTCACCCGAGAGCCTTTCCACCATCAGCGCCTGGTTCTGCATGCTGATGGGCTGGACCGAGCTAACAGAGCTCTTCGCCACGAGTTGTACACCACTCGTCAGCACCTTTACAGGGCTCTGACGCGGTTGCACCCCTTTGTCCGGTCCGGACAGCTGCCGCGTTCTGCGATCTACCCAGCCAGGACCGTGATGCCCCACGGTGTCGGATGGCCAGAGGTGGGAGGCTACTCTCCCGCACTTGGTCCTCTTCTGCCACCTGAGCGTCGGATTCTACACCAGAGTATCCGCGGCCCCCAGGCCACTGACGTGGAGGACTATCCGTTGCCTCACTACCAGCTGTCAGGTTACAGCTACCTTCACAGTACCTCCTGGGACTGATGTAGTCTTGCTCATTAGTTTTAGATGCACTCGCGAGCCTGCGTGCCGCCTATGATGACTTAGTCTATGTACGGAACTCTGTGTACTGAACTCTATGTCCGACCCCTTTTGTAAGTTATGCCGACTATCTATGTGGTATCTGTCGTGCTCCTTTCATTATGCATGTTTCATCATGAATGACTCTTGTCTATGCAAATTCTCAATACTGAACTACCCCTGTTATATATTAGCAGGATGGTTAGACCAGCTGGTCGTGGTCGTGGTGGCAACTTCCCACCACCGCCTGAGTACATGGCTGGTATGATCCAACAGCTTGAGATGAATCGCCAGTTCATGGAAAACATGATGGCTCAGTTTCCTCGCCCCAATATGAACCAGCATCCAAACACAACAACTCTGCAGGATTTCATACGCCTCAACCCAAGTGTGTACCGCAGCTCAACCCAGCCGCTGGATGCTGATGACTGGCTCCGTGACATCACCTATGAGATGGAGTCTGCTAATGTAGCCCCTGCCAGCTATGTCACTTTTGCTTCCTTCTTCCTGAAGGGACCCGCAGCTCAATGGTGGGACAGCCATAGGCGTACTCTGCCAGTTGGGACAATCATCTCCTGGCCAGACTTTCAGGCTGCCTTCCGTGCCCGCTTCATTCCTCAGGGAATCATGGACAGGAAGAAGCGTGAGTTTCGCAACCTCACCCAAGGCAACAAGACTGTTGAAGCTTATCAGCGGGAGTTTCTGGACTTATCCCGCTATGCTGAAGAAGACATTGCAACTGATGCTCGCAGACAGGAGAAGTTCCGTGAAGGCCTTCAAGCTGACATCAAGCTCACACTTCTAGTGCATGACTTTGCCGATTTCGCCACCTTGGTGAACAAGGCCATCAATGTCGAGACTGGTCTGCAAGAACACCAGAGCTCTCAAAGGCGCAACCGTGACACGGGCTCATCTTCGGGCCCGCCCTCGCAGAAGCGTAAGATATGGATCCCGAACAGCATGTACCGTCCAACTGCACCTGCCCCAAGGCAGTCTTATGCTGCACCTCGTCTGCCGGCTGCTCCAACCAGGCAGCCGAGGCTTCCAGCTCCACCACCCCAAGCTCATGTTCCTACCCCCGAGAATGGGTTGTGCTTCAGGTGCGGACAACCAGGGCACCGTGCTAGGGAATGCAACCAGAAACAGAATCAACTGGCCCTTCCAGCAGCTGGTCGTGGGAACAACCAGGCCCGCAACAACAATGCCAAGTCTTATGGCCGTGTTCATGCCAACCACATTGATCTGAATGAAGCTCAAGACCAGCCTGCTACTGTGATGGGTACACTCCTCGTAAATTCAGTACCAGCATCTGTTTTATTTGATACAGGAGCATCGCATTCATTCATGTCAGAAGATTTTGCATTCATGCATGGCATTAAAAGTGAAGACATGAACGCTTCTCTATTAGTGCACACCCCTGCGGGCCAATGTCGAACCTCCATGATTTGCAACGACGTCCCTGTAGAAATTGAAGGACTGGAATTCCTTGTCTCTCCCATCGTACTGAAGTCCTGTAGCATTGATCTCATTCTGGGAATGGATTGGTTAAAGGCGCATACCGCTTCTATCATTTGCGCCACCAAGACCGTCCATCTGCTACACCCTTCTGATGAAATAATTAGCTACGATGCTCATCTGGTTCGGAATGCCGAGGCCAGACTTTATGCCTTAAACGCATTGAACGCTGCACCACTTGAAGGCATTGAAAACATTCCCGTCGTGTGTGAATTCCTAGACGTCTTTCCTGAAGAACTCCCAGGGATTCCCCCTGCTAGAGCTGTCGAATTCGTCATCGACTTGAAACCAGGCACCACTCCTATAGCCAAGAGACCCTACAAGATGCCGCCGCATGAACTCCTTGAGCTTAAGGAGGAAATCGATAAATCTCTTCAAAGTGGTTTCATTCGCCCAAGTTGCTCTCCTTGGGGAGCACCTTCTCTCTTTGTCAAGAAGAAAGATGGGACAAACCGATTGGTCCAAGACTACCGTCCTATAAATCAAGCTACCATTCAGAATAAGTATCCTCTTCCTCGGATCAATGATCTGTATGATCAATTAGCTGGATCATCAGTGTTCTCTAAACTCGACTTGAGGTTGGGTTACCACCAGATCCGTGTTCGTGAGGAAGATATCCCCAAGACCGCATTCGTGACTCGTTATGGTTCATACGAGTACACCGTCATGTCTTTCGGCTTAACCAATGCTCCAGCCACCTTCTCTCGCCTGATGAACTATATATTCATGGATTACCTCGACAAGTTCGTCGTGGTTTATCTGGATGATATTCTGGTATTTTCCAAGAACGAAGAGGAACATGCTGAACATCTTCGCCTCGTGCTGGAAAAGCTACGAGAGCATCAACTTTATGCCAAGTTCTCCAAATGTGAATTCTGGCTTCCCGAAGTAACCTATCTCGGGCATGTCATCTCTAAGGATGGTATTGCCGTCAACCCTGAACGAGTTCATGCTATTCTCGATTGGACTCCTCCGAAGAACGTTAAGCAAGTCAGAAGTTTTCTCGGTCTCGCCAGCTACTGCCGTCGATTCGTCGAGAACTTCTCCAAGATTGCCAGGCCTCTGACTAACCTATTGCATAAGGGCGTCAAGTTCCAGTGGACAGACAAATGTCAGGAAAGCTTCCAGGCACTCAAAGACAAGTTGACTTCTGCCCCAGTACTAGCTCCACCTGATACTAAGAAGGACTTCGTCATTTACTGCGACGCTTCCCGTCAAGGATTAGGCTGTGTCCTAATGCAAGAGCGCAAAGTGGTTGCTTATGCCTCTCGGCAATTGCGCCCTCACGAAGAGAACTACCCAGTTCACGACCTCGAACTTGCTGCTGTCATTCATGCGCTAAAACAGTGGCGACATTACCTACTCGGTAATCGCTGCGAGATCTTCACTGACCACCAAAGTCTGAAGTATCTGTTTACTCAGCCAGACCTGAACCTCCGTCAGCAGAGATGGATGGAGACTGTTGCAGATTTTGATTTGGGTATTTCCTATACCCCAGGCAAGGCTAATGTAATGGCTGATGCCTTGAGCCGCAAGTCTTACTGCAACCACCTCTAGGTTCACAAAGTTCAGCCCTCACTTGTTGATGAATTCAGAAAGCTAAACCTCCATATTGTTCCTCCGGGTGCACTCGCTCCCCCTCCCCCGGAGTTCCGCAAGATGAATCTCCGTGTTGTTTCCCAGGGTTCCCTCTATACCCTGGCTGTTGAACCCGATCTCGTGGGCACCATAAAGACAATGCAGGGATTTGACTCTGAAGTCTACAAGATTAAGCAAGACCTCAAAGAAGGAGGTTCCTCATCCTTCACTATTGCTGATGATGGCGCCTTGTACTTCAAAGGCCGCCTAGTGGTGCCGTGTAAGAAGGAAAACCTGAATATGACCCAGGAGGTTATGAAAGAAGCTCATGATACGCCTCTTTGTATCCATCCTGGTAGTACGAAGATGTATCAAGACATCCGCCAGAGATTCTGGTGGTCTAACATGAAGCAAGACATTGCTCGTTATGTTGCTGAATGTGACGTTTGTCGTCGTATCAAAGCAGAACATCAAAGGCCTGCTGGAACTCTGCAACCTATATCTATTCCGGAATGGAAATGGGACCATGTCGAGATGGACTTCGTTACTGGATTCCCCAAATCGCAGAAAGGCAATGATGCTATTCTTGTCGTCATTGACCGACTTTCTAAAGTTGCACATTTTCTGGCTGTCAAGGAAACGATCACTGCTAGTCAGCTGGCAAACCTCTACATGACCAGAATTGTCTCGCTTCACGGTATTCCATTGGTTATCAGTTCAGACCGTGGCAGTTTATTCACTTCAAGATTCTGGGCGAGTTTCCAAGAAGCTATGGGCACTCATCTGTCTTTCAGCACTGCTTTTCATCCTCAGTCACAAGGGCAAGTTGAACGCGTCAACCAAGTTCTCGAACACATGCTTCGAGCTTGTGTTATTTCCTTCGGCAAGAAATGGGAGGAATCTCTTCCGTATGCTGAGTTCTCTTATAATAATAGCTATCAAGCTAGTCTGAAGATGGCCCCCTTCGAAGTGTTATATGGACGAAAGTGCCGAACCCCTCTGAACTGGTCAGAAACTGGGGAACGTCCACTCTTCGGTCCGGATATTATCCAACATGCTGAAGAGCAAGTCCGCATTATTCGCGAGAATCTCAAGACTGCTCAGTCACGCCAAAAGAGTAATTATGACCGTCATCATAAAGACATGGTCTATCAACCTGGCGAGAAGGCCTATCTTCGCGTTACACCAATGAAGGGTGCTCACCGCTTCGGGATCAAGGGCAAGCTAGCTCCCCGCTATATTGGCCCATTCACTATTCTCGAGAGGCGTGGAAAAGTGGCATATCAACTGGAGCTTCCGTCGAACCTTTCTCAGGTTCACGATGTGTTCCATGTGTCACAACTCCGCCGTTGCTTCAAGGACCCAATCCGAGCTGTGGATCATTGCTCGAATTGCAACAGGACCTCTCCTATAAAGAGCATCCAGTCCGCATTCTCGACCAAGCTGAACGCCGCACACGCCAGAAGGCGATCAAGTTCCTCAAGGTCCAGTGGTCGAATCACTCTGAAGACGAAGCCACCTGGGAACGCGAGGATCGCCTGCGTGATGAATACCCCGCACTGTTTCCTTCTACCTCCTAAAATCTCGGGACGAGATTTCTTGTAGTGGAGGAGAATTGTGACGCCCGGGTAATTAAGCTACAGTAATCCCCACTAATGTTGCCACGTCACCTCGGTTACTGTGGATAAACTCGCGTTAGATCCGAACCCGTTCTAAAACAAAAATCAAAACAAGAGCAAAGATAAAAAGTTTCAAAACCAAAACTAAAAAAAATTTCGGGGGTTGTCTAAAATAGCTAACATAATTATGGTGGGGTGCACTAATTTTTGTAAAATGATTTGGCATTTTAAATAATCTAAAAACAGAAAAGAAAATTAATAAAAGAAAAGAA
>NC_041384.1:624736164-624841656 GCF_002162155.2 Triticum dicoccoides | reverse complement strand
ATTGGACTCCTCCGAAGAACGTTAAGCAAGTCAGAAGTTTTCTCGGTCTCGCCAGCTACTGCCGTCGATTCGTCGAGAACTTCTCCAAGATTGCCAGGCCTCTGACTAACCTATTGCATAAGGGCGTCAAGTTCCAGTGGACAGACAAATGTCAGGAAAGCTTCCAGGCACTCAAAGACAAGTTGACTTCTGCCCCAGTACTAGCTCCTCCTGATACTAAGAAGGACTTCGTCATTTACTGCGACGCTTCCCGTCAAGGACTAGGCTGTGTCCTAATGCAAGAGCGCAAAGTGGTTGCTTATGCCTCTCGTCAATTGCGCCCTCACGAAGAGAACTACCCAGTTCACGACCTCGAACTTGCTGCTGTCATTCATGCACTAAAACAGTGGCGACATTACCTACTCGGTAATCGTTGCGAGATCTTCACTGACCACCAAAGTCTGAAGTATCTATTTACTGAGCCAGACCTGAACCTCCGTCAGCAGAGATGGATGGAGACTGTTGCAGATTTTGATTTGGGTATTTCCTATACCCCAGGCAAGGCTAATATAATGGCTGATGCCTTGAGCCGCAAGTCTTACTGCAATCACCTCCAGGTTCACAAAGTTCAGCCCTCACTTGTTGAAGAATTCAGAAAGCTAAACCTCCATATTGTTCCTCCGGGTGCACTCGCTCCCCCTCCTCCGGAGTTCCGCAAGATGAATCTCCGTGTTGTTTCCCAGGGTTCTCTCTATACCCTGGCTGTTGAACCCGATCTCGTGGGAACCATTAAGACAATGCAGGGATTTGACTCTGAAGTCTACAAGATTAAGCAAGACCTCAAAGAAGGAAGTCCCTCATCCTTCACTATTGCTGATGATGGCGCCTTGTACTTCAAAGGCCGCCTAGTGGTGCCATGTAAGAAGGAAAACCTGAATATGACTCAGGAGGTTATGAAAGAAGCTCATGATACGCCTCTTTGTATCCATCCTGGTAGTACGAAGATGTATCAAGACATCCGCCAGAGATTTTGGTGGTCTAACATGAAGCAAGACATTGCTCGTTATGTTGCTGAATGTGACGTTTGTCGTCGTATCAAAGCAGAACATCAAAGGCCTGCTGGAACTCTGCAACCTATATCTATTCCGGAATGGAAATGGGACCATGTCGAGATGGACTTCGTTACTGGATTCCCCAAATCGCAGAAAGGCAATGATGCTATTCTTGTCGTCATTGACCGACTTTCTAAAGTTGCACATTTTCTGGCTGTCAAGGAAACGATCACTGCTAGTCAGCTGGCAAACCTCTACATGACCAGAATTGTCTCGCTTCACGGTATTCCATTGGTTATCAGTTCAGACCGTGGCAGTTTATTCACTTCAAGATTCTGGGCGAGTTTCCAAGAAGCTATGGGCACTCATCTGTCTTTCAGCACTGCTTTTCATCCTCAGTCACAAGGGCAAGTTGAACGCGTCAACCAAGTTCTCGAAGACATGCTTCGAGCTTGTGTTATTTCCTTCGGCAAGAAATGGGAGGAATCTCTTCCGTATGCTGAGTTCTCTTATAATAATAGCTATCAAGCTAGTCTGAAGATGGCCCCCTTCGAAGTGTTATATGGACGAAAGTGCCGAACCCCTCTGAACTGGTCAGAAACTGGGGAACGTCCACTCTTCGGTCCGGATATTATCCAACATGCCGAAGAGCAAGTCCGCATTATTCGCGAGAATCTCAAGACTGCTCAGTCACGCCAAAAGAGTAATTATGACCGTCATCATAAAGACATGGTCTATCAACCTGGCGAGAAGGCCTATCTTCGCGTTACACCAATGAAGGGTGCTCACCGCTTCGGGATCAAGGGCAAGCTAGCTCCTCGCTATATTGGCCCATTCACTATTCTCGAGAGGCGTGGAAAAGTGGCATATCAACTGGAGCTTCCGTCGAACCTTTCTCAGGTTCACGATGTGTTCCACGTGTCGCAGCTCCGTCGCTGCTTCAAGGACCCAATCCGAGCAGTGGATCATGAAGTGCTCGAATTGCAACAGGACCTCTCCTATAAAGAGCATCCGGTCCGCATTCTTGACCAAGCTGAACGCCGCACACGCCAGAAGGCGATCAAGTTCCTCAAAGTCCAGTGGTCGCACCATTCTGAAGATGAAGCCACTTGGGAACGTGAGGATCGCCTGCGTGGTGAATACCCCGCACTGTTTCTTTCTACCTCCTAAATCTCGGGACGAGATTTCTTGTAGTGGAGGAGATTTGTAACGCCCGGATATTTAGGCTACAGTAAAACTCTTATAATGATGCCATGTCACCAGTGTTACTGTTGCTAACCAAGTGGTAGTTCAAAATCATTGCTAATTCAAAATATGAATTAGTGTTAAACACCCTAAGTTTTCAAAAGTCAAAGCGAAAATGTTCGGGGGTTGCCAAATATTGCACTGGTAATTATGGTGAAGCAAACACTATTTTATAAAATGCCTAGATGCCCTAAAACTAAATAAAACAGAAAGGAAAAAAAAACCAAAAAAAAAGGGGGGGGGAAGCCCCCTGGACCAGCCAGCCCAACCCACCCGCACGGCCACCGCCAATCCCCCTGGCCCGCAGCCAGACTGGCCGGCCCAGCCGGCCCAGCCCCCGCGCCGCGTCCCCTTCCCCTGTTCCCCCGACCCGGGTCGGAACAGGGGCGCGTCCCAACCGAACCCCCCTCGCCGGCGACGAGACGAGGGGATAAGGTCACCGACGCCGCACCCCCTCGGTCTCCCCTCCCACTCGCCCCACTCTCCCCTCGGTCCGTGCGCCTCTCCCTCTCCCCTCCAGATCCATCTCCCCCTCCTTCCCCACCGCAACCGAGCGCCGCCATGGCCTCGCCGCCGTGAATCGCACGGCCACAGTCGCCGCCTCGCCGCGCCTGCGTGTCCGTCGACGCCTCCGTCATCTTCCTCGTCCACCGGAGGCCTCAGCTGGAGTGGAGGAACCCCGAATCACCGGATCCCCTTCGCCCTCATCTCCGGCGGTCGCGTTCTTCACCAACTCCGGCGACACCCCCCCTGCTGCTACTAAACTACCACCGGCCTTCGTGCGTGCCGCTAGGTGAGCTGCCTCCCTCCTCCGCCCTCTAGCTCTCCTAGCTCGCGTGGTAACTAGCTCGTCGTCGTGCCCGGGCTCCGATCGCCGCGGTGTACCTCGCCGCCGTGGCCACGGCCCCTGTCGCACTCACCTGGGCACGGCCTCGAGCTCCTCTTGCTCCCATGAGCCCAACGAGCTCGGACCCGTGCCTTCCCGTGCCCTCTAGCCTCGTTTCCGACAGCGCCCGAACGCAACGCCGCGGACCTCGTCGCCGGTGACGTTTCCGGCCAGGTCCGGCGATGCCACCACCACCACTCGACGCGCGGTCGAGTGACCGTTCGAGCGCACCCACGCACGCCCGAAACCGAGCCCCGTAGCACGGTTCCGGCCAACTCCGGCGAGGGGCCGCCGTTGTTTTGGTCGCCGGAGTTAGCCCCGGCGCGTCTCCGGCGGGTGCTGAGCTGGCACCCACGAGGCACCGTCTCGGACCACTGACTGGTGGGCCCGGGGCCCCTGTTGACCTGTTGACTGGGTCAACGTGCTGACGGGGCAGCCCAGTGGCACTGACATGCGGGGCCCATGCTATAAAAAAAACAAATAGATAAACTGCTAATTAATTAAATTAGTTAATTAAAACTTTAACCTCTCACTGACTGCTAGGACCCACACCTTAATTAACCCTTTCAGTTAATTTTAGAACTCTGTTATTGTCCCTGACAATGACATGTGGGTCCCACTGGACCCACCTGTCGGGTTTGACTGGTCAACCGACCAGTTGACCTGCTGACATCACTCTGATGTCATGCCTGCGTCATCAGGCACTGTTCTGGATAAGGTTGGATTTAAATGAATAAATAAAATCAGAAAATGATTTAAATCTTTAGAAAATCATATCTTTTAATCATTAACTCGGATGAAAATACTTTCTACATGAAAGTTGCTCAGAACGACGAGACGATTCCGGATACGCAGTCCGTTCGTCCGCCACACCCCCTAACCTATCGAACCCGCAACTTTCCCCCTCCGGCTCCTCTGCCCGAAAACACGAAACACCGGGAATACTTTCCCGGATGATTCCCCCCTTAACCAGTACCACCTCATACCACGTTAGGGCACGCCTAGCATCGCTTCTTGACATGTCATGCATCGATATGCATCTGTTTACTTGGTATTCATTGTTTCTTCCCCCTCTTCTCTCCGGTAGACTACGAGACCGACGCTGCTGCTGCCCAGTTCGACTACGGAGTTGACGACCCCTCTCTCTTGCCAGAGCAACCAGGCAAGCCCCCCCCTTGATCACCAGATATCGCCTATTCTTATCTATACTGCTTGCATTAGAGTAGTGTAGCATGTTACTGCTTTCCGTTGATCCTATTCTGATGCATAGCCTGACATTGTTGCTACACCTGTTGATACCTTACCTGCAATCCTAAATGCTTAGTATAGGATGCTAGTTTATCATCATTGGCCCTACATTCTTGTCAGTCTGCCTTGCTATACTATTGGGCCGTGATCACTCGGGAGGTGATCACGGGTATATACTATACATACCTACATACTATACAGATGGTGACTAAAGTCGGGTCAGCTCGAAGAGTACCCGCGAGTGATCCACGGATTGGGGGCTGAAAGGACCTTTGTCCCGACGGCCCTCTGTGTGGATCTTTGTGGCGGAGCGACAGGGCAGGTTGAGACCGCCTAGGAGAGAGGTGGGCCTGGCCCTGTTCGGCGTTCGCGGATACTTAACACGCTTAACGAGATCTTGGTATTTGATCTGAGTCTGGCTACGAGCCTATACGCACTAACCATCTACGTGGGAGTAGTTATGGGTATCCCGACGTCGTGGTATCAGCCGAAGCACTTCAGACGTCAGCGACGGAGCGGCGCGCGCCGAATTGGACTGGAACGCCACTAGGCTAGGTCTGCTTTCGGCCGCCCTCGCAACGTGCAGGTGTGCCATGGGCGATGGGCCCAGACCCCTGTGCGCTTAGGTTTAGACCGGCGTGCTGGCCTCTCTGTTTTGCCTAGGTGGGGCTGCGACGTGTTGATCTTCCGAGGCCGGGCATGACCCAGGAAAGTGTGTCCGGCCAAATGGGATCGAGCGTGTTGGGTTATGTGGTGCACCCCTGCAGGGAAGTTAATCTATTCGAATAGCCGTGATCTTCGGTAACAGGACGACTTGGAGTTGTACCTTGACCTTATGACAACTAGAACCGGATACTTAATAAAACACACCCTTCCAAGTGCCAGATACAACCGGTGGTCGCTCTATCTCAGGGATATGAGGAGGGGATCGTCGGGTAGGATTATGCTATGAGATGCTACTTGGAGATGCTACTTGGAGGACTTCAATCTACTCTCTTATACCTGTTGCAAGACGAAGGTGACCCGAAGCGTAGTCTTCGACAGGATTAGCTATCCCCCTCTTATTCTGGCATTCTGCAGTTCAGTCCACTGATATGGCCTCCTTACACATATACCCATGCATATGTAGTGTAGTTCCTTGCTTGCGAGTACTTTGGATGAGTACTCACGGTTGCTTTCTCCCCCCTTTCCCCCCCTTTCCCTTCTTTCTGGTTGTCGCAACCAGATGCTGGAGTCCAGGAGCCAGACGCCACCGTCGACGACGACCCCTACTACACCGGAGGTGCCTACTACTACGTGCAGCCCGCTGACGACGACCAGGAGTAGTTTAGGAGGATCCCAGGCAGGAGGCCTGCGCCTCTTTCGATCTGTATCCCAGTTTGTGCTAGCCTTCTTAAGGCAAACTTGTTTAACTTATGTCTGTACTCAGATATTGTTGCTTCCGCTGACTCGTCTATGATCGAGCACTTGTATTCGAGCCCTCGAGGCCCCTGGCTTGTATTATGATGCTTGTATGACTTATTTTATTTGTAGAGTTGTGTTGTGATATCTTCCCGTGAGTCCCTGATCTTGATCGTACACATTTGCGTGCATGATTAGTGTACGATTGAATCGGGGGCGTCACAGAGGCTTCGCCAATTACTTAATGCTTTGCCTGATCATCCTCTTAAGAAAAATGAAACACTTGATATCTTTTATAATGGACTAACCGATGCTTCCAGAGATTACCTGGATAGTTGTGTTGGTTCTATTTTCAGGGAAAGAACACCGGATGAAGCTGAAATTCTATTAAATAATATGTTGACTAATGAAAATAATTGGACACTTCCTGAGCCTATTCCTAAACCAACTCCGAAGAAGAGAGATGTTCTATTTCTCAGTCCTGAAGATATGCAAGAGGCAAAGAAATCCATGAAAGAAAAGGGTATTAAAGATGAAGATGTTAAGAATTTACATCCTATTGAAGAAATACATGGTCTTAATTTACCTCCTGTCGAAGAAATGCATAATTTTAATCCTTCTCCTATTGAAGAAACACATGGTCTTGATAACCCGACACAGGTAGTAAAGGTAAATTCTCTCTATAGATATGATAAAGCAGAAATCCCATTTACTAAGTTTGCTAGCCCATGCTTAGATGAGTTTGATAAATTTATGGTTAAGCAAGAAGATTTCAATGCTTATTTTGGTAGAGAATTAAAACGCAGTGTTGATATGCTTGAACACTTGGGTGATTATATGGCTAATGTCAAAGGTGAACTTAAACTTATTAGTAAACATGCTTCTATGGTTACCACTCAAGTAGAACAAGTACTTAAAGGTCAAAATGATTTGCTCAATGAACTGAATAGTAAGAATAATGATTTTGTTGTTAGAGTGGCTACTAGAACTGGTAAGATGACTCGGGAACCTTTGTATCCTGAAGGCCATCCTAAGTGAATTGAGCAAGATTCTCAGAGAAATAATATAGATGCACCTAGTCCTTCTAAAAGGAAGAAAAGGAAGAATGATAAGACTTTGCATGCTTCTAGTGAACCTATTACTGAAACACCTGAGAATCCAAATGATATTTCTATTTCTGACGCTGAAACACAATCTGGTAATGAACCTGAAACTAGTGATAATGTTAATGATAATGTTCATATTGATGCTCAACCTAGCAATGATAATGATATAGAAATTGAACCTGATGTTGATCTTGATCACCCACAATCAAAGAATCAACGTTATGATAAGAGAGACTTTGTTGCTAGGAAACATTGTAAAGAAAGAGAACCATGGGTTCAGAAACCCATGCCTTTTCCTCCCAAACCATATAAGAAAAAGGATGACGAGGATTTTGAGCGCTTTGCTGAAACGATTAGACCTATCTTTTTGCGTATGCGATTAACTGATATGCCTAAAATGAATCCTTATGCTAAGTACATGAAAGAAATTGTTACTAATAAAAGAAAGATACCGGAAGCCGAAATTTCCACCATGCTTGCTAATTATACTATTAAGGGTGGAATACCAAAGGAACTTGGAGATCCAGGAGTACCCACTATACCATGCTCCATTAAAAGAAACTATGTTAAAACTGCCTTATGTGATCTTGGAGCCGGTGTTAGTGTTATGTCTCTCTCTTTATATCGTAGACTTGATTTGAATAAGTTGACACCTACTGAAATATCTTTACAAATGACTGATAAATCAACTGCTATACCTGTCGGTATTTGTGAGGATGTGCCTGTTGTGGTTGCAAACGTTACTATTTTAACGGACTTTGTTATTCTTGATATTCCCGAGGACGATAGTATGTCTATTATTCTTGGAAGACCCTTTTTGAATACTGCAGGGGCTGTTATTGATTGCAACAAAGGCAATGTCACTTTTCATGTTATTGGTAATGAGCATACGGTACACTTTCCGAGGAAACAACCTCAAGTCCACAGTATCAATTCTATTGGAAAAATTTCATCCATTATTTTTGGAGGTTTTGAATTTCCTCTTCCTACTGTCAAGAAGAAATATGATATTCTTATTGTTGGGGATGTGCATATCCCCGTTGAGGTAACCTAGTGTTATTCGAAAATTCTCCGGTCCCATGTTATTCGGAATGAGTTTGTTAACAAGATTTGGTCAACCTTGTTAATGGATTCCTTTTGATGATCATGAGATGGATGAATTTGGAAACACAACTCTGTGTACCCTCCTTTTACTTTCTGTTATTTATAATAAATAAAATAAAAATAGTATTTTTTGTCTGTTATCTAAATTATCCGTGCAATATAAAAATACCCCGAAAATAAAAGTTCTCCAAATGCCCTGAAATTTAAATATGATTTTTTCTGGAATATTTGAGAATATTTGGCACTCGGAACACAGCAGGGGGGGCATCCACCTGGCCACGAGGGTGGAGGGCACGCCCTACCCCCCCTAGGCGCGCCCCTGCCTTATGGGCCCACGGTGGCCCTCTTCCACTTATTCCTGCACCTACACACTCCTTCTTCCTCCCACAAACACCATTATCCATCTCAAACCCAAGTCCAAGTTCATTTTGCTGCCATTTTCGATCTCCTTGCTCAAAGAACCTCTCACAAAACTGCTTGGGGGGATTGTTCCTTGGTATGTGACTCCTCCATTGGTCTAATTAGATTTTGTTCTAGTGCTTTATTCATTGCAAATTTTTGCTGCCTAGGTGACCCTGTTCTTGAGCTTGCATGTCAAATTTATATGGTTCCAAGTAGTTCTAATGCATGATATGGGCTCTAGGCACTTGTAGGAGTAGTTGTTATCAATTTTGTTGAGCTAGGCTTACTTTTATTTTGAAGTTACTAAAAATTTCAAAAAAATCAGAAAATAATGAAGAGATTTTTGAGGGGACCATCGAGCCGAAGCTCGAAGGAAAAGCAAAATGAATAAGCAAAGAAGCCCAAATATAATCTGCCTCGCACCGCGGAGGTTCGGCCGTGTGAATGGCCCTCCGATGATTTCTTGAGAGCAACCGGAATTTGTGAGGATATTTATGAATTAGCAAAGAATGCAGGCCTCACCGACTTCCTCCGCGACCAACGCGAACAACCAGTACCTCGTCTCGCCGGAGGACATTCACGCTTATGGGAACCCTACATCAGCCACAAAGCCAGAGTCGGAACCACAAGTTGATCCTCCACGACAGTCTAACTACGAGTGGGATCCGGAGATGATTGCCAGCTAGTGGCAATCAGAGTCTTCTTCTTCGCAGTACGACCCCAACTATTACTATGGATATCTGCCAGGCCAACTGTGGCCATAGACCAACTTAGGCCAAAAGCCTAAGCTTGGGGGAGTACGTATTTCCTACCGACATTACATTCATGTTCACACACTCATTGCTAGATGTCGGTGCTCATGCTTTTTCATTGTAATATCCATGCTAGTTCATTTTCCTTTTTATGCTTTCTTCTTGTGTGTTTAATAAACCTTAAGAAAAAACCAAAAAAATTAGTTGTTTTAATTTCCATGCTTGTAGTAGTAATTAAAAAGAAAACCCAAACATATTTCTTGTTCTTCTTTTGCTTGTTGGGAGCTTTCCCGTGTAAATAGTTTTATTTCTTTTCTTTTCTTTGGGGGTCGATAGGAGAAGACCATGATTAAATTGTTGAAGTGGCTCTTATATGCATTATTGTTGATCTGACAAAAGAGCCCATACTGCCTTGTCTTCTCCTATTGCAGATTCCAGCTTAGTCCAATGCACGTGCACTATTATTATTATCCACATCATTCAGTCGTGCAAGTGAAAGGCAATTATGACAATATATGATGGACTGACTGAGATGAGAAAAGCTGGTATGAACTCGACCTCTTTTGTTTTTGTAAATATGATTAGTTCATCGTTCCTGATTCAGCCTATTATGAATAAATATGTTTGCAATGACAATTAGAGATCATAGTTGCTTATGCCTTGCTTAATTAGCTAGGAGCTTATAATGGTTTACCTTGTGTGCCAACATGCTATTTAAATGGTTGTGATGTGGTATGATAGGGTGGTATCCTCTTTTGAACGATTCGAGTGGCTTGACTTGGCACATGTTCACGCATGTAGTTGAAACAAAATCAACATAGCCTCTACAATATTTATGTTCATGGTGCATTATATCCTACTCATGCTTGCATTTGGTGTTGATTAATTTTAATGCATGTTCATGACTGTTGTCACTCTCTAGCTGGTCGCTTCCCAGTCTTTTTCTAGCCTTCACCTGTACTAAGAGGGAATACTGCTTGTGCATCCAATCCCATAAACCCCAAAGTTCTTCCATATGAGTCCACCATACCTACCTATATACGGTATCTACCTGCCGTTCCAAGTAAATTTGTATGTGCCAAACTCTAAACCTTCAAATAAATATCCTGTTTTGTATGCTCAAATAGCTCATGTATCAACTAGGGCTGTCCGTATCTTCCATGTTAGGCGGGTTATTCTCAAGAGGAGTGGACTCCGCTCCTCACTCACGAGAAAATGGCTGGTCACCGGGATGCCCAGTCCCATGCTTTATGCAAACTAAATCAAAATAATTGCAAACAAAACTCCCCCTGGGACTCTTGTTAGTTGGAGGCACTCGTTGTTTCGAGCAAGCCATGGATTGATGCTTGTTGGTGGAGGGGGGGTATAAACTTTACCATTCTGTTTGGGAACCGCCCATAATGTGTGTAGCATGGAAGATATCGCCATCTTTTGGTTGTTATGTTAACAATGAAAGTATACCGCTCAAAATATTATTCACCTCTATTTAAAAACCGAGCTATGGCACCTCTACAAATCCCTGCTTCCCTCTGCGAAGGGCCTATCTATTTACTTTTATGTTGAGTCATCATCCTCTTATTAAAAAGCACCAGTTGGAGAGCACCACTGTCATTCGCATTCATTACTGTTAGTTTACATTGAGTATGACTTGACTGGATCTCTTTTACCATGAATTACAATGTCTAGTGGGTCCTTCATCTTTAAAGGTGCTCTGCATTTATGTTTTGCGGTATTAGAAAAGGCTAGCGAGATACCATCTTGTTATATCATACTATGATTGTTTTGAGAAAGTGTTGTCATCCGAGATTTATTATTATTGCTCGCTAGTTGATTATGCCATTGATATGAGTAAACATGAGACCTAAGCGTTATTGTGAATATGGTTAGTTCATAATCTTTGCTGAAAACTTGAATTCTGGCTTTACATATTTACAACAACAAGAGCAAACAGAGCTTGTAAAAGTTTTTCTTTATCACTTTCAGTTTGTCAACTGAATTGCTTTAGGACAAGCAAAGGTTTAAGCTTGGGGGAGTTGATATGTCTCCGTCGTATCTACTTTTCCAAACACTTTTGCCCTTGTTTTGGACTCTAACTTGCATGATTTGAATGGAACTAACCCGGACTGACGCTATTTTCAGCAGAATTGCCATGGTGTTATTTATGTGCAGAAACAAAAGTTCTCGGAATGACCTAAAACTCCACGGAGCGTATTTTTGGAAATAATAAAAAATACTGGCAAAAGATCAAGACAGGGGGGCCACACCCTAGCCACGAGGGTGGGGGCGCGCCCCCTACCTCGTGGACCCCCTGGAGCTCTTCCGACCTAACTCCAACTATATATATTCACTTTCGGGGAGAAAAAAAGGAGAAGGATTCATCGTGTTTTACGATACGGAGCCGCCGCCAAGCCCTAAAACCTCTCAGGAGGGCTGATCTGGAGTCCGTTCGGGGCTCCGGAGAGCGGAATCCATCGCCATCGTCATTATCAACCATCCTCCATCACCAATTTCATGATGCTCACCGCCATGCGTGAGTAATTCCATCGTACGCTTGCTGGACGGTGATGGGTTGGATGAGATTTATCATGTAATCGAGTTAGTTTTGTTAGGGTTTGATCCCTAGTATCCACTATGTTCTGAGATTGATGTTCTATGACTTTGATATGCTTAATGCTTGTCACTAGGGCCCGAGTGCCATGATTTTAGATCTGAACCTATTATGTTTTCCTCAATATATGAGAGTTCTTGATCCTATCTTGCAAGTCTATATTCACCTACTATGTGTTATGATCCGGCAACCTCGAAGTGAGAATAATCAGGACCACTCTCGGTGATGACCGTAGTTTGAGGAGTTCATGTATTCACCATGTGATAATGCTTTGGTCCGGTACTCTATTGAAAGGAGGCCTTAATATCCCTTAGTTTCTGCTAGGACCCCGCTGCCACGGGAGGGTAGGACAAAAGATGTCATGCAAGTTCTTTTCCATAAGCACATATGACTATATTCGGAATACATGCCTACATTACATTGATGAATTGGAGCTAGTTCTATGTCACCCTAGGTTATGACTGTTACATGATGAGCCACATCCGGCATAATTCTCTATCACCGATCCATTGCCTATGAGCTTTCCATATATTGTTCTTCGCTTATTTACTTTTCCGTTGCTATTGCTATAATCACTACAAAAACCAAAAACATTACTTTTGTTATCATTACCTTTTGCTATCGTTACCACTACTATCATATTACTTTGCTACTAAATACTTTGCTGCAGATGTTAAGTTTCCAGGTGTGGTTGAATTGACAACTCAGCTGCTAATACTTGAGAATATTCTTTGGCTCCCCTTGTGTCGAATCAACAAATTTGGGTTGAATACTCTACCCTCGAAAACTATTGCGATCCCATATACTTGTGGCTTATCAAGGGGCCGGCCCTCCTCCTCCCCCACTCCTTCATATACGGGGGAGGGGCACCCCATGGACACACAAGTTGATCTCTTAGCCGTGTGCGGTGCCCCCCTCCATAGGTTTCCACCTCAGTCATATCGTTGTAGTGCTTAGGCGAAGCCCTGCATCGGTAACTTCATCATCAGCGTCATAACGCCGTCGTGCGGATGAAGATCTCACTCGACACTCAGCTGGATCTAGAGTTCATGGGACGTCACCGAGCTGAACGTGTGTAGATCGCGGAGGTGCCGTACCTTCGGTGCTAGGATTGGTCAGATCGTGAAGACGTATGACTACATCAACCGCGTTGTCATAACGCTTCCGCTTACGGTCTACGAGGGTACGTGGACAACACTCTCCCTCTCGTTGCTATGCATCACCTAGATGGATCTTGCGTGTGCGTAGGAATTTTTTAGAAATTACTTCGTTCTCCAACACATGGATCGATCATTATGAGAAAGTCGAGCATAAAGTTTTTGAATAATAATTTCTCTTGAGAGCTAATGATTGGGGCATGAATATAACATTGACTTAAGACTCCCCCAAGCTTGAGCGATACTTTTTCCTTCACGAGGCCAAAAACTATATATAGAATTCCGATCACGATGAACCAGATGCATAGGATAAAACTTCTGATGAAATTTCAATTTCAATCGGTTGTAGTTCCATGATCCATCACATAGCCTATACCATGTCAATGCCTTTCCCTTCAAAGATAAAGGGAAGACCTTCTTCTTAACAACACCTCGGGCAAACCAGCAAGCTTAAATAATCCACAAACTTCATCCACATATATTAGGTGCATATCAGGATGTAATGTTCCATCTCCTGCATAAGGATTAGCTAGCAGTTCTCTATCATACCCGAAGGAATTTCATAATAAATATTTTAAGTAGGTGCAGTAGGTTGAGGATCAACTCTTTGCTGTTTTGATCGAGGTAAAGATACCCCGAACAAGCCCCTCAAAGGATTATTTTCCATAGTAACAAGCGACAGTAAATTTCAGCACACTATATAAATGTTTCCTTACCAAATTCCACTTACCAAAGGAGCTTCACTCCCCGGCAACGACGCCAGAAAAGAGTATTTATGACCCGCAAGTATAGGGGATCTATCATAGTCCTTTCGATAAGTAAGAGTGTCAAACCCAACGAGGAGCAGAAGGAAATAACAAGCGGTTTTCAGCAAGGTATTATCTGCAAGCACTGAAATTATCGGTAACAGATAGTTGTGTGATAGGATAATTCATAACGGGTAACAAGTAACATAAGTAACTAAGGTGCGGCAAGGTGGCCCAATCCTTTTTGTAGAAAAGGACAAGCCTAGACAAACTCTTATATAAAGGAAAGCGCTCTCGAGGACACATGGGAATTGTTGTCAAGCTAGTTTTCATGATGCTCATATGATTCGCGTTCGTTTCTTTGATAATTTGATATGTGGGTGGACCAGTGCTTGGGTGCTGCCCTTCCTTGGACAAGCCCCCACTTATGATTAACCCCTCTCGCAAGCATCCGTAACTACGAAATAAGACTTAAGATAAATCTAACCATAGCATGAAACATATGGATCCAAATGAGCCCCTTACGAAGCAACGCATAAACTAGGGTTTAAGCTTCTGTCACTCTAGCAACCCATCATCTACTTATTACTTCCCAATGCCTTCCCCTAGGCCCAAATCATGGTGAAGTGTCCTGTAGTCGACGTTCACATAACAACACTAGAAGAAAGACAACATACATCTCATGAAAATATCAAATGAATAACAAATTCACATGATTACTTATAACAAGACTTCTCCCATGTCCTCAGGAACAAACATAACTACTCACAAAGCATATTCATGTTCATAATCAGAGGAGTATTAATTATCATTAAGGATGTGAACATATGATCTTCCACCGAAGAAACCAACTAGCCTCAACTGCAAGGAGTAATCAACACTACTAGCAACCCACAGGTACCAATCTAAGGTTTTCAGACACAGATCGGATACAAGAGATGAACTAGGGTTTGACAGGAGATGGTGCTGGTGACAATGCTGATGGAGATTAACCCCCTCTCGATGAGAGGATCATTGGTGATGATGATAGCTTCGACTTCCCCCTCCCGGAGGGATGTTTCCCCGGGAGAACAGCTCTGATTGGTTCTGCCCAGGTTCCGCCTCGAGACGGCAGAGCTTCGTCCCGAAAGCTTCCTTCTTATTTTTCCTGGTCAAAGCACACCATATATCAGAAGATGGGCATCGGGGGCCTGCCAGGTGGCCCACGAGGCAGGGGGCGCACCCAGGGGGTAGGGCGCGCCCACCACCCTTGTGGATGGCAGGTGGTCCCCCTCTGGTGCTTTCTTCGCCCAATATTTTTTATATATTCCAAAACAATTCTCTGTGAAGTTTCACGACTTTTGGAGTTGTGGAGAATAGGTCTCTAATATTTGCTCCTTTTCAAGTCCAGAATTCCAGCTGCCGACATTCTTTGTCTTCATGTAAACCTTATAAAATAAGAGAGAAAAGGCATAAGTATTGTGATATAATGAGTAATAACAACCCATAATGCAATAAATATCAACATAAAAGCATGATGCAAAATGGACGTATCAGACACCACCGACTGGGGGAATTCGGATCCTTCGTCGTTGCAAACACCAAGTCGTCATTGGTAGCATCATCCTCCACACCATATCCATCTAAAGCACCATCCACAATCTCATCTCTATCCACACCCATGTGCAATTGATGTAGATTGGTTACCGTGATCACTTCATTTTGTTAATTGCTCTTTAGTAGTTGATAATCCACAAGTATAGGGGATCCCAACAGTTTTCGAGGGTAGAGTATTCAACCTAAATTTATAGATTCGACACAAGGGGAGCCAAAAAATATTTGAAGGTATTAGCAGCCGGGTTGTCAATTCAACCACACCTGGAGATTAATTATCTGCAGCAAAGTGATCAGTAGCAAAGTAGTTTGATAGTTTTGATAGTAGTGACAACAGCAATAGTAACAGTAACAGCGATAGCAGTAGTTTGTAGCAAGTGTAACAGTGATGATAGCAGTAGTAACTTAGTAGTAACAATAAGGATAAACTGTAGGCATTGGATCGGTGACTTGTTGGATGATATTAATCATGAGGAAGTTATAACCTAGGGCGATACGACACTAGATCTAGTTCATCGATATAATGTAGGCATATATTCCCTAAATAGTCATACGTGCTTTATTAAAAGAACTTGCATGGCATCTTTTGTCCTACCCTCAAGTGGCAGCGGGGTCCATATTGCAAACTAAGGGATATTAAGGCCTCCTTTTAATAGAGAACCAGAACAAAGCATTAACACATAGTGAATAAATGAACTCCTCAAACTACAATCATCACCGGGAGTGGACCCGGTTGTTGTCACTCCGGGGTTGCCGGATCATAACCGTAGTAGGTGACTATAACTTGTAAGATCGAATCTAACACATGGATATAATGATGAATTCATAAACTGTTCAGATCTGAAATCATGATACCCAGGCCCAAAGTGACAAGCATTAAGCATGGCAAAGTCATAGCAACATCAAAGAACATAGTGGATACTAGGGATCAGGCCCTAACAAAACTAACTCGATTACATGATGAACCTCATCCAACTCCTCACCGACCAGCGAGCCTACGAAGGAATTACTCACTCCTGGTGGGGAGCATCATGGAATTGGCGATGGAGATAGGTGATGAACACAAGTATAGGGGATATATCGTACCTTTTCGATAAGTAAAAGTGTCGAACCCAACAAGGAGCAGAAGGAAATGATAAGCAGTTTTCAGTAAGGTATTCTCTGCAAGCACTGAAGTTATCGGTAACAGATAGTTTTGTGATAAGGTAATTTGTTACGAGTAGCAAGTAATAAAAGTAAGTAAGGTGCAGCAAGATGGCCCAATCCTTTTTGTAGCAAAGGACAAGCCTGGACAAACTCTTATATGAAGGAAAGCGCTCCCGAGGACACATGGGAATTATCGTCAAGCTAGTTTTCATCATGTTCATATGATTCGTGTTTGGTACTTTGATAATTTGATATGTGGGTGGACCGGTGCTTGGGTGCTGTCCTTACTTGGACGAGCATCCCACTTATGATTAACCCCCATTGCAAGCATCCGCAACTACGACAGAAGTATTAAGGTAAACCTAACCATAGCATGAAACATATGGATCCAAATCAGCCCCTTACGAAGCAACGCATAAACTAGGGTTTAAGCTTCTGTCACTCTAGCAACCCATCATCTACTTATTACTTCCCAATGCCTCCCTCTAGGCCCAAACAATGGTGAAGTGTCATGTAGTCGACGTTCACATGACACCACTAGAGGGATGACAACATACATCTCATCGAAATATTGAACGAATACCAAATTCACATGACTACTAATAGCAAGACTTCTCGCATGTCCTCAGGAACAAACATAACTACTCACAAAGCATATTCATGTTCATAATCAGAGGGGTATTAATATGCATAATGGATCTGAACATATGATCTTCCACCAAGTAAACCAACTAGCATCAAATACAAGGAGTAATCAACACTACTAGCAACCCACAGGTACCAATCTGAGGTTTGGATACAAAGATTGGATACAAGAGATGAACTAGGGTTTGAGATGAGATGGTGCTGGTGAAGATGTTGATGAATATTGACCCCCTCCCGATGAGAGGATCATTGGTGATGACGATGGCGATGATTTCCCCCTTCTGGAGGGAAGTTTCCCCGGCACAACAGCTCCCCCCGGAGCCCTAGATTGGTTCCGCCAAGGTTCCGCCTCGTGGCGATGGAGTTTCGTCCAGTGAGCTGGCTTATGATTTTTTTCCTCGACGAAAGACCTCATATAGCAGAAGATGGGCATCGGAGGGCCACCAAGGGGCCCTTGAGGCAGGGGGCGCGCCCAGGGGGGTAGGGCGCGCCCCCACCCTCGTGGCCAGGGTGTGGACCCCCTCTGGAACTTTCTCCGCTCGGTATTTTTTATTATTTCCAAAAAGGACTTCCGTGAAGTTTCAGGACTTTTGGAGCTGTGCAGAATAGGTCTGTAATATTTGCCCCTTTTCCAGCCCAGAATCCTAGCTGCCGGCATTCTCCCTCTTCATATAAACCTTGTAAAATAAGAGAGAATAGGCATAAGTATTGTGACATAATGTGTAATAACAGCCCATAATGCAATAAATATCGATATAAAAGCATGATGCAAAATGGACGTATTAACTCCCACAAGCTTAGACCTCGCTTGTCCTGAAGCGAAAGCCGATATCAAAAAATATGTCCACATGTTTAGAGATAGAGGTGTCGATAAAATAAAATACGGACATGAGGGCATCATGATCATTCTTAGAACAGCAACATATATATATATATATATATATATATATATATATATATATATATATATATATATATATATATTGTCATATGATCTCTTATGCTAAAGTAACAATCCAATCACAATTTCAAGTATGAATCATAAACTTTATTGAGAACCAACAAACTCTAATCTCAGTCACTGAGGCAATTGCAATTTATCATAACATAGGAAAGAGTCGATATAAGAGCTTTTCAGTAACTCCACATACTCAACTATCATTATTCTTTCACAATTGCTAACACTCACGGAATACTTATGGGTATGGAGTTTTAATCGGACACAGAGAAAGATAGGGGCTTATAGTTTTGCCTCCCAGCGTTTTACCTCAAGGGTAATGTCAACAATAATAGTTCATGAAAACTCACATCCAATTAGCTATATATATCAGGATCTTTCCAACACATTGTGCTCGCCAAAGGATAAAATGTAAAAAGGAAAGGTGGATATCACCATGACTCTTTGCATGAAGTATAAGGCAAGAATAAAAGATAGGCCCTTCGTAGAGGGAAGCAGAGGTTGTCATGCACTTTTATGGTTGGATGCACGAAATCTTAATGCAAAAGAATGTCACTTTATATTACTACTTGTGATATGGACCTTTATTATGCAGTTCGTCGCTTTTATTTCTTCCATATCACAAGATCGTATAAAGATTATTTTCTCCACACTAATAAGTCATACATATTTAGAGAGCAATTTTTATTGCTTGCACCGATGACAACTTACTTGAAGGATCTTACTCAATCCATAGGTAGATATAGTGGACTCTCATGGCAAAACTGGGTTTAGGGATATTTGGAAGCAAAGTAGTATTTATACTTGGTGCAAAGAATTGGCTACCATGAGAGGGAAAGGCAAGCTCAACATGTTGGATGATCCATGACAATATAATTTATCTCAGATGTAAGAAAACATAACCCATTATGTTGTCTTCCTTGTCCAACATCAACTCTTTAGCATGTCATATTTTAATGAGTGCTCACAATTATAAATGATGTCCAAGATAGTATATTTATATGTGAACCTCTCTTTCTCTATTACTTCCTATTACTTGCAATGATGACCAAAACTATGTTTGTCAACTCTCAACAACTTTTATTCATCATACTCTTTATATGTGAGCTCATTACTCCCCATAAGATCCATATGATCTCTTTATTTCTTTTTATTTGTTCTCTTTTATTTTATTCCCTCAAGATCATAGAAAAATAATAAAGCCCTTGACTCAACACTAATCTTTATTATATATAGCTCACGTACTTGACTACATAGAAGTATCATAAAGCAAAACTCACAACTAGATCATACTAAAACTTTATTCTACTAGATCAAGATATTATCAAAAGGATCAAACTAAGAAATATGGTAAAGATAAAAGTGATGGTGATACGATACCGGGGCACTCCCCAAAGCTTGGCAGTTGCCAAGGGGAGTGCCCATACCTGAGGCTCAATTCTTCTTTGTTAGTGAAGAAGATGATGGTATTGTTGATGGCGTAGGCTTCTTACTTAATTTGCGCTTGAGGACAGAATTTTGATCCCTCGGGTCATCGATCTCCTGCTCCAGGCTTAGTATCTTTTTGCATAATTCCTGCTTGTTTTCCTGCAAGAGGCAAAAGGGGATAAACTCGATCTTAGGTTTCTCTGCTCTATCCGGGAGGCTTGACTTTTTGAACTCCACATGCATGTCCCCAGGTTGAGGTAATGGGAATTCATCTTCATCTGAGCTCGTCTCCTCCTTTTCCTTAGGTTCATAGTCCTCTTCTTCTTCCGTAGTCCAACCACAATGCTCCACATCCCCATAGACTTTAGGATCTGCAAGGTAATCAGCCACATAGCTTTCTCCTTCTGAATCCTGTGATGACATGTTGCTCAAATCTGCAGCAGGACAGCTCAAAACAAAGACAAGAGATATTTACCGACCAAAAGAAGTATCGTGCAAGAAAACGGAGTCCGGAGAGCACACGGGGTGCCCACGAGGCAGGGGGCGCGCCCAGGGGGTAGGGCGCGCCCTCCACCCTCGTGGAAGCCCCGTGTCCTTTCCGGTCTGCTTCTTATTTTCCTATTTTCTTAAATATTCCAAAACGGAGAAAAATTGCCATTAGAACTGTTTTGGAGTCGGTTTACTTACCGTACCACGTACCTATTCCTTTTCGGAGTCTGAAACGTTCCGGAAAGTGTTCCTTATGTATTCCTATGGGGTTACGGTTTCAATAACATTAGTTTCAACAGTTATAGGATTACCTGAGATATAATGTTTGATTCTTTGATCGTTCACCACTGTCGGATTTGTGCCTTCGAAGTTGTTGATTTTTATGGCACCGGAACGATAGACCTCCTCGATGACGTAAGGACCTTCCCATTTAGAGAGGAGTTTGCCTGAAAAAAATCTTAAACGAGAGTTGTATAGCAATACATAATCACCTACATTAAAATCGCGCTTTTGTATCCTTTTGTCATGCCATCTTTTAACTTTTTCTTTAAACGGTTTGGCATTTTCATAGTCCTGGGTTCTCCATTCATCAAGTGATCTAATGTTAAATAACCTCTTCTCACCGGCAATTTTGAAGTCATAATTGAGCTCTTTAATAGCCCAATATGCCTTATGTTCTAGTTCAAGAGGTAAGTGACATGCTTTTCCATAAACCATTTTATAAGGAGACATACCCATAGGATTTTTATATGCAGTTCTATAAGCCCATAATGCATCATCAAGTTTCTTGGACCAATTCTTTCTAGATCTATTAACAGTCTTTTGCAAACTTAATTTAAGCTCTCAGTTACTCAATTCTACTTGACCACTAGACCGTGGATGATAAGGAGATGCAATTATATGATTAACACCATACTTAGCAAGCATTTTACGAAAAGCACCATGAATAAAATGTGAACCACCATCAGTCATTAAATATCTAGGGACTCCAAACCTCAAAAAAATAACTTCTGTAAGCATCTTAATAGAGGTGTTATGATCAGCACTACTAGTTGGAATAGCTTCTGCCCACTTAGTGACGTAATCAACAGCAACTAAAATATGTGTATACCCATTAGAGGAAGGAAAAGGTCCCATATAATCAAAGCCCCAAACATCAAATGGTTCAATAACAACTGAATAATTCATAGGTATTTCTTGAAGTCTACTAATATTACCAATTCTTTGGCATTCATCACAAGACAAGACTAACTTACGGGCATCGTTGAAGAGGGTAGGCCAATAAAAACCGGATTGCAATATCTTGTGTGCAGTTCTATCTCCAGCATGGTGCCCTCCATAGGCTTCAGAGTGACACTTGCGTAGGATCTGTTCCTGTTCATGCTCAGGTACACAATATCTAATAACACCATCCACTCCTTCTTTATAAAGATGTGGGCCATCCCAAAAGTAATACCTTAAATCATAGAAGAACTTTTTCTTTTGCTGGTATGTGAAACTAGGTCGTATAAATTTAGCAACAATATAATTAGCATAATCAGCATACCATAGAGCAGTTCGAGAAGCATTTATGAAATTTAATTGTTCATCAAGAAAGCTATCATCAATAGGTAGTGGGTCAACAAGAACATTCTCTAACCTAGACAACTTGTCTGCAACGGGGTTCTCAGCTCCCTTTCTATCAGTAATATGCAAATCAAATTCTTGTAGCAAGAGAACCGATATAATAAGTCTAGGTTTAGCATCTTTCTTTTCCATAAGATATTTAATAGCAGCATGATCAGTGTGAGCAGTTACTTTAGAATCAACAATATAAGGTCTGAACTTATCACAAGCAAATAGAATTGCTAAAAATTCTTTTTCAGTAGTAGCATAATTTCTTTGGGCACTGTCTATGGTTTTACTAGCATATTGGATAACATTTAGTTTCTTATGAACTCTTTGTCCTAGAACAGCCCCTACAGCATAATCACTAGCATCACACATAATTTCAAATGGTAAATTCCAATCAGGAGGTTGAACAATAGGTGCAGAAACCAAAGCTTTCTTAAGTATTTCGAATGCTTCTACACAGTCATCATCAAAGACAAAAGGGGCATATTTTTGTAATAGGTTAGTCAGAGGCCGAGAAATTTTTGAGAAGTCCTTAATGAACCTCCTATAAAAACCGGCATACCAAGGAAACTTCTTATACCCTTGATGTCCTTGGGACACGACATCTTTTCAATAGCATCAACTTTAGCTTTATCAACTTCAATACCTCTTTCAGAAATTTTATGCCCCAAGACAATACCTTCATTAACCATAGAGTGGCACTTCTCCCAGTTCAACACAAGATTAGTTTCTTCACATCTCTGCAAAACTCGATCAAGGTTGTTCAAGCAATCATCAAAAGAGGATCCATAAACAAAGAAGTCATCCTTGAAAACCTCACAAATCTTTTCACAAAAGTCAGAGAATATAGCCATCATGCATCTTTGAAAGGTAGCAGGTGAATTACATAAACCAAAATGCATACGTCTATAAGAAAAAGTACCGAAAGGGCAAGTAAAAGTGGTCTTTGCTTGATCATCAGCTGACACAGGTATTTGAGAGAAGCCAGAGTAACCATCTGGAAAGCAAAAATGTGTATGTTTGGATAATCTTTCTAGCATTTGATCAATGAAAGGCAAATGGTAATGATCTTTTTAGTAGCTTTATTTAATTTGCGAAAATCAATTACATCCTATAACCTGTAATAATTCTTTGTGGAATCAATTCATCTTTATCATTAGGAACGACAGTAATACCTCCCTTCTTAGGGACACAATGGACATGACTTACCCACTGACTATCAGCAATGGGATAAATTATACCTGCCTCAAGGAGCTTTAATATTTCCTTTCTTACCACTTCTTCCATCTTAGGATTCAGCCGTCGTTGGTGATCAATAACTGGTTTGGCATCTTTCTCCAAATTTATTTGTGTTGACATATAGTGGGACAAATGCCCTAAAGATCATCAAGAGTATATCCAATAGCAGTATGGTGCTTCTTCAGAGTTTTAAATAATTTCTCTTCCTCCTTCTCTGAAAGGTTAGCACTAATAATAACAGGATATATCTTCTTTTCATCAAGATAAGCATATTTAAGAGTACCAGGTAATGGTTTAAGATCAAACACGGGATCACCCTTGGGTGGAGGAGGATCCCCTAGGATTTCAACAAGCAAGTTGTGTTTCAGAATAGGTCCATGTTTAAAGAATACTTCATCTATTTCCCTTCTTTCATTCATAAACATATCATTCTCATGGTCTAGCAAATATTGTTCTAAAGTATCAGTAGGAGGCACGACAATAGAAGCAAGACCAATAATTTCATCTTTACTAGGAAATTCTTTATCATGGGGTTGTCTATGAAATTTAGCAAAATTAAACTCATGAGACATATCCCCTAAACCAACAGAAACAATATCCTTATTGTAGTCTATCTTAGCATTAACAGTATTCAAGAAGGGTCTACAAATATAATGGGACAAAAGCTATCTTGTGGGGAACCAAGAACAAGAAAATTAGCAGGATATTTAAACTTCCCACACAAGACTTCAACATCTCTAACAATCCCAATTGGTGAAATAGTATTTCTATTGGCAAGCTTAATGGTAACATCGATATCTTCTATCTCAGCAGGTGCAATATCATGCATAATTTCTTTGTATAAGGAATGAGGTATTGCACTTGCACTAGCACCCATATCACATAAGCCATGATAGCAATGATGTCCTATTTTAACAGAAATAACAAGCATGCCTACAACAGGTCTATGTTTATTTTTAGTATCAGGTCTAGCAATTCTAGCAGTCTCATCACAGAAGTAAATAACATGCCCATCAATATTATCGGCCAAGAGATCTTTAACCATAGCAATATTAGGTTCAACTTTAACTTGCTCAGGGGGTTTATGTGTCCTAATATTACTTTTGTTGACTACAGTTGAAACTTTAGCATGATCCTTTATTCTAACAAGGAAAGGTGGTTTCTCAACATAAGCAGTAGGAACAACAGGATCATTATAAGTGATAGTCTTTTCTTCAACTTTAATAGGTGCAACTACTTTCCCTTCAATGGGAGGATTATATTTAAACCACTTCTCCTTAGGGAGATCAACATTAGTAGCAAAGGATTCACAAAAGGAAGCTACTATCTCAGAGTCAAGTCCATATTTAGTGCTAAATTCACGAAATGCATCGGTATCCATAAAAGATTTAATACAATCAAACTTAGGTGTTATACCTGACTCCTTACCTTCGTAGAGGTCCCAATCTTCAGAGTTGCGTTTAATTCTTTCCAATAAATCCCATTTGAATTCAATAGTCTTCATCATAAAAGATCCAGTACAAGAAGTATCGAGCATGAGCGATTACTGAGAGAAAGCCGAGCATAAAAATTTTGAATAATCATTTCTCTTGAGAGCTCATGATTGGGGCATGAATATAACATTGACTTAAGCCTCCCCCAAGCTTGAGCGATGCTTTCTCCTTCTCGAGGCCAAAAATTATATATATAATTACGATCACGATGAACAAGATGCATAGGATAAAACTTCTGGTGAAATTCCAATTTCAATCGCTTATACTCCCATGATACCATATCATCACATAGCCTATACCATGTCAATGCCTCTCCTTCAAAGATAAAGGGAATACCTTCTTCTTGATAACATCATCGGGCATACCTGCAAGCTTAAATAATCCACAAACTTCATCCACATAGATTAAGTGTAAATCGGGATGCAATGTTCCATCTCCTGCAAAAGGATTAGCTAGCAGTTTCTCTAACATACCCGAAGGAATTTCAAAGTAAACATTTTCAGTAGGTTGAACTAATTGTGGTTTCGGACGAGGTGAAGATACCCCGAACAAACCCCACAAAAGATTATGTTCCATAGTAACAAGTGACAGTAAATTTCAGCACACTATATAAATTTTTCCTTACCAAATTCCACCTACCAAAGGCGCTTCACTCCCCGGAAACGGCGCCAGAAAAGAGTATTCATGACCCACAAGTATAGGGGATCTATCATAGCTTTTCAATAAGTAAGAGTGTCGAACCCAACAAGGAGTAGAAGGAAATGATAAGCAATTTTCAGTAAGGTATTGTCTGCAAGCACTGAAGCTATCGGTAACAGATAGTTTTGTGATAAGACAATTTGTAACAGGTAGCAAGTAATAAAAGTAAATAAGGTGCAGCAAGATGGCCCAATCCTTTTTGTAGCAAAGGACAATCCTGGACAAACTCTTATATGAAGGAAAGCGCTCCTGATGACACATGGGAATTATCGTCAAGCTAGTTTTCATCACGTTCATATGATTCACGTTCGGTACTTTGATAATTTGATATGTGGGTGGACCAGTGCTTGGGTGCTTTCCTTACTTGGACAAGCATCCCACTTATGATTAACCCCCATTGCAAGCATCCGCAAATACAATAGAAGTATTAAGGTAAACCTAACCATAGCATGAAACATATCGATCCAAATCAGCCCCTTACGAAGCAATGCATAAACTAGGGTTTAAGCTTCTGTCACTCTAGCAACCCATCATCTACTAATTACTTCCCAATGCCTCCCTCTAGGCCCAAACAATGGTGAAGTGTCATGTAGTCGACGTTCAAGTGACACCACTGGAGGGATGACAACATACATCTCATCAAAATATCGAACGAAACCCAAATTCACATGACTACTAATAGCAAGACTTCTCACATGTCCTCAGGAACAAACGTAACTACTCACAAAGCATATTCATGTTCATAATCAGAGGGGTATTAATATGCATAATGGATCTGAACATATGATCTTCCACCAAGTAAACCAATTAGCATCAACTACAAGGAGTAATCAACACTACTAGCAACCCACAGGTACCAATCTGAGGTTTGGATACAAAGATTGGATACAAGAGATGAAGTAGGGTTTGAGATGAGATGGTGTTGGTGAAGATGTTGATGGATATTGACCCCCTCCTGATGAGAGTATCGTTGGTGATGATGATGGTGATGATTTCCCCCTCCCGGAGGGAAGTTTCCCCGGCAGAACAGCTCCGCCGGAGCCCTAGATTGGTTCCGCCTAGTGGTGGCGGAGTTTCGTCCCGTGAGTTGGCTTATGATTTTTTCCTCGATGAAAGACTTCATATAGCAGAAGATGGGCATTGGAGGGCCACCAGGGGGCCCATGAGGCAGGGAGGCACGCCCCCACCCTCGTGGCCAGGGTGTGGACCCCCTCTAGAACTTTCTCTGCTCGGTATTTTTTTATTATTTCCAAAAAGGACTTCCGTGATGTTTCAGGACTTTTGGAGCAGAATAGGTCTCTAATATTTGCTCCTTTTCCAACCCAGAATCCCAGCTACCGGCATTCTCCCTCTTCATATAAACCTTGTAGAATAAGAGAGAATAGGCATCAATATTGTGACATAATGTGTAATAACAGCCCATAATGTAATAAATATCGATATAAAAGCATGATGCAAAATGGACGTATCAATAGGTTGGTGATGATGAAGATCGAAGATCCCCCTCTCCGGAGCCCCAAACGGACTCCAGATCTGTCCTCCCGAGGAAGAACAGGGCTTGGCGGCGGCTCCGTCTCGTGGATCGCGATAATTCTTTCTCCCTGATTTTTTTCTGGAAATATGTGATTTTATAGTATCAGGGGGGGTCGTTAGCGGGGCCACCAGGTGGGTACAACCCACCTGGGCGCGTCAGGAGAGGGGGGCGCACCCTGGTGGGTTGTGCCCACCCAAGTGCCCCTCTCCGGCAGGTCTTGGCTCCAGAAATTCTCTTTATTGATATAAAAAATCCTGAAAAAGTTTCGTTTCATTACGAGAACTTTTATTTCTGCACAAAAACAACACCATGGTAGTTCTGCTGAAAACAGCGTCAGTTCGGGGTTAGTTTCATTCAAATCATGCAAATTAGAGTCCAAAACAAGAGGAAAAGCGTGAGAAAAAGTAGATACGTTGGAGACGTATCAACTCCCCCAAGCTTAAACCTTTGCTTGCCCTCAAGCAATTCAGTTGATAAACTGAAAGTGAGAAAGAAAAACTTTACGAACTATTTTGCTATTGTTTGCATAAATAAGCTTAAACAACACACAGGTTTTCGGCCAGCATTATAACTAACCATGTCGACAATAACTCTTAAAGATTATAATGATTCATATCAATGACATAATCAGCTAGCGAGCAATAATAAGATATCTCAAACAGCAACATGTTGTCAAAACAACCATGATATAATATGACAATACTGGTATCTCACTAGCCCTTTCTGAGTCCGCAAAACATAAATGCAGAGCACCTCCAAAGTTCAAGCATCGACTAAACATTGTAATTCATGGTAGGAAAGATCCAGTAATGATGCACCCAACATTAGCTATACACAATGCATAAATCATGACCGGTGTGCTCTACTCGGTTTCTGGCGCTTGTTTATAGAAGGTGATGACACAACATAAAAGTAAATAGAAAGTCCCTTCACAGAGGGAAGCAATGATTTGTAGAGGTGCCAAAGATCATTTTTTAAAACAGAGATAAATGATATTTTGAGACATGCACCCTTCTTATTCACTTCACGACCATCAGTTATCGACATCTTCCATGCTAAGCACGCTAGTGGTGGTCCCCAAGTGGAAATTAAAGGTTTTGGCTCCATTGGTAGTTTTTGTTTGATTATGTAAGAGATGAACTCTTTTTGTATTTTGCAGTTTGGGACCGGGCATCCCTATTACCGCCCATTTCCTCGTGCGATGGCGAGTGAATAAACACTCGACCTGAGGATAACATGCTTAGCACGGAAGATATCGTCCACCTCCTTTCATTCCATGAACGATCCAAGCACACAAAACGGATAATTTTTTAGAAGTTTTTAGAGGTGTCACATGCAAATTTACTTAGGACGGCAGGGTAATACCGTATATAGGTAGGTATGGTGGACTCATTTGGAATAACTTTGGGTTCAAGGTTTTTGATGTACAAGCAGAATCCCCACTTAGTACAGGCGAAGGCTAGCAATTTTAAGATTGGGAAGCGGTCAGCTAGAGAGCAACAACGATCATAACCAGGCATTATGCATAAGTAACATTGGACACTAGCACGAGTAGGATATGAACACCATGAACATAAACATTATAGAGGCTATGTTGGTTTTGATTCAACTACATGCATGAACATGTACCAAGTCAAGCCACTCGAACATTCAGAGGAGGATACCATATCATCATACTACATCACAATTATCTTAACGCTATGTTGATATCCAAGATAAATCATTATTAACTCCCAGCTACTTATGCATGGCATGAGGAACTATAATCTCTAATTGTCATTGCAAACATGTTTAATCATAACGGGCTGAATCATGGGCACTAGGTTAAATATATTTACACAGACAAGACAAGTCGAGTTCATACCAGTTTCTCTTTGCCACAGCCAGCTCATTGAATATCGTCATTATTACCTTTCACTTGCACGACCGAATGATATGAAAATAATAATAGTGCAAGAGTGACATGGACTAAGCTGGAATCTGCAAATATTCTATTCAACAGGAGAAGACAAGGTAAAATGGGCTCTTATTAGTTCAACTATTATTAATATGAGAGCCACTCAACATTTTCATCGTGATCTTCTCCTCGGTACAACTCGAATAAAAGAAAAGAAATTCAGAGAAACACACTGAAATATTTTTGGAGATTTTGGTTTTTCTTCAACAAGCAAACAAAAACGAGAAAAACTATTTACACGGGAATGCTCCCAACAAGCAAAAGAAGAACAAGGAAATCTTTTTGGATTTTCTTTCTAGTACTACTACTAAGCATGCATAGAAAGTAAACTACTACAACTGATTTTTTTGGTTTTTCTAAAGTTTTTCAAACACACAAGAAGAAAGAAAGAAAAATAAATCTAAGCATGGATGATACAATGAAAAAGTGTGAACACCGACAAATGAAATGGTATGTGAACATGAATATAATGTCGGTGAGAACATGTACTCCCCCAAGCTTAGGCTTTTGTCCTCAGTTGGTAGTGAATCAGTAGCCTAGAGGGTAGTATGGATCCTGAGGAGCAGGAATCCACTCATCCCACTGCCGAGGAGCGGGCATCCACTGATCCCACTATGGAGGTGCCTGTGCAGCCTCTGTAGCAGCGTGAGCGTTCCAGTAGGCGAGGATGTCAGCAGGCATAATCCGGTATCCACCCCTGGCAATAGAATCAAACAAAGCAGGTGCAGGCAAGGGAATAACATCACAAGTGTCAATGTTATAGACTAAGTTATAAGGAATGGCAATGTCAGGACGATCATGTGCAAGAAAGTGATGGTGATCCATGGTTGCACGGTCTAGGTAAACCTTGGTCAGAGGGTAATCATGAGGGCGTATCTCAACCTCGAAGTGAGCCGCCAAACGAGTAGCATAAATCCCACCATGTATTTTACCCTGAGATTTATTAAGGTGCAGGCGACGAGCCACGATAGCTCCCAAGCTATACGTGTTGTCGCCCTCAATGGCACGACTTAAAATAGCAAGGTCTGGTGAACTAAGTGCACCCACCTTCTCCCTAGCAAGCAAGCATTTGGTAATGAAATATGCAAAGTAACGAACAACAGGAAAATGTAAACCACCGACAGTGATGGCTGACACTCACCTCTCATAACCCACTGTCAGAGTGCGACAAAAATCCTCAAACTCAACCAGCCTAGGCTCGGCCAAGCTCCCGTCAGAAGGGATCATGCATATGTCACAAAACTCAGTAAGTGGTATCTGATGATTTTCAGCATATAAATCAAAGCTCACTTCAGGAGGATTATTTCTAGGCAAGAAAGTAAGGCTTTGAGGAAACATATTTGTGAGGACTTGGTGCTGGTCACACTCATCTGCGATGAAGTCGGTGAGACCGGCATTGGCAATGAATTGCATGAACTCCTCATGAATTCCAGCTTCTTGTAGGAACGGCATGTGCGGCCATTCGCAAGGCCGCACCTTCGCCAACCTCCGAGGGTCGAGATCATTGTCAGAAGACTCCCCAATAACACCCTTGGAATTCTGCCTTGAACCATATTTCCTGAAGATATTCATGTCCGCGTACAATTTTTCCTATGAACAAAAATCTGAAATTTTTAGTTCACAAAATTTTTCCAACAAAACTTCCCAAAACTAATAGCAACTACCCATAGGGATACATAGAGGCCATAGCAAGCATTTAAACTACTTAGAACACTAAGAGTTCAACATGCAAGCACATCTACAGCCGCACCAAGAGTAGCTAATTATTCAAAGTATAAACCACTAAAACAAAAACTAATTGGACAAATGCCGGAGTCACATACCAAGCAACAATCTCCCGAAACAGTTTTGGAATGGAGCTTCGAGCAAAGAAATCGAAAATGGCAGCAAAATGAGTAAGAACACGGGAGAGAGAGGGAGAGTGATTTTTTTCTGGAGGTAGGTGACAATATGGGCTAAAGAGATAAGTGAGGGGCCCACGTGGGGACCACAACCCCCCAGGGCGCGCCAGGGGGTGCTGGCGCGCCCAGGTGGGTTGTGCCCACCTGGTGCACCCCCTCTGGTTATTTTTGCACCAAAATTTTTAAATATTTAGGAAAAAATCATATAAATTTTTCAGGGCATTCTGAGAACTTTTATTTTTGGGTTATTTTTTATTGCATGGGAAATTCAGAAAACAGACAAAACATGGCATTTTATTTTATTTAACTAATAAGAATAGAGAATAAAAAGTAGGGACAGAAAGTAGTGCTTACTAAATTGATCAACTTCATACCGTTCAAAAATGATTCATTAATAAGGTTGATCAAGTCTTATTAACAACCACTTTTGATTAGTGTGAAACTGAAGAACTTTCGTAAATCACTACGTTACCTCAATGGGGATATGCATTTCCCCAACAATAAGCATTTCATATTTCATTTTGACAGTAGGTAGAGGTATTTGCAAACTTCCACTAGTGATTGTCAGAGATTTTTCAATAACATTAATACCATTCACTTGAAATTGTTTCTTCGGAAAGTGCACCGTATGCTCATTACCATTAATATGAAAAGTGATCTTGCTTTTAGTGCAATCAATGACAGCCCCTGCAGTATTCAGGAAGGGTCGACCAAGGATAATCGAGATGTTGTCGTCCTCGGGCATCTCAAGTATAACAAAGTCAGTCAAAATAGTAACATTAGCAACAACAACGGGCACATCCTCACAGATACCGATAGGTATGGCAGTTGATTTGTCAGCAATTTGCAAAGATATTTTAGTAGGTGTGAGTTTATTCAAGTCAAGTCTTTTATATCAAGAGAAAGGCATAACACTAACACCAGCTCCTAAATCACACAAAGTAGTTTTCACATAATTATTTTTGACAAAGCAAGGTATAGTTGGTATTCCTGGATCTCCAAGTTTTTTAGATACTTCATCTTTAAAAGTGTAATTAGCAAGCATAGTGGAGATTTCAGCTTCCTGTATTTTTCTCTTATTTGTGATGATGTCCTTCATATACTTTGCATAAGGAGGCATTTTGAAGATATCAGTCAAGCGAGTACGCAAAAAGACTGGCCTCAGCATATCAGCAAAGCATTCAAATTCTTCATCATCATTCTTTTTAGTTAACTTGGGTGGAAAAGGCATAGGTTTTGAACCCACGGTTCTCTTTCTTTACCGTGTTTTCTAGCCACAAATTCTCTTTTGTCATATCTTCTATTTTTAGGTTGTGGGATATCAAGATCAACAGGTGGTTCTATCTCAACATCATTATCTGGTTCTTTTTCATTGGTTGGTTGAGAGTCTTCATGAACCTCATCATTATATTTTTTATTATTATTAGGTGAGTGTTCATTACCAGATTGAGTTTCAGCATCAGAGATAGAAGTTTCATTTTCATTATCAGGAGGTTTTTCTATTTTAGCTTCACTAGAAGTGTGCAAAGTCCTATCATTTTTATTTTTATTTTTCTTTCTAGAAGGACTAGGTGCACTAGTGTTAGCTCTTCGTGAATCTTGTTCAATTCTTTTAGGGTGTCCCTCAGGATAAAGTGTTCCTGAGTCATTTTACCTCCTCTAGTTGCAACTCTAACAGCAAAGTCATGCATATTATGACTCATTTCATCAAGCAATTCTCTTTGAGATTTAGCAACTTGTTCTAATTGAGTTTGAACCATAGAAGCATGCTTTCCAACACCTCTAACATCATTTGATATTCTAAATAACAAGTCACTCAAGCGAGCAATCATATCAGAATTGTATTTCAATTGTTTCATAACATTTGCATTGAAGTGATCTTGTTTTCCAATGTAGTTTTCAAACTCATAAAGGCATTGACTAGGATGCATATTGTGAGGATTATCATTTTCATTAAACTTCATAAGAGAATTTACCTCTACCACCTTAGGCATTGGTGGTGTATTAAGCCCATGCATTTCTACAATGGGAGGTAAATTAACATCCTCATCTTTAATACCTTTTTCCTTCATAGATTTCTTTGCCTCTTGCATATCTTCAGGACTGAGATATAATATACCCCTCTTCTTTAGAGTCGGTTTAGGTGGTGGTTCAGGAATAGTCCAATCATCATAATTTTTCAATATGTTATTCAATAATTCTTCAGCTTGAGCAATAGTCTGTTCCCTAAAAACACAACCAGCACAACTATCTAGGAAGTCCCTAGAAGCATCGGTTAGTCCATTATAGAAGATATC
The DNA here is from genome assembly GCF_002162155.2 of Triticum dicoccoides. Taxonomy (NCBI): domain Eukaryota; kingdom Viridiplantae; phylum Streptophyta; class Magnoliopsida; order Poales; family Poaceae; genus Triticum; species Triticum dicoccoides. The sequence goes on along the minus strand of NC_041384.1, from coordinate 624,808,977 downwards.
AAGTATTTCATTTTTCTTGAGAGGATGATCAGGCAAAGCATTAAGCAACTAGCAAAGCCTCCCCCAAGCTTGTGGGAGACTCTCTTTAGTTTGCACAAAGTTAAATATTTCCTGTAAGGCAGCTTGTTTCATATGAGCAGGAAAATATTTTTCAGAGAAGTAATAAACCATATCCTGGGGACTACGCACACAATCAGGAGCAAGAGTATTGTACCAAGCTTTAGCATCACCCTTTAATGAGAAAGGAAATAATTTGAGAATAAAGTAATAACAAGTTTTCTCATCATGAGTAAAAAGGGTGGCTATGTCATTCAACTTAGTAAGATGTGCCACAACAGTTTCTGTTTCATAACCATGGAAAGGATCAGATTCAACCAAAGTAATTAACTCTGGGTCGACAGAGAATTCATAATCCTTATCGGCAATACAGATAGGTGAAGTAGCAAACTTAGGATCACATTTCATTCTAGCATTCAAAGATTTTTCTTTATACTTGCATAGTAATTTCTCTAGATCATCTCTATCATTGCAAGCAAGAATATCTCTAGTTGCTTCTTCACTCATAACATAACCTTCCGGTATCTTAGGCAATTCATATCTAGGAAATCTAGTTCTAGCAGGTGTTTCAGGAGTTTCAGTTTCAAGCTCATCATCAGATTCAACCACATCATGTTGTACAACTCTAGCAATTTGTTTATCAAGAAATTCACCAAGTGGCACATCATCATTATCAAGCAAGATACTAGCATCATCATAAGCATCACTCATAGTAGAAGTAGCATCATCAATAACTTGCAACATATCAGAATTGATAGCATGTGGTGGTGTTGCAAGTTTACTCATAACAGAAGGTGAATCTAAAGCAGAACTGGATGGCAGTTCCTTACCTCCCCTCATCTTAGAGGGATAAATCTTAGTCTTTGGTTCCTTCAGATTCTTCATAGTGATAATATGATAATAATCCCAAGTAACTCAACAAATATAACTATGCTCCCCGGCAACGGCACCAGAAAAAGGACTTGATAACCCACAAGTATAGGGGATCGCAACAGTTTTTGAGGGTAGAGCATTCAACCCAAATTTATATATTCGACACAAGGGGAGCCAAAGAATATTTGAAGGTATTAGCAGCTGAGTTGTCAATTCAACCACACCTGGAATTAATTATCCACAGCAAAGTGATCAGTAGCAAAGTAGTTTGATAGTTTTGATAGTAGTGACAACATCAATAGTACTAGTAACAGTGATAGCAGTAGTTTGTAGCAAGTGTAACAGTGATGATAGTAATAGTAACTTAGCAGAAACAATAAGGATAAATTCGTAGGAATTGGATCGGTGACTTGTTGGATGATATTCATCTTGAGACAGTTAAAACCTAGGGCGATGCGACACTAGCTCCAGCTCATCGATATAATGTAGGCATGTATTCCGTAAATAGTCATACGTATTTTATTAAAAAAACTTGCATGACATCTTTTGTCCTACCCTCCCGTGGCTGCAGGGCCCATATTGGAAACTAAGGGATATTAAGGCCTCCTTTTAATAGAGAACCAGAACAAAGCAATAACACATAGTGAATACATGAACTCCTCAAACTACGGTCATCACTGGGAGTGGGCCCAGTTGTTGTCACTCCGGGGTTGCCGGATCGTAACCGTAGTAGGTGACTATAACTTGCAAGATCGGATCTAACACATGGATATAATGATGAATTCATAAACGGTTTAGATCTGAAATCATGGCACCCAGGCCCAAAGTGACAAGCATTAAGCATGGAAAAGTCATAGCAACATCAATCTAAGAACATAGTGGATACTAGGGATCATGCCCTAACAAAACTAACTCGATTACATGATGAATCTCATCCAACTCCTCACCGACCAGCAAGCCTACGAAGGAATTGCTCACTCCCGATGGGGAGCATCATGGAATTGGAAATGGAGATGGGTTGGTGATGACGAAGATCGAAGATCCCCCTCTCCGGAGCCCCAAACGGACTCCAGATTTGCCCTCCTGAGGAAGAATAGGGCTTGGCGGCAGCTCCTTCTCATGGATCGCAATAATTCTTTCTCCCTAGTTTTTTTCTAGAAATATGTGATTTTATAGTATCAGGGGGTGGTCAGCGGGGCCCCTAGGTGGGTACAACCCACCTAGGCGTGCCAGGAGAGGGGGGCGCGCCCTGGTGGGTTGTGCCCACCCAGTTGCCCCTCTCCGGTAGGTCTTGGCTCCAGAAATTCTCTTTATTGATATAAAAAACCTCAAAAAGTTTCGTTCCATTCCGAGAACTTTTATTTCTGCACAAAAACAACATCATGGTAGTTCTGCTAAAAACATCGTCAGTCTGGGGTTAGTTTCATCCAAATCATGCAAATTAGAGTCCAAAACAAGAGGAAAAGCGTGAGAAAACATAGATACGTTGGAGACGTATCAGTAGTTGATGCTTTGTGTTTGTTTGGTGAAACATTTATATTTTCATATTGCAATCCATATTCATCTCCCATTGATCATGTTCACTATAATGACTTATGAGTAATCCCATCACACTCTTGAGGACATGAAGAAAGCCCGTTGTTAAGAGTCATATGAATTTGCTATAGAGAGATGTTTGATTACATATTGTGGCGTAAATCTCTAGTGGTGATGTGCAAGCATTGATTGTATGTCACCTCGCCTTTAAAGGTCCTAGATCAAAACATTTTCTATAATAAGTCAATGACAAGAGAATGGTGTGACGGAATATCGTTCTCTAAGCTTATGTGTTATAGCATGATTGAATAGGGACTCAATCTAGATCTTAAATCTACTGGTAGACTTTGTCTTAGTCAATCTTAGAGCATCTACAGCCGGGCACCTCAAACACCCCTCAATCGGGCGGACAGCCCGGTCAATGACCAGTCAAAAAAGTGACCCAAACAGGCACCTCAAACCATCCTCAAATCCCGAACTGACCAGCACCCCTCATATCCAGCCCAAATCTGGGGCGGATATGGGGCCTCCTGGAGCAACCGGGTGCGTCCGCCACATCGGAACTGACGACCTATCCCCAACAAAAAGTGAACCAAATCCCCCTCCGACCTACCCGTTTTCACTTGCTCCTATCCTCTCTTTTTCCTCCTCCGCGCCGGATATGTGATAGCTCCTCCGCCACCCTTGCGTCGGAATGCACCTTGCCCTATATGTGTTCGACACATTGTTCGATCAGGTTTTAGTCGTGGGACGAGCACTAGTGGCCTGGCAGAGCTTTATGAAATAAAGCAACAAAAAGCCAGGCAACCATCAATGCCCTTTGTGAGGAATATGGACTATTAACGCTTTTGGACGACACATCTATTTAAGCCGGTCACCTCACTCCTCACGGGGCGAGGTGGGGCTAAACCCCCGACCCCGCTGGGCCAACACAGATGTCATCTACAGTGGAAATCTTCAGTATGAACAACCCCACCGGCCCAACACAGACTGTCAGTTGGGGCCATCCACACTGGTACTGACATCCAAATCCAAATTGATCGGCATTCATGTGTTTGCGTGTATTTTGAGTTTTCAAAATAGGGTTTGTGCTTGCAAATGGCAAAATTTGAGGCCCACCCGATCACTATTTGTGGACACGTCCGCGGACGTTTGTGGGACCAAATTGGCTATGTCTACCTATAGACGCTCTTAGTATTTGCATATGCTTGCTAGGGGCATAATCGAAAGTATATGTGATTCAATGGTATTGCAGACAAATAAGCTTAGGATCTATCCACACGCCAACAATCAGGCAACAATAGACAATGCAAATGACTATGAGCTTAACAAGTAGATGACTTTTATGTTGTTCTCGCGAACTATATAGTCCATGTAAGAAGAAAACTAGTTTGTCCTTAGCATAATTAAGGATTGGTTTACTTGTTACACAACCACCACTCTTTTCAGCTTTTGCAGTGACTCCTAACTAATTTCCACACACCAATTCATTTTGCTCCCTATTTGGTTTGACACTCTACTTATCGAAAAGATTTGTAGGTAATCCCCTACAGTAGTGGGTTACCAACCCTACGTACCTTACGGCCATGGCATCATCCGTTGCCCCCGCTACACATTCTTCAGTCGCTTGTGGTTACTGTCAGTCGCCAGATATGTTTCTACCTCTCACCGCCTATAGAGCTCAACCGCTAGCTCATTTCTCCTCCTTGGTTTGACCTTCTTATTGGCTAGCCTCAGCCTTCTTAAGTGTTTACCTCTGACGACTATCAAGCGGATATCCAGAGATTAGTAAATTGACTATGGGTTGGTGATACAGCAATCCACCATGAATCGATAAAGTTTTATCATTCTCATTTTTTCAAATGCGCATTTTTATACTAATTGTTCCTTGTATGTTATGACTAACCAATTAGTTCCGGACTTACTATATTTGGTCCTATAAGGTGGATCCGTTGAATTTTGAAAGTCATGCTTAGGACAACTCCAATGCATGACCCCAAATGGTCCGGTTGCGTCTGTTTGGGGGTAAACGGACAGCATAGGCCGCCCAATGCGCGAGGGAAATGAATCGTCGTCCATTTTTGGTCCGCTTTCGACCCATTCCCGACCCAAAGTTGATCCACGTTTACGGCCGAATGGACAACACGCGGACGGGCGGGACGCGCGCCCTTGTCCACCCCTAGCTCGTCTGTCGGGGACATGCCCCACCACACTTCCCCTCCATTTTTCCCAAAACTCTCCCGCGCCGCTCCTCCTCCACCATGGCCGGTGGCCTGATGAATATTGGCGACCCGGCCACAGCCGCGCGGCCCACGGAAAAGAAGAAGGGTACCTTGATGCCGCGGTCAGAGCTCACGTCGACAGAGGTTGCCAAGCTCGATGCCAAATCGGCCAAGCCGAGGAACCGGCGGGTAAAGGACAAGGAAAGGAAGGTCGCTGCGAGCTATGCCACCGAGGCCACCGCGCTGCGTGCGATGTAGCACCAGGCGGATCTCGACAACAAGGAGTCCATCATTGCCAAGGTGCACGCCCTCCTCATGTTAGGGTTGTGCTGACCCCCGTCGACCATACTCTCGGTCACTGCCATGGCCATAGCAAGCACAGGTTGTCGGGGTTACGATCCTGACAATGAATACTAGGGGTACGAATAAGTGGGGCAGAGCCTAGCTACGGCGTAGGTGTAACACCCATTGTTTAACGAGTTCAGGCCCCTCTAAACGGAGGTAAAATTCATATGTCTCGTGCCCTAAGGCTTGCTTTGATTTGATAGGTATGGTTACAAAGATTGCTCGTGTCCGGCTATGGAGGGGTGTCGGTGTCAAAACCGGCGGATCTTGGGTAGGGGGTCCCGAACTGTGCGTCTAGGATCGATGGTAACAGGAGACGGGGGACACGATGTTTACCAAGGTTCGGGCCCTCTCTATGGAGGTAATACCCTACTTCCTGCTTGATTGATCTTGATGAATATGAGTATTACAAGATTTGATCTACCACAAGATCGTGATTGCTAAACCCTAGAAGCCTAGCCTGTATGACTATGGTAATGATTATATCCTTTCCGGACTGACCCCTCCGGTTTATATGGACATCGGGGGGATCTATGGTTACATAAGAAGGAATCTTCATAGTCGGTCGCCAAGCTTGCCTTCCATGCCAAGGAGAGTCCAATCCGGACACAGATACAGTCTTCGGCCTTCATGTCTTCACAACCCATCAGTCCGGCCCATGGATAACAGGCCGGACGCCCGAGGACCCCTTAGTCCAGGACTCCCTCAGTAGCCCCTGAACCTGGCTTCAATGACGAGGAGTCCGGCGTGTAGATTGTCTTCGACATTGCAAGGCGGGTTCCCCCTTCCGAACTCCTAGTTGATCTTCAGATGTAATGATTGTATCCGGACTTGTATGCACAACTACAGAGGACATAATATTTCACGGGTCCAACCCACCAACCACTTTTTGGTAATATGACACCACGCCTGCTGGGCCACTACTTGCGAACCATTTTAGCCGGCCCATCGCCCCACGTCCCAAGACGTGGCCTTATTGGCACATCTTATCCAAGCAGAGATCATGCCTCCCTTTTTTTAAGGGATTCCTGTCAACCCGGACGTGGGTAACCCAACCGTCGCTTGGGTACAACTCCTTGGAAACAAGCAAGTTTTTGAGTCCCAAGAGGAGACGTTTGATATTTGCAGCCTTTATATAGGGGTACAGACCCGTCTTTTTCTTCCACGCTTGCCTCTTTCTCAACCCCTGCTACCCCGAGTTCCAACATCTGGGTTTCGGTCGCCACCAGCCCCAATCATGTCCGGATCTAGCCATCAAGGCCGGTGGGCAGCTTCTTCTGTTGTGGAGGAAGACATTGCAAAGCTTCGAGCGGCGAGGTACCTGACCGCTGGAATCCATCATCGGCTTCCTGCCGAGGGGCAAGTTATTCCCACCCCCAGATCCAGCGAGAGGGTCGTGTTCGTGTCCCACTTCCTCCATGGGTTGGGGTTTGCACTTAACCCCTTCGTCCAAGGGCTCATGTTCTATTACGGGCTAGACTTTCACGATTTGGCCCCGGACTCTATTCTTCTTATCTCAGCGTTTATCGTCACGTGTGAAGCCCTCCTCCGAACTCCTCCGCACTTCGGCTTGTGGCTCAAGACCTTCGATGTGAAGCCGCAAGTGGTAGAGGGGGAGCAGGCCGAGTGCGGCGGTGCTACAGTGAGCATGCTTGGTAGTGCCGTTTGGCTGAAAGAATCCTTCGCCAAATCTTCCGATCTGTGGCAGTAGGGGTGGTTCTATATCACCGAGCCCCGTGGCTCCAAGTTGGCAACTGCGCCTGCATTCCGATCCAGCCCCCCAATTCATCTTGCATCATGGATTAACAAGGGGCTGGGTTGGGGATCAACGAATGATGTGCGAACTCTGCAAAGTCGCATCCGAAGCCTCATTGATAGGGACATCGACATAACCAATGTCGTTCAAGTAATGCTAGTTCGTCGGACCCTGCCGTGCCAGCGATAGCCTCTCCGCCTATGGGAGTTCAATCCAGAAGGGTCGCGGACTCTTCAGCACTTCTTCGTCACAACGCACGAAGGAATGTGGAGATTATTCTTCGGGAAACGATGGCAATGGCCGGACACCACCGAAGATGTCGGCCTAGACTGTAACCATCCAGATACCCCGGTAAGTACCCGTTTACCGAATACCTTATAGTCAGATACCCAGTGGCAAGATATCAATAGTATCATCCTTTTTCAGGGCTGGATAAAGAAGGTGGGACAGATTAGGTGTCCGGCTCCCCTTCCCGAAGACTCAGCTAATCCTGTGTTAACAATGATGCTGGCCTCGGTGCCACACCAGGCACCAGTAGGGGAGGGCGAAAATACCCAAGATGACCTTGGTTTCGGAGGTAAGTCAAACATTGAGTCCGGAGAAATCGACCTTTCCTCGCCCAAAGACGGAGGCGGAAAAGGACCCAGTGTCCATTCTCCAAATAGGAGAAAAAGGGCCACCTCCGAAGATTGGGAGGGGAGGTCTTCCAAGAAGGGCAAGATGCCACCGTCGATTGGCTTAGGTTTGGCAATTGACGCCGTTGAGCAGCTCCAAGAGGGGGACAAGCCCTCGGCCAAACCGTAAGAGAATCCGGAGTACTTTGATAGTGTCCCGCTCCGTTATTGTTACCTAAGATACACGTAATACATTTATGCATTTTTACAGGTTGGCACAGAATTTTTCTGGGCGATCCTCTTCTTCAGGGAGTCTCCTCCCAGAGATGATGGAGAGCGAGATGCCTCCTCCGACCTCCTCGCCCAATAAGGCAAATGACTCTGAAGTGTCATCGCGGAGGGTCCCTTTAGACTAGGGGACAGAAGAGGCAGTACCCAAAGGTGGAACTCCGACCATCCGGGATTCCGGGGCTGATGATAACAAAGGCCCCGGACTGTCTGGTTCACAACCGACAGCGATTTTGAAGACAGGTGAGCCGATTCCTTCAAAGGATGATTGTGCTTTTGGAGCAGCTTCCGGAGAGCCGGGGACTTCGGATATGTTGCGGGACATGTTGCGGAAAGCATCTGTCTCGGGGGAACAGCGTACCTTGATGGGTACAGTGATTGAAAAGATTTCGTCCGCGAAGAGCGGATTAAATGAGGCCTTCATGAGCCTACTGAAGGGTTTCGAGGTTTGTGACATACTGGTTTCAGCTATGTTTCATTTGCAAAGATGCGCCTGTGTATAGGTAGTAGCCCCTGATACTTGGGTTGGCTTCCGCTGGGAAGCAAAACAGAGGATCGAAAAGGATCGTTTGAGGACTAACCTGATCAACTTTGAACATAGGCTGCTTCCCCCTTGGCCGCTTCCTGGACTATGGAAATTGCCGATTTGCAGCGGAAGCTTGATGTGGTAGGGGATGATCTTGCTTTAATAAATATGCATCTTGACGAGTCGCAAGGTATGTATTCGGGGCAATCCTCATACATTTTTGTGGTATAAGCATGATGCTGAGATTTAGATGCTGGAATATGCATTGCTGCAGATGGTGCTGCCGCCATTGAAATTCTTCGAGCGGAGCTGGCCCGGGCCAAGGAGCAGGCCCGTCGTAGTAATGCTGCTGCCTAAAAGGCATTGCCTAAATTAAAAGCCGAACAAGATGGACGGCGCCAAGATGAGGAGAAGATATCCACTATGACGCTCGAACTGGAGAATGCTACCGGCCGCTATGAATTTCTGGAGAAGGAGAGTAAAGCCTTAACAGCTGATCTAGACAAGGCCTTACAAGAGGCTAGGGCAGCGCAGTCGGAATCCAGAGCAGCCCGTGAGGAGGTTCGATAGGCGAGGTTGATTGTGGCTGGAAAGCCCTTTCTGCTGCAAACTAAGTTCAGTGACCCAAACTATGCCCAGCTTAACCAAGTATGGAGTTCTCCGGACAAGTTCTTGGACTTGCCGAAGAGTTCTGCCGATGCGTGATAACCCACAAGTATAGGGGATCGCAACAGTTTTCGAGGGTAAAGTATTCAACCCAAATTTATTGATTCGACACAAGGGGAGCCAAAGAATACTCTCAAGTATTAGAAGCTGAGATGTCAATTCAACAACACCTGGAAACATAATATCTGCAACAAAGTATTTAGTAGCCAAGTAATATGATAATAGTGGTAACGGTAATAAAAGTTAACGGTAGTAAAAGCAATGTTTTTGGTATTTTGTAGTGATGATAGCAATAGCAACGGGAGAGTAAATAAGCGAAGAACAATATATGGAAAGCTCGTAGGCAATGGATCGGTGACGGAGAATTATGCCGGATGCGGTTCATCATGTAACAGTCATAACCTAGGGTGACACAGAACTAGCTCCAGTTCGTCAATGTAATGTAGGCATGTATTCCAAATATAGTCATACATGCTTATGGAAAAGAACTTGCATGACATCTTTTGTCCTACCCTCCCGTGGCAGCGGGGTCCTTACGGAAACTAAGGGATATCAAGGCCTCCTTTTAATAGAGAACCGGAACAAAGCATTAACACATAGTGAATACATGAACTCCTCAAACTACGGTCATCACCGGTAAGTATCCCGATTATTGTCACTTTGGGGTTAGCAGATCATAACACATAATAGGTGACTATAGACTTGCAAGATAGGATCAAGAACACTCATATATTGATGAAAACATAATAGGTTCAGATCTGAAATCATGGCACTCGGGCCCTAGTGACAAGCATTAAGCATAGCCAAGTCATAGCAACATCAATCTCGGAACATGATAGATCCCATCCAACCCATCACCGTCCAGCAAGCCTACGATGGAATTACTCACGCACGGCGGTGAGCATCATGAAATTGGTGATGGAGGATGGTTGATGATGACGATGGCGGCGGATTCCCCTCTCCGGAGCCCCGAACGGACTCCAAATCAGCCCTCCCGAGAGGTTTTAAGGCTTGGGCGGCTCCGTATCGTAAAACGCGATGATTTCTTCTCTCTGATTTTTTTCTCTCCCCGAAACACAATATATAGAGTTGGAGTTGGAGTCGGAGAGGCACCAGGGGGCGCACGAGGTAGGGGGCACGCCCCCCACCCTCGTGGAGAGGTGGTGGGCCCCCTGGCCTTCATCATTTGCAGGTATTTTTTATATTTTCCAAAAATTTGCTCCATGAAGTTTCAGGTCATTCCGAGAATGTTTGTTTCTGCACATAAATAACACCATGGTAATTCTGCTGAAAACAGCGTCAGTCTGGGTTAGTTCCATTCAAATCATGCAAGTTAGAGTCAAAAACAAGGGCAAAAGTGTTTGGAAAAGTAGATACGACGGAGACGTATCAACTCCCCCAAGCTTAAACCTATGCTTGTCCTCAAGCAATTTAGTTGACAAACTGAAAGTGATAAAGAAAACTTTTACAAACTCTGTTTGCTCTTGTTGTTTTAAATATGTAAAGCCAACATTCAAGTTTTCAGCAAAGATTATAACTAACCACATTCGCAATAACGCTCAGGTCTCAAGTTTACTCATATCAATAGCATAATCAACTAGCGAGCAATAATAATAAATCTCGGATGACAACACTTTCTCAAAACAATCATAATATGATATAACAAGATGGTATCTCGCTAGCCCTTTCTGAGACCACAAAACATAAATGCAGAGCACCTTTAAAGACCAAGGACTGACTAGACATTGTAATTCATGGTAAAAGAGACCCGGTCAAGTCATACTCAATGTAAACTAACAGTAATGAATGCAAATGACAGTGGTGCTCTCCAACTGGTGCTTTTTTTAAAAAGAGGATGATGACTCGGCATAAAAGTAAATAGATAATATTTTTTGAAACAGAGGTGAATAATATTTTGAGCGGTATACTTTCATTGTCAACACAACAACCAAGAGATGGCGATATCTTCCATGCTACACACATTATAGGCGGTTCCCAAACAGAATGGTAAAGTTTATACTCCCCCTTCCACCAACAAGCATCAATCCATGGCTTGCTCGAAACAACGAGTGCCTCCAACTAACAAGAGTCCCAGGGGGAGTTTTGTTTGCAATTATTTTGATTTAGTTTGCATAAAGCATGGGACTGGGCATCCTGGTGACCAGCCATTTATCTCGTGAGTGAGGAGCGGAGTCCACTCCTCTTGAGAATAACCCGCCTAACATGGAAGATACGGACAGCCCTAGTTGATACATGAGCTATTCGAGCATACAAAACAGGATATTTATTTGAAGGTTTAGAGTTTGGCACATACAAATTTACTTGGAACGGCAGGTAAATACCATATATAGGTAGGTATAGTGGACTCATGTGGAATAAGTTTGGGGTTTAAGGGATTGGATGCACAAGCAGTATTCCCGCTTAGTACAGGCGAAGGCTAGCAAAAGACTGGGAAGCGACCAGCTAGAGAGCGACAACAGTCATGAACATGCATTAAAATTAATGAACACCGAATGCAAACATGAGTAGGATATAATCCACCATGAACATAAATATCGTGAAGGCTATGTTGATTTTCTTTCAACTACATGCGTGAACATGCGCCAAGTCAAGTCACTTAAATCATTCAGAGGAGGATACCACCCTATCATACCACATCACAGCCATTTTAATAGCATGTTGGCACGCAAGGTAAACCATTATAAGCTCCTAGCTAAGCAAGCATGGCACAAGAAACTATGATCTCTAGTTGTCATTGCAAACATGTTTATTCATAATAGGCTGAATCAGGAACGATGAACTAATCATATTTACAAAAACAAAAGAGGTCAAGTTCATACCAGCTTTTCTCATCTCAGTCAGTCCATCATATATCATCATAATTGCCTTTCACTTGCATGACCGAACGATGTGAATAATGATAATAGTGCACGTGCATTGGACTAAGCTGGAATCTGCAAGCATTCAATAAACAGGAGAAGACAAGGCAATATGGGCTCTTTTGTCAGATAAACAATAATGCACATAAGAGCTACTTCAACAATTTTAATCATGGTCTTCTCCTATCGACCCCCAAAGAAAAGAAAAGAAATAAAACTATTTACACGGGAAAGCTCCCAACAAGCAAAAGAAGAACATGAAATATTTTTGGGTTTTCTTTTTAATTACTACTACAAGCATGGAAATTAAACTAACTAAAAGCTAAACTATTTTTTTTTTGGTTTTTCTTAAGGTTTATTAAACACACAAGAAGAAAGCATAAAAAGGGAAATAAACTAGCATGGATGATACAATGAAAAAGTATGAGCACCGACATCTAGCAATGAGTGTGTGAACATAAATGTAATGCCGGTGAGAAATACGTACTCCCCAATGCTTAGGCTTTTGGCCTAAGTTGGTCTATGGCCACGGCTGGCCTGGCGGATATCCATAATAATAGTTGTGGTCGTACTAAGAAGAAGAAGAGGAAGATTCCGCTTGCCACTGGCTGACAATCATCTCCGGATCCCACTGGTAATTAGACTGTCGTGAAGGATCATCTTGTGGTTCTGGCTCTGGCTCCATGGCTAGTGCAGGGTTCCGGTAGGCGTGAATAGCCTTCAACGGAACAAGGTACGTGCCTGAAGATAAATCAAACAGAGAAGGAGCAGGCGGGGTAATAGTCTCAGGATGATGTTTGTTAAAAAACAATTGATATTTAAGCTCTCCTTCCCTATTATTAACAATAAAATCATGTGCCACGATACTTTTATAATCTAGATAAACACGAGGCAGCACTTTTTCTTCCTTCTCATAATGCCTAACAGGTATGTTAAAATGTGCAGCTAGGCGTGAAGCATAGATGCCTCCAAAGATGGGGCCCTTTGTACGGTTTAGACTTAACCGTTTGGCAATAATGCCGCCCATACTAAGAGAGTTATCACCATATAAACCGTGGAGCAAAATAATAATATCAGGGATACTAAGGTTTCCATAGTTTCCGCGACCAATTAAGCAACGACTAGCAAATAATGCAAAATAACGTAAAACAGGAAAATGTATGCTAGTGATTCGTGCATCAGAAACATTCCTTGTTTCCCCTACAGTGATAGTATCAATAAAGCCCTCCACATCATCGCGATGTGGTTCTCCTGTCTTGCCCTCAAAAGGGACTAAACAAACCCGACAAAAATCATAAAGTGACATCTCCTTATGCTCATCATATAAATGAAACTCCACCATAGGTGGTGAGCTCCTAGAATGGAAATGAAAGTTTTGCACAAAGGTATTTGTGAGTAAGAGATATTGATCGCATTGGTCGTGGAGGAAAGCGGCGAGGCCTACATTTTTAGCCAATTCATGAAAATCTTCACAAATCCCGGCTGCTCTCAAGAAATCATCGGAAAGCCATTCACACGCCCGAATCTCCGCGGTGCGAGGCAGATTATACTTAGGCTTTGGTGCCTTTTCCTTCGAGCTTTGGCTCGATGAGCCCCTCAAAAGTCTCCTCATCATTTTCTGAAAAATTCTGAAAATTTTAGTAACTTCAAAATAAAAGTAAACCAAACTCAATAATATTGATATCAACTACTCCTACAAGTCCCTAGGGCCTATATCATGCATCAAAACTACTTGGAACCATATAAATTTGACATGCAAGCTCAAGAACAGGGTCACCTAAGCAGCAAAAATTTGCAATGAATAAAGCACTAGAAAAAAACTAATTGGACCAATGGAGGAGTCACATACAAGGAACAATCTCCCCAAGCAGTTTTGTGAGAGGTGCTTTGAGCAAGGAGATCGAAAATAGCAGCAAAATGAGGTTGGACTCGGGTTTGAGCTGGTTATTCGTGTTTGTGGGAGGAAGAAGATGTGTATGGGTGAAAGGATAAGTGGAGGAGGGCCACCGTGGGCCCATGAGGCAGGGGGCGCACCCAGGGGGTAGGGCGCGCCCTCCACCCTTGTGGGCAGGTGGTTGACCCCCCTGTTGTGTTCTCAGTGCCAAATATTCTAGAAAAATCATATTTAAATTTCAGGGCATTTGGAGAACTTTTATTTTCGGGGTATTTTTATATTGCACGGATAATCAGATAACAGACAAAAAAATATTTATTTTTATTTTATTTAATATAAATAACAGAAAGTAAAAGTGGGATACAGAAGGTTGTGCCTTCTAGTTTCATCCATCTCATGCTAATCAAAAGGAATCCACTAACAAGGTTGATCAAGTCTTGTTAACGAACTCATTCCGAATAAATGGAACCGGAGAAATTTCGAATAACACTATGTTACCTCAATGAGGATATGCACATCCCGAATAATAAGAATATCATATTTCTTCTTGACTGTAGGAAGAGGAAATTCAAAACTTCCAAATATAATCGATGGAATTTTTCCAATAGAATTGATACTGTGAACTTGAGGTTGTTTCCTCGGAAAGTGTACCGTATGCTCATTACCATTAACATGAAAAGTGACATTGCCTTTAGTGCAATCAATAACAGCCCCTGCAGTATTCAAAAAGGTCTTCCAAGAATAATAGACATACTATCGTCCTCGGGAATATCAAGAATAACAAAGTCCGTTAAAATAGTAACGTTTGCAACTACAACAGGCACATCCTCACAAATACCGACAGGTATAGCAGTTGATTTATCAGCCATTTGCAAAGATATTTCAGTAGGTGTCAAATTATTCAAATCAAGTCTATGATATAAAGACAGAGGCATAACACTAACACCGGCTCCAAGATCACATAAAGCAGTTTTAACATAGTTTCTTTTAATAGAGCATGGTATAGTGGGTACACCGGGATCTCCAAGTTTCTTAGGTATTCCACCCTTAAAAGTATAATTAGCAAGCATGGTGGAAATTTCAGCTTCTGGTAGCTTTCTTTTATTTGTAACAATATCTTTCATGTACTTAGCATAAGGATTCATTTTGAGCTTAACAGTTAATCACATACGCAAAAAGATAGGTCTAATCATTTCAGCAAAGCGCTCAAAATCCTCATCATCCTTTTTCTTGGATGGTTTGCGAGGAAAAGGCATGGCTTTTTGAACCCAAGGCTCTCTTTCCTTACCATGTTTCCTAGCAACAAAGTCTTTTTTATCATAACGTTGATTCTTTGATTGTGGGTTATCAAGATCAACATCAGGTTCAGTTTCTATATCATTATTATTACTAGGTTGAGCATCATTATGAACATTATCATTAACATTATCACTAGTTTCAGGTTCATTACCAGATTGAGTTTCAGCATCAGAAACAGAAATATCATTTGGATTCTCAGGTGTTTCAGTAATAGGTTCACTAGAAGCATGCAAACTATCATTTTTCTTTTTCTTCTTTTTAGAAGAACTAGGTACATCTATATTATTTCTCTGAGAATCTTGCTCAATTCTCTTAGGGTGGCCTTCAGGATAAAAAGGTTCCTGAGTCATTCTACCACCTCTAGTCAGAACTCTTACAACATTATCATTATCCTTACTATTCAATTCACTGAGCAAATCATTTTGAGCTTTAAGTACTTGTTCTACTTGAGTGGTAACCATAGAAGCATGTTTACTAATAAGTTTAAGTTCACCTTTAACATTAGCCATATAATCACCCAAGTGTTCAAGCATATTTGAATTGTATTTCAATTGTCTACCAAAATAAGCATTAAAGTCTTATTTCTTAGCCATAAATTTATCAAACTCATCTAAGCATGGGCTAGCAAATTTAGTAAATGGGATTTCAGCTTTATTATATCTATAGAGAGAATTTACCTTTACTACATGTGTCGGGTTATCAAAACCATGAGTTTCTTTAATAGGTAATGGATTAAGATCATATGTTTCTTCAACAGGCGGTAGATTAAGACCATGTATTTCTTCAATAGGAGGTAAATTCTTAACATCTTCAGCTTTAATACCTTTTTCTTTCATAGATTTTTGTGCCCCTTGCATATATTCAAGACTGAGAAATAGAATACCCCTCTTCTTCGGAGTTGGTTTAGGAATAGGCTCAGGAATTGGCTCCGGAGGTGTCCAATTATTTTCATTTGTCGACATATTATTCAATTGAATTTCAGCTTCATCCGGTGTTCTTTCCCTGAAAACAGAACCAACACAACTATCCAGGTAATCTCTGGAGGCATCGGTTAGTCCATTATAAAAGATATCAAGTATTTCATTTTTCTTAAGAGGATGATCAGGCAAAGCATTAAGTAATTGGAGAAGCCTCCCCCAAGCTTGTGGGAGACTCTCTTCTTCAATTTGCACAAAATTATATATATTCCTTAAAGCAGCTTGTTTCTTATGAGCAGGGAAATATTTAGCAGAGAAGTAATAAAGCATATCCTGGGGACTACGCACACAACCAGGATCAAGAAAATTAAACCATATATTAGCATCACCCTTTAATGAGAACGGAAATATTTTAAGGATGTAAAAGTAACGAGTTCTCTCATCTTTAGTGAATAGGGTAGCTATATCATTTAATTTAGTAAGATGTGCCACAACAGTTTCAGATTCATAACCATGAAAAGGATCAGATTCAACCAAAGTAATTATATCGGGATCAACAGAGAATTCATAATCCTTATCAGTAACAAAGATAGGTGAAGTAGCAACAGCCGGGTCAGGTTTCATTCTAGCATTTAGAGATTGCTTACTCCATTTAGCTAATAACCTTTTGAGTTCATTTCTATTTTTGCAAGCTAAAAGAGCTAAAGAAGCTTCTTGATCAAAAACATAACCCTTAGGAATAACAAGTGATTCTTCATCATCACTTTCATCAGTATCATCAGATTCAATATTTTCAATTTCTCTAGCCCTAGCAAGTTGTTCATCAAGAAAATCACTAAGTGGCATAGTAGTATTAGGCATAGAGGTAGGTCCATCATAAGTATCATGCAGAGCAGAAGTGGCATCATCAATAACATGCGACATATCAGAACGAATAGCAGAAGCAGGTGTAGGTGTCGCAAGCTTACTCAAAACAGAAGGTGAATCAAGTGCAGAGCTAGCTGGCAGTTCCTTACCTCCCCTCGTAGTTGAGGGATAAATCTTGGTTTTTGGATCTCTCAAGTTCTTCATAATGATAAGCAGATATATATCCCAAGGGACTCAAAGAGTAGAGCTATGCTCCCCGGCAACGATGCTAGAAAATAGTCTTGATAAACCGCAAGTATAGGGGATCACGACGGTTTTCAAGGGTAAAGTATTCAACCCAAATTTATTGATTCGACACAAGGGGAGCCAAATAATACTCTCAAGTATTAGCAGCTGAGTTGTCAATTCAACCACACCTGGAAACTTAATATCTACAACAAAGTATTTAGTAGCAAAGTAATATGATAATAGTGGTAACGGTAGTAAAAGCAATGTTTTTGGTATTTTGTAGTGATGATAGCAATAGCAACGGGAGAGTAAATAAGCAAAGAACAATATATGGAAAGCTCGTAGGCAATGGATCGGTGATGGAGAATTATGCCGGATGCGGTTCATCATGTAACAGCCATAACCTAGGGTGACACAGAACTAGCTCCAGTTCGTCAATGTAATGTAGGCATGTATTCCAAATATAGTCATACGTGCTTATGGAAAAGAACTTGCATGCCATCTTTTGTCCTACCCTCCCGTGGCAGCGGGGTCCTTACGGAAACTAAGGGATATTAATGCCTCCTTTTAATAGAGAACTGGAACAAAGCATTAACACATAGTGAATACATGAACTCCTCAAACTACGGTCATCACCGGTAAGTATCCCGATTATTGTCACTTCGGGGTTAATGGATCATAACACATAATAGGTGACTATAGACTTGCAAGATAGGATCAAGAACACTCATATATTAATGAAAACATAATAGGTTCGGATCTGAAATCATGGCACTCGGGCCCTAGTGACAAGCATTAAGCATAGCAAAGTCATAGCAACATCAATCTCGCAACATAGTGGATACTAGGGATCAAACCCTAACAAAACTAACTCGATTACATGATAGATCCCATCCAACCCATCACTATCCAGCAAGCATACGATGGAATTACTCACGCACGACGGTGAGCATCATGAAATTGGTGATGGAGGATGGTTGATGATGACGATGGCGATGGATTCCCCACTCCGGAGCCCCGAACGAACTCCAGATCAGCCCTCCCAAGAGGTTTTAGGGCTTGGCGTCTGAAAGAACATGCGGTGCCCCCATGTTTGATTTTGGAAATTGATGACAATCTCTATGGACTAATGGTTGCCTTGAGTTATATTTGAAGGTTTTGTCCATAGGCTTTTCTTGGAGTACATGTGTTGGTTTCAAGAAAAGTTTGTGTCGACCAAGGTGCTATTCAAGGAATTATCCAAAGATTGGTCATTTGAGAGTTGAGCTTATTGCAAGCATGTCTTGAAGAAGAAGATTGTGTGATCATTCATGTTTACCTTCAAGACATCATCCAAATGAAGAGAGTTGGAAAGATTCAAGGTTGAAGCTTGCATGGTTTGGTAAGCATTGTCCATTGTGCTTTGTGTACTAACCCATGGTCTATGTGAGAGTTCTACGTGGGGTTAGGTACATGTTCATGGGCTTGTGTCAAGAGGAAGATATCTCTCAACCCATGGAGAGGATGACATCAAGTGGTGATCGTCATCAAGATTGCCGTGTGCAAGTTCAAGTGGATCATCGCGAAGAGATCAAGTGCTTGAAGCTTGCCGACCATTGTGATGACAATGGACTTGTGAAGATGTGCCGAAGAGTGGCTCACCCATAGTGGTCTATGGGGGAGCAATCATCTAGTCTTCATCGTGCCAACACAATCAAGAAAGGTGGTCCAACTTGAGGAAGTCAAGATCGTCATCATCTAGCTCAAGTGGACCATGTGCAAGGCAAAGGTTTGCCCTTGATAGGTTTTCTATTTTACCGGTCTCATGATGGTAGTTGGGAGACCGGGTTATAGGCTCGATTGCCGTACTATCAAGGGGGGCTCTCGATGAGTAGCTTGATCGTATCGTTCGTAGAGAGCTCAAACCATTGCATCCTTGCATCATCTTTCTTGGTTCTTGTTTGGTTCTCTTTGTGAGTCTTAGAGCTTGTGGTCATCTTGATGACAAGCTTGAGTTCATCGAAAACGGAGTTCGCATACTTCTTCTATGATGTTTTCGATGTTGGAGGTTTTGCCGGTTCATCTCGGTTGGAGGTTTTGCTGTTTTGATGCTACTCGTCGTCTTGTTTTCAACAAGCTTGAGTTTGCTCAATTCGGAGCTCATATACAGAAGTTATGGCAGTTCTGATTTTCTTGAGTGTGGTTTTTGTCATGGACCCAGCGGTAGTACCGCGGGCCACAGCGGTAGTACCGCTAAGGCTCACTAAGCGGCAGTACCGCTCCTCGGAGCGGTAGTACCACTTTATGGCCTCAGCCGCAGTACCGCTATGGCTCCGTGCTCCTACCGCCTCGACTCGAGTGCGCATTTTCTCGTGTCGGGTTTTACGGTACTAGCTGCAGTAGTAGTGGCGGTAGTGCTGCTTGTGAGCAGTAGTCCCGCCCTGCCTCCGCGGTAGTACCGCTCTGGGTCCCAGCCCCAGCCCCTTCTCTTCTAGCGCGGCAGTACCGCTGAGGGGGAGCGGTAGTACCGCTTATGAGCGGTAGTACCGCCCTGCCCCTGTAGTAGTACCGCTCTCTGCGGGGCTGAGTGGGGGATAACGGTTGGATTTTCCCCCTCCTATAAAAGGGGGTCTTCTTCCCCTTTGAACCTTATCTTTTGAGCTCGTGTTCTTCCCCCATTGTTGACCTTCTTCGAGCTTGCTAAACTCTCAATCCCTCCATGGATTCTTGCTAGTTTTTGAGGGAAAAGAGAGAGGAGATCTAGATCCACATTTCCACCAATCACTTTCTCCTCTATGTGAGGGGAACCCCTTGGATCTAGATCTTGGAGTTCTTGGTGTTCTCTTTCTTGTTCTTCCTCTCATTTTCCTCCCTAGCATTAGTTGCTTCGGTGGGATTTGAGAGAGAAGGACTTGGGCACTCCGTGTGCCCTTGCCATTGCATTTGGTGCATCGGTTTGAGTTCTCCACGTGATACATGGAAGTTACAAGTTGAGAAGCTTATTACTCTTGGGTGCTTGGTACCCTTGAGCTTGTTCCTCTTGGGTGCTTGGGCTCCCTAGACGGTTGTTGGTGTTCGGATCTCAATCATTATGGTGCAAAGCTCCGGGCAAGTGTCGGGGTCTCCAATTAGGTTGTGGAGATCGCCCCGAGCAATTTGACGGGTATCGGTGCCCGCCCCCAAGGGTTGCCAAAGTGTACGGGTTCGGTGACCGCCCCCAAGGGTTGCCATTTGTACGGGTTCGGTGACCGCCCTCAAGGGTCCCTTAGTGGAATCACGACATCTTGCATTGTGCGAGAGCGTGAGGATATTACGGTGGCCCTAGTGGCTTCTTGGGGAGCATTGTGCCTCCACACCGCTCCAAACGGAGATTAGCATCCGCAAGGGTGTGAACTTCGGGATACATCGTCGTCTCCTCGTGCCTCGGTTATCCCTTACCCGAGCCCTTTACTTATGCACTTTACTTTGTGATAGCCATATTGTTTCTTGTCATATATCTTGCTATCACATAGTTGCTTATCATTTTTTAGCATAAGTTGTTGGTGCACATAGGTTAGCCTAGTTGTTTTAGGATTTGTGCTTGGCAAATTAACCGCTAGGTTTATTCCGCTTTTGTTCAAGCCTAAACCGTAATTATTTTAAAACGCCTATTCACCCCCCCCTCTAGGCGACATCCACGATCTTTCAGCGGCGGCTCCATATCGTAAAACGCGATGATTTCTTCTCTCTGATTTTTTTCTCCCCGAAACACAATATATAGAGTTGGAGTTGGAGTTAGAGAGGCACTAGAGGGCCCACGAGGTAGGGAGGCGCGCCCTAGGGGGGCAGGCGCGCCCCCCAGCCTTGTGGAGAGATGGTGGGCCCCCTGGCCTTCATATTTTGCAGATATTTTTTATATTTTCCAAAAAGTTGCTCCGTGAAGTTTCAGGTCATTCCGAGAACGTTTGTTTCTGCACATAAATAACACCATGGTAATTCTGCTGAAAACAACGTCAGTCCGGGTTAGTTCCATTCAAATCATGCAAGTTAGAGTCCAAAACAAGGGCAAAAGTGTTTGGAAAAGTAGGTACGACGGAGATGTATCAATGCGGCACAGTATTACCAAGCGCGAGATGGGTATGCAACGGAGAAGCTTTTTTGGTCGCAGTTTGGAGCATCAAAGCGCCCTCTGTTGCTCAATGAACAGATGTCCCAATGGGCCGAACTTCATAGGATATCCGGCGCTGCCATGAAGGATGTCATAATCCGGTTATGGCCAACCGAGCCAGTTCTGAATAGCTATTTCGGTTTGGTGGAGAGGCTTGTTGATGCGGTGCCGCGTATCAATGCTGTGAAGCGATCATCATGCATTGAGGGTGCGCGAATGTCTTTTGCCCGAGTCAAAACATTCTGGGGGAAGATGAAGGCCATCGATATTGCGACGAAGAGTCCGCCCAAAGGCAAGGACCGCCCGGAACCGGAGCATTATTTTGAAGACGTCCTAGAGGCCACCCACTTTATAGAGGGCTAGTGCTCGAAAGACATAATGTTCGAGTGAGGTGTATGAAAATTGTAAAACACAATTTTATAGTTAATCTATTTATGCTTTGTTTGAAAGCTTGAATTCCTCCTGTGCGGCCGTTTTAATATAATCTGAAAGTTTTCCAGTCGTCGACTTCAGCCCCCTTGTAGGAAGTACGGGGGTGTTCGGAAAGGCATTTAATCACTCTTTATCCAACGTCTTGGTCCATGAAGGAGGTGATAAATGCGGCGAACCAGGTAATCGTACTATAGGGCGTTAACACTTTCACTTAGCCATAGGAGTTTTATTGTGGGGCTATGACATAGCCCCTGGTATGTATGCGGCATATGGTGCCTTACATATTTGGTCTGAAAAAGATCCGTCGTGTGACACGGAGAATCGCTAAAGATTCCAAGAAGTCGTTAAGTGGTTGACCAGCTCACGCCACATCATGACAGTCAGTTTTCGGCTTTCTCTACTGAGGTGCTCGTCCGGTATAGACCAGGGAACAATCGCAGTAGTTCTCCCTTTACTACCCTAGCCGATAAAGCGAAACGTAGGGTAGCAAGCACAGGAACCGGGCAACCCAACTATTGACCCAAGACAATGATTCGGAGCTGATGCATATAAGGCCAAACTTGCGACGCTGAAGTATGCTATAGAGATGTTCGGACTTTTACTGGCAACTCATTTGTTCCCACACCAAGCCCATGGCAGGTTATGCCAAGGTATTTCTGTGAAATAACCGTAGGAGCCATATTTGTTGGGGAAACAATGCGGGTGATTAGTTCGGATATTGTTTAATGGGAACTGAGCGATATGCCAATGATTACTTATGATATATATATATAAGCCATCCTCCCAGCTATTTGACATGCTCGGGGTTGGAGGCGGAGGAACGGGCATAGTACAGGCTCGAGAAATAGAGAGTGCAGTCTACAAAAAGTTATTTTGGACCTCCTGTCGCACGTCTGCGCCACCAGTCATCGGTGGGGGGAATCCTTGATGGAAATAGCCCCTTAGGTGAGTGTACGGATCCGAACTCCGATAGAGCCAGTTTCCGATGTTTATCTTGTTCGTCACCTGTTTTTAAAGGATAGCGAAGGAAGAAATAAAAAGAAAATAAATAATAATAAAAGAAGTTACTGGAGTGCTTGCAGGCTTGTCCGTATTGTGCTTCCACCAATGCCCATGGTATCTTGAGTGTGTAATGATGTATGCGCGGTACAAACTTTGTAGATGTATGGAGTGGGCGGTGGAAGTCGGGTTGCTATTTCCGTTCTAGGAGTAGTTGATCCTCGGGTGGAGACTACTTCTGACCCCCGGTGTTTCGTTGGTGAACCTTTCCGTCATCCCTGTCACTTGGCGGCCTCCTCCCCCTGTGTTCGGCGTTGAGCTTGCCGTCCTGTTTAAAGACCCAATAGTTTTTGTTGGTATGATTAGCTGGTTTATCGGGGTGGCCATGAATCTAGCAGGTTCGGTCTAATATCATGTCCAGGTTTGATGGTTCGTCTCGATTCGCCTTGAATGGCTTCTTCCGCTGACCGGGCTTGGGGTTGCTGAATCCAGCGTTGACCGCTGTGTCGCCTGATCTTTCATTGTCACTGCGACTGTTGTTTTTGCTTCCTCGTGGCTTGCCGTTGCTGTCTTGGATTTCGGAGGTGCCCTGGTTGCTGGCTCTATTGCTTCTACGAGCGAGCCAGTTGTCTTCTCCCACGCAAAAGCAGGTCATCAGAGCAGTGAGGGCTGTCATGGATTTAGGTCCTTCTTGGCCGAGGTGGCGTGCAAGCCATTCGTCCCGGACGCTGTGTCTGAAAGCCGCAAGGGCTTCCGCATCCGAACAGTCGACGATTTGGTTCTTTTTGACTAAGAACCGAGTCCAGAGCTCCCTGGCTGATTCTCTGGGCTGTTGGACAATGTGGCTTAGGTCATCGGCATCCGGTGGCCGGACATGTGTTCCTCGGAAGTTATCGAGGAAGGCCTCTTCCAAGTCCTCCCAGCTGCCTATGGAGTTTTCAGGCAGGTTGTTTAACCAGTACCGAGCTGGCCCTTTTAGTTTTAGTGGGAGGTATTTAATGGCGTGGAGGTCGTCCCCACGGGCTATGTGGATGTGGAGGATGAAATCTTCTATCCATACCGCGGGATCAGTTGTCCCGTCATATGATTCAATGTTGACAGGTTTGAATCCTTTGGGGAATTCATGATCCATTACTTCATCAGTGAAGCAAAGCGGGTGTGCGGCGCCTCTATGTTGGGCCACACTACGACGTAACTCCGAAAGAGTCCCTTTGCGGTTTTCGGATCGGGCGTGGCAAGGTTTGACACGTCCGAATAGGTAGCCATCGTCGCGTGTCGAAGCATGCTTTCGTGATCCGTAGATCGGTCTTGCGTTTCCTGCTCTATTGTCCAAGTCCCTCTACAGGTTGTCTGGGTAATCGTGACCTGTGTTGTTCTTGCCTTTATGGCGAGGTGGGGCGGTCTGGTGTTTGGCTTGAGTTACCTCTTTATCCGGACAGAGTTGTCGGCGACCTGCCGCATTGTGTGACGATGGTATGGGCTCCAACGCCCCGTCATTGGACTGGTATAGCGATCTGTGCTTTGGGTAGCTTTTGGCTAGGCCATTAAGGCCGTATTCTTCGGCGACCAGGACTTCGGTCCATCTACCATTGAGTAGGTCTTGGTCAGCTTGAAGCTGCTGCTGCTTCTTTTTCAGGCTCCTTGCTGTAGCTATCAGCCTGCGCTTGAAGCGCTCTAGCTCGAGGGGCTCTTCGGGTATGATGAAGTCTTCGTCGCCAAAGCTTACCTCATCTTCAAAGAGCGGAAGGTAGTTGTCGTCCTCCGAACCGTCGCTGGGCGGGGCCTGTTCATCGGGGCTGGCTTGTCCGTTTTCCTGGTCTTCATTGCTTTTGGCGCCGTCCAGAGTACTATTTTCTCCAGCGCCATCATTGCTGCGGCATTACTTGGGGCGGCGTTTGGGGCGCCGGAACTTGGACTGTGTCTGAGGAGTTTTAACTGGACCTCCCTTGTCCTTGCCGCGAGGCTTTTTAAGTGTATCGATCATGTACACGTCATATGCAGGCGTGGCCACACCTGCTGACTGGCGGGTCTTGGCCTTGCTCCTTATCGGCATCGTCATCTATGCCGTCAATGTCTTCGGAGCCAGAAGCGGGCATGTTGGTTAAGTCCTCGACAGTGGCTATGAAGTGGGTGGCGGGTGGGAAGCGAAATTCTCCATTGTCAGCCTCTAGCTCGAACCGGACATAGTTCGGCCGTGAGTCCCCCATCGGGGACAGGTTTTTCAACGAATCCAGCACATCGCCAAAGGGCAAGTGTTGGAAGACATCTGCGGCGCTGAACTCGATGATTGATAACCGATCCAGCTCGGTGTCCGGGAGCGCGCAAGGTAATTCGGAACTTATAGTCGGAAACGAGTCCGAAATTCCGTTGACACTGATATTGCCTGGTGTCGAGTTTGTGTGCGGCTCCAACGCCGCAGACTCTGTGGCTTCGGATGGTGCAAATTGCTCCGGATCTAAGGTCGTAGCAGTTATAGGAACCATCTCCAGAACCTGGTCCAATGACATATTTAGGTCACGTTCATCGGAGCGAGGGGGAGCGATCGCCGCGGTCTCAAATCCATTGAAGATCAAGTCTCCATGGATATCCACGACATATTTGAAGCTTCCAAATCTGACCTGATGGCCAGGGGCATAGCTATCGACCTGATCCAGACGGCCAAGCGAGTTGGCCCGCGAAGCCGGCGAACGCGAAAATCCGTCCGGGGAGGAAAGTTCCACCTTGGACAGCGTTACTATAGACAACTGAAGGGTCCATCGAACCTTTTGTCGATGGCACAGCGGAACTCTCAATGAAAGCACCAATGTCGGTGTCAAAACCAGCGGATCTCGGGTAGGGGGTCCCGAACTGTGCATCTAGGATCGATGGTAACAGGAGACGGGGGATACGATGTTTACCCAGGTTTGGGCCCTCTCTATGGAGGTAATACCCTACTTCCTACTTGATTGATCTTGATGAATATGAGTACTACAAGAGTTTATCTACCACGAGATCGTGATGGCTAAACCCTAGAAGCTAGCCTGTATGACTATGGTAATGAATATATCCTTTCCGGACTGACCCCTCCGGTTTATATGGACACCGGGGAGGGGGGATCTAGCGTTACATAGAGTTAGTTACATAAGAAGGAATCTTCATAGTCGGTCGCCAAGCTTGCCTTCCATGCCAAGGAGAGTCCAATCTGGACACAGATACAGTCTTCAGCCTTCATGTCTTCACAGCCCATCAGTCCGGCCCATGGATAACAGGCCGGAAGTCCGAGGACCCCTTAGTCCAGTACTCCCTCAAGGGGGGTGCGGCTTATATAGAGTGCACCACAGCCCCATGTCTCCCACGGTTTTGGGGCATTAAATGACATTGAATGCTTCAGTCACAGATGTGATGAGCCTCTACTACGGCAGTTACAGGTAACGGTGGCCTTGACTCTTGTTAAAGGATGACTTAGGATTCTTCGACCGTTGCTGCTCCATGACGCCCTCCTGTCTTCTTTGTCTGAGTGGTGGTCCATCAGCCTAGTGGCGTGTGGTCGTCCGAGTGCCGTCGACCTGTCCATGTGGACTTCTTGATGTAAGCATCTGAATGCTGGCATGGTCCATGGACCTACCTATGGTTGTGATGGGCCCCATGTGGGTCCCAAATGACCCTACCTGTAATAGGTGACCTCATCACAGGCTCGTCGATCGCTCGTCCTCGGCAGCACCGTTCCCCGAGCTTGTCCGTCACGCCCAAGATGTACCGTGCATCGCTGCTCCACGGCCATTATCAGACACAGTTCTCCACCTCGCTGAACTGCAGTGTGGTTGCTTCGACCATGCCTGCGGGCGTCATCGACCTCAACGTCACGCCGGGGTACAGCGACGCTGGCCAGCTGTCCGACGGGACGAAAAGGAAGCAACCTCGGTCCTTCCCTTCGGTGAACATGGACGACACTCGCAGGTTGTTCGATGAAATGCCAATGCCGACGCCCACGGCTGACGACCCTGAGTACTCGGCGTTCATGGAGAATGTCATCTATGAGGGTCGTGGTGAGGCCTTCCACGTCGACAGCCACACCCAAGGTTATGATCCCAACGCGACCCAAAGCCAGGATGGTTGCGGCCACTATGAAGACACTCACCTCGGCGGCCATGATGAAGATGAGGACGACCATGGCAACTCTTGGCATGAAGACGATGACTTGTATTGTGAAGATGAAGAAGAAGAAGTCGACATTTTGGCCGAGCCTTTGGTGTTTATCGATGTGCTCACCCAAATAGCTGAGGCACAAAAGAGAAGGAAAAGCATTCGCACGAGATCGTACAGCCAAGATGAGGGCACTTTGATTTGTGAGAGGTTGATGGAGATAGGCCAAGATCCCATGAAAGGTTCTGAGCAAAAAGGATCCGTCTTTTGAACAAGAGTTCACAAGAACTTTCATGAGCGAAGGAAGTTTTCCCCCTACCAATTTGCGAGCACCCGTGGCATCAACTCAATCCAACAAGAGTGCAACAAGTATTGTGCCGCGCTTGAGAGCATTCAAGCCCGTCCCGTGAGCGGCCTAGGCCTTGGTGACTTGGTATGAACCTCTCGTTTTTTATCATGTGTCCATTAATGTTGGCATGCCATTTGTGTTTCATGCATTTTATGTACTTTCATGTTACAATTGTGGCCGCATCTTTGATTGTGTAGGCATTTCAATATTTGGAGGCCTTCAAGGCTCGGCACAAGAACAAGCCGTTTACTCTCATGCATTGTTGGTCGCTCATCAAAGATTGCCCCGAGTTCAAAGACAAATATGCCGCTCGTCAGAAGAAAGGAGGGAAGGAGGCCATGGCGGAGGAGGGGGGCTTGCTCAAGAGGCCGAGGGGGAAGACAAGCTCAAAGGCCAACGAGAAGCGTGATGCGTCCTCCATAGCTTTTGCAAGGAACTTCGGAGAACATGATGAGCCAAAAGGAAGTGAGGGAAGAGAGCAGGAGCAAAGGGAAGGAGGAGCAAATGAAGATATACCTAGATCTTCAAACAAAGAAGCTTGACATGGAGGAGGTCGTGAAGAAGAGGAAGCTTGATATCGAGGAGACCTCTCAACTCAAGAAGTTTGAGATCGAGGCCACCAATGCCGAGACCAAGGCCAAGGAGGTGGCACTCGCGTTCATGAGCGTTGACAAACAACATGTCACCGGAGAGGAGGGCTTGGTTCAGGAACCGGCAGAAGGAGATGTTCGCTCGGGACGGTCTGAACTAGGTGAGACCACGACCACGATGGTTGTCTATTTTGAAGGCTAGTTATTGTGCCGGCCGCTGGCTTTGTTGCCGGCGACAAAAACTTGTCATTTAAAGGCTGGCTCATGTGCCGGCCGCTGGCTTTGTTGCCGGCGTGATACTCTAGTGACCATTCTGTAGGCCGTTGGCTTTGTTGTCGACCAGTAATGAACTGGCGAGAGCGCGGCCACTGGCGTGAACTATGGCCATTTAGCTACACTCTTTGTTCTTTTTATATTTTGTATGCACAACGAACGAGATGCGGCCGAAATGCGGTCACACGATGGGCGCACTACCGGCGCTTCTAGAAATCCGGGAGGACATAACCCCATTACCACCCAAAACAGACTAAAAGCGGATGAAACGGACGAAACGAACGTCCGTTTGAGGTCGTGTGTTGGAGTTGGCATTAGGCAGAAATCAACTCTATAGACAGTTGGGTAGCAAGCTTTGCTTGTTTTTATATTCAATTCTTGTTATTCTCTTTCTACATCTTTGCAGAAACATGTGACTCCCGAGAAGCTTCCACAAGGCTGTAGAGATCTACTATCACTTCAAGGGTGCGTGTGTGTGCTGTTTGTGTTCTGAATAATATGAGATATTCTTTTTTTGCGAAGAAATATATGAAATATGCTTGTATTAGTGGGCATAGTCAGAAGCTGTAATGAGGATGTTTCTATCCTCCAACCTAGTTTATTTTGTTTGTTTTACCCTTAATATATGTGGTCTGACTTATTGTTTCATTGGAATACTTCTTCTATAAATGAAAACATAAATATGCAAGCTTTAAATACTCACGATTTTGTATTTATTTATTAGAATAACCTGAGGATGAACTCTTTTTTTCTAAAAAAAAATAGAGGAGAAATGTACTACCTCCACCATAACAGGTCACTAAATATTCCAGTTCTTCATAAGTAATAGTATATGCTACTCCCTCCGTTTCATAATAAGTGTCGTGGTTTTAGTTTAAATTTGAACTAAAATCATGACACTTACTATGGAAAGGAAGGAGTATAACATATGTTCCCATATGCATGAAGTGATTGGTCCCAATAAGCAACGACTAGGTCTAAGAAAATATCCAGTCAACTTTGAAGGTCATATCTAACTCGAACAATCTTTCTTGAAATAACAAGCACTTGACAGTCTTTATCAAATACAGTAGTAGTATATGAAAAGCAAGCAATTGACAATTTCTACTCTAAACCAGCTAAGCAGAAAAAAAAAGAGGGCATCAAGTCAAGTAAAATAGAGTTGCGGATCACACCCAGACTGAAACAGTGCTAACCATTAAACCCGTGAGTGAGTGATGTGATGAATACCAACCGGGTTTCTTACTTTTGGTTTCTGATTTGACACACTCTATGGGAGTAACGAAAATTTGGGTCACTGCAGTGAGTATCGACGATGCTGACCTCCCTCGTGGAACGTGTCAATCAGCAGCAAGTAGCATTGTGGCGCATTTGAGCTCTAACCTTTTCGGAACTGACAGAGACGTCCAAATTTCTGAATCGGTCCATAGACGTGCCCTCCAGGAGCCGAATCTCTTGTCTGTTTTCTTAGCTTGACTTGCTCTACGCTCTGCAGTGCACGTTCGATCTTCTTTCACGAAATATTGACAGGAGAGGAGATCTAAATACGGGGAGCAAACCTTTGCGTCTTTTAGTGTCAGAAGACACCATCTTGATCTTTACGGTGCAAGCAAGATATACCCCTATATGCTGGCAAGAAAAGTTGAAGGAAGAAAGAGAGAGAGAGAGAGAGAGGAGCTACTATGTCTATTTTTCATATGGAGCTACTCCCTCTGTACACAAATATAAAAATGTTTAGATCACTAATTTTTCTGTAAAGAAACCTGTTATGACCGGCGTACACTATAGCCGGAGAAGGCCCAATGGCGCAGGCAGTTAGGGACTTGGCCCAATTTATCGTTATTTTTATTATCGTTATCTTTTTGGAAGATTATACAAACACATGTAAGGACTCGTTTTGAAAACAAGCAATAAACAATCTCAATTGCTCGGCTTCCTTTAGGAGCCGGGACCCCCGAAGCCCTAGCCGCCCTTGCGCCTTCTCCCTCCCGCACGATCACGGCGCCCCAGGGCCGTCGGCCGCGACCTCCACCTCGCCAACCCTTCTTACACCCCTATAACTTGAGATCGTGCCCTGATAGGGACTCGGTTCCTATCAATCTGAACTCGGTTCCTATCAAAACACTTTTATATTTTTTTTACGGAGAAAGTAATAACTGTCATGAATCAACCGCTGGCGACTGGGGAGTGAGGTCGACTAGCTAGAGATCCTGGAACACTTGGAAGGATAATGCGAAGACTCCTTCGTTCACACGAGTTAATTGAGACGAACGCTATGCCGGCTGCATCTGTCTGCATTTGCATGCGACGTTTTCTTCTGTACGTACGAGTTAGGACAAACATTTTGTAGGCTTTCGCATGTTCTTTCAGCATACATTTCCCATATACATATAACGTTGTCACATCAGAAGTAACATCTTTGTGCATGTCCAGTATACATGTGGTTATCTTATTTACTATAGCGCAATCAAGCTTAAGGGCATGGCCAATGCTACACCGTGGACAGATGCCCCAGCTGTCCACGTCGACTCGGATGGTCCAAAATGATGTATGGTGTAGCTTGCAGAGGCAAGCGGGTTCCTGCAGAGGAGTCCGGCTCCTCCCTGACAAAAGAGGAAAAAAGGGAGAGAAAGGAGGAAAGTGTAGACATGCATGAACTATGTATAGTGTGTGACCTTCAGCCATCGCTGGGGAGTTGAGTAATTGCTGGATGACGAGAGATAAAGTGCAGGCCTAATGAGGCAGCCATGCGTTGGGTGGTTATGACCTCACGCTGATGCTCTAGCACGTTTATCTACGTGGAAAGGCTGAAGCAGCATCAAGGTGATGCCTCCATTGTACATGCCCTAAGTAGTACTGCCACCCCTTCCGCCAAAAAAGAAAAAGAAAAGAAAAGAAAGAAGAGTGCTATGTCATCCCAGGTTGTGCAAAAAGTTAGAGTTTGGACGGTTCTGCTTAGAAGTTACTGCTAGACGTAGACTAACGTGCACTAATTAGCGAGTTGGCAACAAAGATACAAGCACTAAAATAACACCGACGACACCGGTGCCGTAAGCTCCAAGGTGCCTCGAATCGCAGTCGATTTCATCCAGCTGCCAGCCTGCCACGTCCCGACCTCCATCCTTTTCCAAGACGCGTCATCAGTGAGTCATCGAGCAACTGGTGCTACTATGACGTGTGCACGGTGGGTCATGGAACTCCAGGGTGTGGGCCAACCTCGCGCGCGCGTTCCGACACAGGCTGTGGACTTGCTCGCAACAACGAAAGCTGCACTTCTCTTTCCTTGCTTGTTGCCAGTGTAGTCTTTGACAAGTCAAGCACGAGCCTCGGAACAAAAAGCTTAGAGCATCTCCAGCCGCGCACCTAACAAATTCTCTGCATGCGTTTTTGTCACGCCAGCGCCAAAAAAAAACCCAGTCATGGCCCCAGAAGCCCGTTTTTCGCCGCTCAGGCCGAAACTGATGCCGGCGGACCCAGACCGAACCCGGTGCCCGGCGGGACGCCTGGGGGCGTCGGCACAAGCGAAAGACCGTGTGGGTCCGCCCTGTCGGCGAGTCGAGCGCCTCTTCCCGCCGTTTCATCCCGCTTTTTCGCTACTTCCTTCTCATTCTCTCCATTCCTCCCGCCAATCTCCCGCCCGCCTCCGTCGCCATGCCACCGAAGGAGTACGTTGCCCCCCGTGCCGCGGCGACCACGACCACCCCTGTCGCCCAGCCGAAGCAGAGGAAACCGAGGGCGCCGCCGTCCAAGCCACCGAGCATGACGAACGCCGAGTGGAGGGTGGAAGTTCAGCGACGAGAGGCGGTCACCACCGACCGGCGGAACCGGGCGATCGCCCAAGAAGGCCCATGACAACGCGGCGCGGGCGGTGGCTTCGGCGGACCAAGCCAAGGCCGACGCGACTCGCGCGGGGATGATGAACCCACCCGGCAACCACGCCCAGTACGCGCCCTGGGGCCAGCAAGGCGTTGGTTCTCCATCGCCGCAGCCATGGGGATGCACGCCCTCACCGGGCTACGCCGACGGGGACGCGCACGGTGGGTTCAACCCCAACGTCACCTTCCCCCATGGACACCCGGCCCAGCGGACGCCCTCGCCCGCCTTCACCGGCGTGCAGTACCCTCCATACAACTACTTGCCGCCCGCCTACGCGTCCTCCCCGACGCCCCTCCCCGCCGTGGCGCGCTGCCCTTCTCGCACCTCAGCGACACCGACAAGACCGAGGTCGACATGGATGACATCATTGCGACAGATTCGGCCGCGGCCGCCGCGTCTCCCGGGTTCGCCACCCCGAACGACACCGTGGATCTGAGCGGCGGCATGGAAGGCGAGCTCGGCTACGTCTACGGCGAAGAGGAGCAGGAGGAGCAGGAGGAGGAGGACGAAGAGGAGGAGGAGGAGGAGGAGGAGGAGGAGCCGGCGACTATTCAGGCGAGGAGGAGCAAGAAGAAGAAGCGGGCGGCCAAGTCTGGCGAGCCGCGCATCAAGTGGGCGTCCAAGGAGGAGGAATGCCTCGCCGAAGCATGGAAATTCGTCTGCCTCGACCCGACCACCAGCACGAACCAGAGCTTCGAGACGTACTAGGAGCGCATCAAGGCCGAGTTCGACGAGCGCAAGCTCGTCGACCCCTACTTCAAAGGCATCTACATGCAGCGTGGGTCGAAGGCGATGGTGAACCATTGGGGGCGTATCCAGGGGCGTGCAACAAATGGCATGGAATCGTCGAGGAGGTCGTCGCTCACCCGGAGAGCGGCGCCAGCGTTGAGGATCAGGTATGCCACGCCGGTCTCCCGCCTCTCCTCGCCGTGTGCGCCCGCCAACTATTTGTTCCTCCGCGCAGTTGCTGCACATGTTCCCCTTGTATCGGCAGGGCAACAACAATGCCGAATTCAAGTACCTCCACGTCTACAAGCGCATAAACATGTGCAAGAAGTGGGCGGAAGTCCGGTGCACCCTCGACAAGGCCAAGGAGACCTACAAGCCGGACGCGTCGACTGTGGGCGCGTCAGAAGGGCGGCCGGACGGCAACAAAGGTGCCAAGAAGGGGAAACACGCCGGCGCGGCCACCGCTCGAGTGCAGGAGTCCATCGAGCACTGCCTTGCCGACGGGCTGTCCTTCGTGAAGAGAAGACTGAGGCGTGGTGGTCGGCGTTGATGTCGAGCAGTGTAACACCCACGATGCGGCTATATCTCCCACGTGTCGGAGCACGACTTAGAGGCATAACCGCATTGTAGTCATGTCGCAAGAGGGGTAATCTTTACACATTCCATGTACTGAATAAGAAAGAGGTACAGAGTTGGCTTACAATCGCCACTTCACATAATACATAAATATAGCATTACATCATTCAGAATACAATCAAGGTCCGACTACGGAACCAAAATAAAGACAACCCCAAATGCATAAGATCCCCGATCGTCCCAACTGGGCTCCACTACTGATTGTCTGGAAAGGAAACATAGGAACGCCCTGAATCCTCGTCGAACTCCCACTTGAGTTCGGTCGCATCCCCTGGAATGGCATCATCGGCACCTGCATCTGGTTTTGGAAGTAATATGTGAGTCACGGGGACTCAGCAATCTCACACCCTCACGATCAAGACTATTTAAGCTCATGGGTAGGAAAAGGTAGTGAGGTGGAGCTGCAGCAAGCACTAGCATATATGGTGGCTAACATACGCAAATGAGAGTGAGAAGAGAAGGCAAAGCACGGTCGAGAAGCTACAAAGATCAAGAAGTGATCCTGAAAACTACTTACGTTCAAGCATAACACGAGACCATGTTCTCTTCCCGGACTCCGCCGAAAAGAGACCATCACGGCTACACACGCGGTTGATGCATTTTTATTAAGTTAAGTGTCAAGTTTTCTACAACCGGGCATTAACAAATTCCCATCTGCCCATAACCGCGGGCACGGCTTTCGAAAGTTCAAAACCCTGCAGGGGTGTCCCAACTTAGCCCATCACAAGCTCTCACGGTCAACGAAGGATATTCCTTCTCCCATGACGACCCGATCAGACTCGGAATCCCGGTTACAAGACATTTCGACAATGGTAAAACAAGACCAGCAAGACCACCCGCTGTGCCGACAAATCCCGATAGGATCTGCACAAATATCGTTCTCAGGGCACACCGGATAAGCTAAGCGTACGGGAGCCAACGTAACCCAAGTTGCCAAGGGACGGCCCCGCACGGTGCTCTAGGTTGGACCAACACTTAGAGAAGCACTGGCCCGAGGGGTTAAAATAAAGATGACCCTTGAGTACGCGAAACCCAAGGGAAAAAGGCTTAGGTGGCAAATGGTAAAACCAAGGTCGGGCCTTGCTGGAGGAGTTTTATTCAAGGCGAACTATCAAGGGGTTCCCATTATAACCCAACCGCGTAAGGAACGCAAAATCAAGGAACATAACACCGGTATGACGGAAACTAGGGCGGCAAGAGTGGAACAAAACACCAGGCGCAAGGCTGAGCCTTCCACCCTTTACCAAGTATATAGGTGCATTAAAGTAAACAAGATATAATAATGATATCACAACAATAAACATGTTCCAACAAGGAACAAACTCCAATCTTCACCTGCAACTAGCAACGCTATAAGAGGGGCTGAGCAAAGCGGTAACATAGCCAAACAACGGTTTGCTAGGACAAGGTGGGTTAGAGGTTTGACATGGCAATATGGGAGGCATGATAAAGCATGTGGTAGGTATCACGGCATAGGCATAGCAATAGAGCGAGCAACTAGCAAGCAAAGATATAAGTGATTTCGAGGGTATGGGCATCTTGCCTGCAAAGTTCTCCGGATTGACGTAAGCTTGATCCTCGTAAGCGTACTCAACGGGTTCCTCGATCACGAACTCGTCTCCCGGCTCTACCCAAGGCAAGAACACAAGCAAAAGAAACCACAATCAACCATGGTGCAATGCGCAAGCAACATGATGCAAAACATGGCATGATATGCGGGATGTAATATGCAATGCATATGCATGCTTCGGAAGGGAAATATTGAACCAGGCCTCAACTTGGCAAACCAAGAGTGCTGCTGGAAAGATGAGTTGATTTCGGTCAAAATCGATATAAAGATCACCGGAATCGGATGCACGGTTTGCAAATGGCAAGCAAAACAAGAATGGCACGATTCCACGATTAACAGCATGATGCCATCTAAAATGCTTCAAGAAAATAAGCTACTGCACTCTAACATAGCAACAAAACACATGGCTGGGATCTACTCAAGATGCTTCACAAGAGATGAACACTGAGCTACGACTAAATCACACAAGAGCAGGTTCAAACAAGCATGGCAAGAGTGCAAAAGATATCAGCTTCACAGACTTAGTGGAAATAACATGTCAGGAAATAACATCAGGAAGCAATGTTTAGAGCAAGATAACAACATACTACAGGAACAGAACATAGCAATATAAGGCATGTCATGAAACTACTCAAAGCATATAACAAAAGTCCCTTACTAACCATAAGCCAAAAAGGATCATAAGATATGATGGCACCCATATAAACATAGCAAGTTTCGCTAACAGATTCAGACTTGGCAGAAAACTGAACATGGCAAAAACAGAGTTATGTAGGCATGTTTGCGAGCTCGATGCACTCAACACAAGGAATTTCATGACAAACTAAGCAGACATCCAGCAAGAAGACATGTTCAAGAAGCTAACCATGGCAATAACCATCTCATAGCATGCATGGATCAACTACAACAACCTTGGCAAAATTGATTAACATGTAACCAATCTGCCAGGAACATTTTATAGAAAAAGTAGAGCAAGATTGAGTCATGCTAGGGTACTCCATAAATGCAAACAAAGACATGGATGGATAGAGCACAATCATATGCCCAAATCATCCTTACTTAACATACTCAAAAGAGGCATGTATCACTCTGTATCAACATGAATACATGGTATAAAAATAACATCAGGGAAAAGACTTAGTAGAATTCTAAGTCCCTGAAATCAGCAACATCACGAGAGCTACTTTGCATGCATGTGCTAGTCACCACATTGATCACAAAAATATATGGCATACACCCCTGTAAATATGGCATGACATATCCCAAAACACATGTAGATCTCATGCTCATATGCAGCGCACATTAATCATGGCAAAAAAGACAAAAGCTCATAATCTGATAAGAATCAGGAACTAACATTTTATAACACTCTTGCAATAGCATTTTAGGCATCAAGATGGACTCAAACAAGCATGGTGCAATGGAACAAAATGAAGAGGACATCCTAACGAACAATTTGATATATCACACGCCCAAAACAGTGCTACGATGACAGAGATATGATGCAATGAACATGGCTAGAAAATATGAACAGGAAAAAGACTTAGTGGAAATTAGACCTCCGAGAAGTTGGACGAGGCGAAGCGGGATGGAATGGTGCCGGACGGGGCACGGTGTTTGGTTGCTCGAGCTGGTGGATCTGATCCCAGCTTGGGTCCGACTCCGGCGGGCTCGGCTCCGGCGAGTCGCGTCGAAGGCCGGGGAGGACGGCGCGGCGAGGAGGAGACGGCAGCGCGGTGTTCGGGCGGCGGCGACCGGCCGGAGAAGCGGCGCGCGGCGCGGGCGAGGAGCGCGGAGGAGCGGCGGCGCGCGGGGCGGCGACGGCGGCGCACGGCTGCCGGCGGCGAAGGCCGCGGGCCGCGGAGGTGCGGGCGGCAGGCGGCGGCGGGCGTGCGGGCCGGGGAGGGCCCGTCGCGGGCTCGACGGGCCGGCATGGTTGGGGGCGAAGGCGCGCCACATGGCGGGCGCCGGTTGGCCGCGGGTGTGTCCGGCGGAAACGAACACGTCCGGCGGCGGCAGGGGCTATTCCTTAGGGTTTCACCGCGAATTTGGAAGAGGGGGTACCTATTTATACATAGAAGGAGCTAGGAGAGTCCAAATGGAGTGTGGTTTTCGGCCACGCGATTTTGATCAAACGACCGAGAGGATGGAGGGGGTTTGGATGGGTTTTGGGCCACTTTGGAGGGGTGTTGGGCTGAAACACACACGAGGCCTTTACGATTCCTTGGTTAACCGTTGGAGTATCAAAAGGACTCCAAATGGCACGAAACTTGACAGGCGGTCTACCGGTGGTGTACCAAGGCCGCTTGGCAAGTCTCGGTCCAATCCAAGAACGTTTAACACTCGCACACGAAAAGAGGCGAAAGGGGGGCGCTGGAGGACGTAGGAGTGTCGGAATGCAAAACGGACAACGGGGAAAATGCTCAGATGCATGAGATGAACATGTATGCAAATGCGATACACATGATGACATGATATGAGATGCATGACATGGACAAAATGCCAAACGAAGGCAAAACCCAACCATAACGGAATATCATAACTTAGAGCCGAAAATGGCAAGAGTTGGAATACAAATATGGGAAGTAACATACGGGGCGTTACAAGCAGCGCCATCAAGTTCGACCTACTCCGGACCAACATCGCCGCGAAGAAGAGAAACACCGACCTGGCTTTCCTGCTAGGCGGGGCGGACATGCTCCAGAGCACGGACGAGACGGTCAAGGTGTGGTACTTGGCGGAGCGGGGCCTCATCCTGAACCAGCTTCCATCGACGACGACGCCCACACCGACGCCCACACCGACGCCCACACCAAGCCCGACTGATGAGGTTGCCGAGAACACCCGCAGCATAGAAGCCACGCCGACACCGTCCAGCGCAGAGACCCCGCCAAGCCCGTGCACGCCGACTCCGCCGACACTGGAGGCCGACCTCACGTCTGATGCGCACGTCGTCCTTTCTGTTTTTTGTACGCCGTACTTGTGGCCGCGTGATCGCCAGATTTGTGGCGTCTATTTTGTGAGAGGGAATGATCTATGTTTGAATTTGCCGCGGCGCCTGGGGTCGTGGCTGGGAGCTAGGTCGCCCCCAGAGGCCAACCTAGCGCCGGTTCGCCCTCATGTCATTCTTTTTCGGCGCCCTGGGGGGCTGAACGGCTGGAGATGCTCTTAGCATGCCAGATTAAGTGCACAATTCATATGCGGATGCGCCGTGCGCCATGGTCGCACGTCTTCGTACCATTTCTTCAACGATTTTGCTGGTAGCTCCGTGGACCGAAGTTATGTTTTGTTTAGATCGGCTGAGATTTAAGAAGATCTTTAGTTGATTAGTAGTAAGAAACAGACTGATCTCTAAACCCTAAAGGCTGAAGCCGGATGCGTCGCCAAATGGGTGGGTGTAGAAAGTTTCTGTGATCGATTTAAGGAATACAATAATTAGAGTGGGCCATAGAAGTTGGATGTTGACCCCACATGTCATAGAAAATATTTTCATTTATTAACTTTTCATGGGTATTCATTGGGTTAGACATGGGCATAATTTCATACCCGTAGCCTACCCAGATATTTTGTGGGCATGGATACCCATATTCGTGGGTACAAAATTTCTCCAAGTCTTGCCCATGCCCGTTGTTTTTGGATAGGGTACCCATGGGTACCAATACCCATGGGCAAAATCGTCATCCCTATGTTTACTTTGTACTTTTGAACTTTACATTAATAATATGACTGTGTGCATCGCTCGATGCGGAGGCTGAGGCTTGCTTCCCTTTTCAAAAAAAAGGTAGTGTGTGCTATTAGTTTGTTTTGGCGAGCAAATTTGAAGGTTTGACAGAGATTGACCGATGTTTATTCTGTTATTGACTTATTATATTCTTTATGTTAAGCATGAATGGGTAATTTTTAACACATAATAGATGCTTCTTGAAGTTTTATTTTCCTAGATGGATTGGACTTGAGAAAATCTTAATGGACTGAGTAGGCTGATATTCCTTTAATTGGCATAAACGACTCCATTTTATTTGTAGGTGGGTATATTTGTAATTGTTTTTCTCTTCGTGAGGGTAGTTTGACCGTTTTCATAGAGATTGATCGACAAACAACGGGTTTGCACCTCACCTAACAGAAGATGAATTTTCTATTACACAATATGTGGATGACATTGAGCTCATGATGGATCACAATCTGGAAAGGGCAAAAAAATGTATCTAAAAGTGGTGTCTTGTGCTTTTGAGTAAGCATTCTCGACTAATGATTTACTTTCATAAGACTGAGCTTTTATTTTAGATACATGTTATTGTAGCAAAGTGCACTGAGAAAAACAATATCAACTCTGCAAATTTGAGTGTCATTTACTATCCAGAGGACCAGGTGCTTGGGGATCCAAAGAGCTTGAAGTTAAGAATATTGCTCCCCTAAGTAAATTGTTATACAAACTATTGGGAAATGTAGCATGCAATTTTAAAAAAATTCCTACGCTCACGCAAGATCTATCTAGAAGATGCATAGCAACAAGAGGGGGAGAGTGTGTCCACGTACCCTCACAGACCGAAAGCGCAAGCGATTGACAACGCAGATGATCTAGTCGAACTTATTCTCATTCCGACCGATCAACCACTGAACGTACGACACCTCTGAGTTCTGCACATGTTCAGATCGATGATGTCCCTCGAACTCTTGATCCAGCAAAGTGTCAAGGAGAGTTCCGTCAGCACGACGACATGATGATGGTGATGGTGAAGTAATCCACGCAGGGCTTCGCCTAAACACTATGTGAATATGACCGGAGGCGTAAACTGTGGAGGGGCCGCCGCATACGGCTAACAATTGTTGGTGTGTGTTCTAGCGGTGCCCCCCCCCCTCATATATATAGATTGGAGGGGAGGGGAGGCAGACAAGGGGCGCCCCAAGTAGGAGGAATCCTACTTGGGGTCCTCCCAATTCGGCCTCCCCCCTTTCCTTCCCATTTTCTACTCTAATTTGGCCAGCCCATATGGAGGGGCGCACCAGCCCCTTAGGGGATGGTTTGTCCATCTCTTGGCCCATTAGGCCCATATAGTTTGTTGGGGGTTGCCCGTAACCCCTTTCGGTGACCAGATATGTACCCGATCGATACCCCCAGTACACTTCGGTGTCCGAATATCATCGTCCTATATATGAATCTCTACCTCTCGACCATTTCGAGACTCCTCGTCATGTCTGTGATCTCATCCAGGACTCCAAACAACATCCAGTCACCAACTCACATAACTCATATAATACAAAATCGTCATCGAACGTTAAGCGTGCGGACCCTATGGGTTCGAGAACTATGTAGACATGACCGAGACACCTCTCCGGTCAATAACCAACAACGGAACCTGGATGCTCATATTGGTTCCCACATATTCTACGAAGACCTTTATTGGTCGTACCGTAATGACAACATACGTTATTCCCTTTGTCATCAGTATGTTACTTGCCCGAGATTCAACCGTCGGTATCTTCATACCTAGTTCAATCTCGTTACCGGCAAGTCTCTTTACTCGTTCTGTATTGCATCATCCCACAACTAACTCATTAGTCACATTGCTTTAAGGCTTATTGTGATGTGCATTACCGAGAGGGGCCAGAGATACCTCTCTGATACTTGAAGTAACAAATCCTAATCTCGATTTATGCCAACCCAACAAACACCTTCGGAGATACCCATACAACATCTTTATAATCACCCAGTTATGTTGTGATGTTTGATAGCACACATAGTATTCCTCTGGCATTCGGGAGTTGCATAATCTCATAGTCGAAGGAATGTGTATTTGACATGAAGAAAGCAATAGCAATAAAACTGAACGATCAACCTGCTAAGCTAACGGATGGGTCTTGTCCATCACATCATTCTCCTAATGATGTGATCTCGTTCATCAAATGACAACACATGTCTGTGGTTAGGAAACTTAATCATCATTGATTAACGAGCTAGTCTAGTAGAGGCTTACTAGGGACACGGTGTTTTGTATATGTATCCACACATGTATCAAGTTTCCGGTTAATACAATTCTAGCATGAATAATAAACATTCATGATACAAGGAAATATAAAATAACAACTTTATTATTGCCTCTAGGGCATATTTCCTTCAGCCCTGCTACCTCTTGTGCACTGCGTTGGTTTTCCCTTGAAGAGGAAAGGGTGATGCAGCAAAGTAGCGTAAGTATTTCCCTCAGTTTTTGAGAACCAAGGTATCAATCCAGTAGGAGGCCACACGCAAGTCCCTCGTACCTACACAAACAAATAAGAACCTCGCAACCAACGCGATAAAGGGGTTGTCAATCCCTTCACGGTCACTTACGAGAGTGAGATATGATAGAGATAATAATGATAAGATAAATATTTTTGGTATTTTTATGATATAGATTGAAAGTAAAGATTGCAAAGTAAAATAGATTGGAAACTTATATGATGGAAAATAGACCTGGGGGCCATAGGTTTCACTAGTGGCTTCTCTCAAGATAGCATAAGTATTACGGTGGGTGAACAAATTACTGTCGAGCAATTGATAGAAAAGCGAATAATTATGAGAATATCTAGGCATGATCATGTATATAGGCATCACGTCCGTGACAAGCAGACCGACTCCTGCCTGCATCTACTACTATTACTCCACACATCGACCGCTATCCAGCATGCATCTAGAGTATTAAGTTCATAAGAACAGAGTAACGCATTAGGTAAGATGACATGATGTAGAGGGATAAACTCAAGCAATATGATATAAACCCCATCTTTTTATCCTCGATGGCAACAATACAATACGTGTCATTTCCCTTTCTGTCACTGGGATCGAGCACCGCAAGATTGAACCCAAAGCTAAGAACTTCTCCCATTGCAAGAAAGATCAATCTAGTAGGCCAAACCAAACTGATAAT
The DNA here is from genome assembly GCF_002162155.2 of Triticum dicoccoides. Lineage (NCBI taxonomy): Eukaryota > Viridiplantae > Streptophyta > Magnoliopsida > Poales > Poaceae > Triticum > Triticum dicoccoides. The sequence continues at coordinate 624,767,403 of NC_041384.1, read as the reverse complement.
TCGAAGATACTTGCAAAGATAACCAATCATGCATAAAAGATTTCAGAGAAGAATCAAATATTTTTCATAGATAGACTTGATCATGAACCCACAATTCATCAGATCTCGACAAACACACCGCAAAAAGAGTTACATCGAATAGATCTCCAAGAAGATCGAGGAGAACTTTGTATTGAGATTCAAAGAGAGAGAAGAATACATCTAGCTAATAACTATGGACCCAAAGGTCTGAAGTAAACTATTCATGCATCATCGGAGGGGCCATGGAGTTGATGTAGAGGCCCTTCGTGATCGATGCCCCCTTTGGCGGAGCTCCGAAAAAGGCCCCAAGATGGGATCTCTTGGGTACAGAAGGTTGCTGCAGTGGCAATAGAGTTTCGTGGTGCTCCTGGATGTTTTCGGGGTATGTGAACATATATAGGAGGAAGAAGTAGGTCGGTTGAGCCATGAGGGGCCCACGAGGGGGGAGGGCGCACCCCCTGCCTCGTGGACACCTCATTCGTTTCTTGACGTCCACTCCAAGTCCTCTGAATCACGTTTGTTCCAAAAATCACGCTCCCGAAGGTTTCATTCCGTTTGGACTCCGTTTGATATTTCTTTTGTGCGAAACACTGAAATAGGCAAAAAATTAGCAATTTGCACTAGGCCTTGGGTTAATAGGTTAGTCCCAAAAATAATATAAAAGTGTAAAATAAAGCCCATTAACATCCAAAACAGATAATATAATAGCATGGAATAATCAAAAATTATAGATACGTTGGAGACGTATCAAGCATCCCCAAGCTTAATTCCTGCTCGTCCTCGAGTAGGTAAATGATAAAAACAGAATTTTTGATGTGGAATGCTTTCTAGCATGTTCTTCAATGTATTTTTCTCTATTGTGGCATGAATGTTCATATCCGAAAGATTCAAGATAAAAGTTTATTGTTGACATAAAAACAGTAATACTCCAAGTATGGTAATCAAGCAATTATGTCTTATCAAAATAACATAGCGAAAGAAAACTTATCCCTACAAAATCATATAGTTTGGCCATGCTTCATTTTTGTCACACAAAATGCTCTCATCATGCACAACCCCGATGACAAGCCAAGCAATTGTTTCATACTTAGCCTTTTCAAACTCTTTCAACTTTTACGCAATATATGAGCGCGAGCCATGGACATAGCACTATGGTTGGAATAGAATATGATGATTGAGGTTGTGTGAGAAGAAAAAAAGGGAGAAAGTCTCACATTGACGCGGCTAATCAATGGGCTATGGAGATGCCCACCGATTGATGTCAATGCAAGGAGTAGGGATTGTCATGCAACGGATGCACTAGAGCTATAAATATATGAAAGCTCACCAAAGAACTAAGTTGGCGTGCATCCAACTTGCTTGCTCACGAAGACCTAGGGCATTTGAGGAAGCCCGTCATTGGAATATACAAGCCAAGTTCTATAATGAAAAATTACCACTATTATATGAAAGTGACAAAATAAGAGACTCTCTATCATGAAGATCATGGTGCTACTTTGAAGCACAAGTGTGGGAAAAGGATAGTAACATTGTCCCTTCTCTCTTTTTCTCTCTCTTTTTTTGTTTGGACCTTCTTCTCTTTTTTTAGGGCCTGTTTTTTCGTCCGAAGTCTAATCCCGACTTGTGGGGGAATCATAGTATCCATCATCCTTTCCTCACATGGGACAATGCTCTAATGATGATCATCACACTTTTATTTACTTACAACTCGAGAATTACAACTCGATACTTAGAACCAAATATGACTCTATGTGAATGCCTCCGGCGGTGTACCGGGATTGCGATGAATCAAGAGTGACATGTATGAAAAATTAAGCATGGTGGCTTTGCCACAAATACGATGTCAACTACATGATCGTGCAAAGCAATATGAAAATGATGGTGCGTGTCATAATAAATGGAACGGTGGAAAGTTGCATGGCAATATATCTCGGAATGGCTATGGAAATGCCATAATAGGTAGGTATGGTGGCTGTTTTCAGGAAGATATGAGGCTTATGTGTGATAGAACGTATCATATCACGGGGTTTGGATGCACCGGCGATGTTTGCACCAACTCTCAAGGTGAGAAAGGGTAATGCACGATACCGAAGAGGCTAGCAATGATGGAAGGGTGAGAGTGCGTATAATCCATGGACTCAACATTAGTCATAAAGAACTTGCATACTTATTGCAAAAATCTACAAGTCATCAAAACCAAGCACCACACGCATGCTCCTAGGGGGATAGATTGGTAGGAAAAGACCATCGCTCGTCCCCGACCGCCACTCATAAGGAAAGCAATCAAAGAACACCCCATGCTTCAAATTTTTCACACAACATTTACCATAGGTGCATGCTACGGGACTTGCCAACTTCAACACAAGTATTCATCAATTTCACAATTACTCAACTAGCACACCTCTAATACTACCACATTTATATCTCAAAACAACTATCAAGCATCCAACTTCTCTTAGCATTTAAAATTTATAACCAAAGTAAATTACCATGCTGTTCTAAAGGACTCTCAAAATGATATAAGTGAATCATGAGAGATCAATTATTTCTATAAAATATAACCACCACCATTCTCTAAAAGATATAAGCGAAGCACTAGAGCAAAAATTATCCAACTCAAAAGATATAAGTGAAGCATAGAGTATTCTAATAAATTCCAATTCATGTGTGTGTCTCCCAAAAGGTGTGTACAGCAAGGATGATTCTGGTAAACTAAAAAGCAAAGACTCAAATCATACAAGATGCTCCAAGCAAAACACATATCATGTGGCGAATAAAAATATAGCTCCAAGTAAAGTTACCGATGGACGAAGACTAAAGAGGGGATGCCTTCCGGAGCATCCCCAAGCTTCAGCTTTTGGTTGTCCTTGGATTTTAACTTGGGGTGCCTTGGGCATCCTCAAGCTTAGGCTCTTGCCACTCCTTGTTCCATAATCCATCAAATCTTTACCCAAAACTTGAAAACTTCACAACACAAAACTTAAAAGAAAATCTCGTGAGCTCCGTTAGTAAAAGAAAACAAACCACCACTTCAAGGTACTATAATGAACTCATTCTTTATTTATATTGGTGTTAAACCTACTGTATTCCAACTTTTCTATGGTTCATAAACTCTATTACTAGCCATAGATTCATCCAAATGAGCAAACAACACACGAAAAATAGAATATGTCAAAAACAGAATAGTCTGTAGTAATCTATAGGTTTAGAATACTTCTGGAACCCCAAAAATTTTAAGATAAATTGCTAGACGTGAGGAATTTATCTATTAATCATCTGCAAAAATAATTAACTAAATATCACTCTCTAGTAAAAAATGGCAGCAAATCTCGTGAGCGCTAAAGTTTTTGTTTCTTACAGCAAGATCGCGAAGACTTTCCCCAAGTCTTCCCAAAGGTTCTACTTGGCACAAACACTAATTAAAAGCATAAAACCACATCTAAACAGAGGATAGATGAATTATTTATTAATAAACAGAATCAAAAAGCAAGAAACAAAAATAAAATTGGGTTGCCTCCCAACAAGCGCTATCGTTTAACGCCCCTAGCTAGGCATAAAAGTAAGGATAGATCTAGGTATTATCATCTTTGGTATTTATCTTTTTAATGGAGTTATGCTCGGATCCGGGAGGTTCCTTACGTTTCCCTTCATACTCGGAGATTTTTAGATCTAGAGCATCCAACCGCTTATAGCAAAGTGTAATCAATGTATTCATGCGGTGAAGGTTCCCTCCATCGTTTTTAAGAGGTTCAATAGACTTTTGCAATTCGCAAAATTTCTCTAAGATTTGGGTTCCCTCAGGAGATGGTACCTTTTGTGGGGGAAGTATTCCTACTATCCCTTCTATAATTTCATAAGCAACACTAGATTCAATATCAATGAAATTCCCTTTGGCGGCAAAATCAAGGAGTTGCCTATGGGATATGGTGAGCCCAATATAAAAATTACGAAGTAAAATCTTAGAGTCTCCCTCTTGAAGGAAATATGCCCTTGAGGCAATAATAAAGTTGTTATTTATATTTCATTATATCATGATAAATGTTTATTATTCATGCTAGAATTATATTAACCGGAAACTTAGTACATGTGTGAATATATAGACAAACAGAGCGTCACTAGTATGCCTCTACTTGACTAGCTCGTTGAATCAAAGATGGTTAAGTTTACTAACCATAGACATGAGTTGTCATTTGATAAACGGGATCACATCATTAGGAGAATGATGTGATTGACTTGACCCATTCCGTTAGCTTAGCGCTTGATCGTTTTAGTTTACTGCTATTGCTTTCTTCGTGACTTATACATGTTCCTATGACTATGAGATTATGCAACTCCCGATTACTGGAGGAACACTTTGTGTGCTACCAAATGTCACAACGTAACTGGGTGATTATAAAGGTGCTCTACAGGTGTCTCCGATGGTACTTGTTGAGTTGGCATAAATCGAGATTAGGATTTGTCACTCCGATTGTCGAAGAGGTATCTCTAGGCCCTCTCGGTAATGCACATCACTATAAGCCTTGCAAGCAATGCAACTAATGAGTAAGTTGCGGGATAGTGCATTACGGAACGAGTAAAGAGACTTGCCGGTAACGAGATTGAACTAGGTATTGAGATACCGACGATCGAATCTCGGGCAAATAACATACCGATGACAAAGGGAACAACGTATGTTGTTATGTGGTTTGACCGATAAAGATCTTCGTAGAATATGTAGGAGCCAATATGAACATCCAGGTTCCGCTATTGGTTACTGACTGGAGGCGTGTCTCGGTCATGTCTACATAGTTCTCGAACCCGTAGGGTCCGCACGCTTAACGTTTGGTGGCGATCGGTATTATGAGTTTATGTGATTTGATGTACCGAAGCTAGTTCAGAGTCCCGGATGAGATGGGGGACATGACGGGGAGTCTCTAAATGGTTGAGACATAAAGATCGATATATTGGACGACTATATTCGGACATTGGAAAGGTTCCGAGTGATTCGGGTATTTTTCAGAGTACCAGGGAGTTACGGGAATACGGGGAAGAAGTATTGGGCCTCATGGGCCAAGTGGTGGAAGAGAGGAGGCAGGGCGCACGCCCCCCCCCCCCTAGCCCAAACCGAATTGGACTAGGGGGCGGGCCCCCTTTCTTCCTTTCCTCCCTCTCCTTCCTTCTCCCCTTCCCCCTTCCTTTCCTCCTCCTAGTAGGAGTAGGAAAGGGGAGTCATACTCCTACTAGGAGGAGGACTCCTCCTCCGGACGCGCCCTAGGAGGGCTGGCTGCCCCCCCTTACTCCTTTATATACGGGGCACCCTAGAACACACAAGTTGATCATTGATCCCTTAGCCGTGTGCGGTGCCCCCCTCCTCCATAATCCACCTTGATCATATCATAGCGGTGCTTAGGCGAAGCCTTGCGTCGGCAGCAACATCATCACCATCATCACGTCGTCCTGCTGACGAAACTCTCCCATGAAGCTCTACTGGATCAGAGTTCGTGGGACGTCATCGAGCTGAATGTGTGCTGAACTCGGAGGTGCCGTGCGTTCGATACTTGGATTGGTCGGATCGTGAATACGTTCGACTACATCAACCGCGTTCTCATAACGCTTCCGCTTACGGTCTATGAGGGTACATGGACGATACTCTTCCCTCTCGTTGTTATGCATCACCATGATCTTGCATGTGCGTAAGAATTTTTTTGAAATTACTGCATTCCCCAACAGTGGTATCCAAGCCAGGTTTATGCGTAGATGTTATATGCACGAGTAGAACACAAGTGAGTTGTGGGCGATACAAGTCATACTGCTTACCAGCATGTCATACTTTGGTTCGGCAGTATTGATGGATGAAGCGGCCCGGACCGACATTACGCGAGACTGGTTCTACCGACGTGCTTCACACACAGGTGGCTGGCGGGTGTCAGTTTCTCCAACTTTAGTTGAACCGAGTGTGACTACGCCCGGTCCTTGTTGAAGGTTAAAACAACACTAACTTGACAAAATATCGTTGTGGTTTTGATGCGTAGGTAAGAACGATTCTTGCTCAGCCCATAGCAGCCACGTAAAACTTGCAACAACAAAGTAGAGGACGTCTAACTTGTTGTTTGCAGGGCTTGTTGTGATGTGATATGGTCAAGAGATGATGCTAAATTTTATTGTATGAGATGCTCATGTTTTGTAACACAGTTATCGGCAACTGGCAGGAGCCATATGGTTGTCACTTTATTGTATGAAATTCAATCGCCATGTAATTGCTTTACTTTATCACTAAGCGGTAGCGATAGTCATGGAGGCAATAGTTGGCGTGACGACAACGATGCTTCGATGAAGATCAAGGTGTCAAGCCGATGACGATGGTGATCATGATGGTGCTTTGGAGATGGAGATCACAGGCACAAGATGATGATGGCCATATCATATCACTTATATTGATTGCATGTGATGTTTATCCTTTATGCATCTTATTCTGCTTTGATTGACGGTAGCATTATAAGATGATCATTATAAGATGATCTCTCACTAAAAGTTTCAAGGTACAAGTGTTCTCCCTAAGTATGCACCGTTGCAAAAGTTCGTCGTGCCGAGACACCACGTGATGATTGGGTGTGATAAGCTCAACGTTCTTATACAACGGGTGCAAGCCAGTTTTGCACACGCAGAATACTCGGGTTAAACTTGACGAGCCTAGCATATGCAGATATGGCCTCGGAACACTAGAGACCGAAAGGTCGAGCGTGAATCATATAGTAGATATGATCAACATAGTGATGTTCACCATTGAAAACTACTCCATCTCACATGATGATCGGACATGGTTTAGTTGATTTGGATCACGTGATCATTTAGATGACTAGAGGGATGTCTATCTAAGTGGGAGTTCTTAAGTAATATGATTAATTGAACTTTAATTTATCATGAACTTAGTCCTGATAGTATTTGCATAACTATGTTGTAGATCAATAGCTCGCGATGTAGCTCCTCGTTTATTTTTTGATATATTCCTAGAGAAAAACTATGTTGAAAGATGATAGTAGCAATGATGCGGACTAGGTCCGTGATCTGAGGATTATCCTCATTGCTGCATAGAAGAATTACGTCCTTGATGTACCGCTAGGTGATCGACCTATTGCAGGAGCATATGCAGATGTTATGAACGTTTGGCGAAGCTCGATATGATGACTACTTGATAGTTTAGTGCACAACGCCTTACGGCTTAGAACCGGGACTTCAAAAATATTTTGAACGCCACGGAGCATATAAGATGTTCCAAGAGTTGAAATTGGTATTTCATACTCATGCTCGTGTCAAGAGGTATGAGACCTCTGACAGTACTTTGCCTATAAGATGGAGGAAAATAGCTCAACCAGTGAGCATGTGCTCAGATTGTCTGGGTACTACAATTGCTTGAATCAAGTAGGAGTTAATCTTCCAGATAAGATAGTAATTGACAAAAGTTCTCTAGTCACTATCACCAAATTACTAGAACTCCGTGATGAACTGCAATATGCAAGGGATGACAAAAACAATTCCCAAGCTCTTCGCGATGTTAAAATCGGCGAAGGTAGAAATCAAGAAAAGCATCAAGTGTTGATGGTTGATGAGGGAGTCCTGGATTAGGGGGTGTCCGGATAGCTGGACTATACCTTTGGCTGGACTCCTGGACTATGAAGATACAAGATTGAAGACTTCGTCCTGTGTCCGGAAGGGACTTTCCTTGGCGTGGAAGGCAAGCTTGGCGATACGGATATGTAGATCTCCTACCATTGTAACCGACTCTGTGTAACCCTAGCCCTCTCTGGTGTCTATATAAACCGGAGGTTTTAGTCCGTAGGACGAACAACAATCATACCATAGGCTAGCTTCTAGGGTTTAGCCTCTCTGATCTCGTGGTAGATCTACTCTTGTACTACCCATATCATCAATATCAATCAAGCAGGACATAGGGTTTTACCTCCACCAAGAGGGCCCGAACCTGGGTAAAACATTGTGTCCCCTGCCTCCTGTTACCATCCGCCTAGACGCACAGTTCGGGACCCCCTACCCGAGATCCGCCGGTTTTGACACCGTCATTGGTGCTTTCATTGAGAGTTCCTCTGTGTCGTCACTTTTAGGCCCGATGGCTTCTCCGGTCATCAACAGCGATGTGATCTAGGGTGAGACTTTTCTCCCCGGACAAATCTTCATATTCAGCGGCTTTGCACTGCGGGCCAATTCGCTTGGTCATCTGGAGCAGATCTAAAGCTACGCCCTTGGCCATCAGGTCAGATTTGGAAGTTTGAACTACACGGCCGACATCCGCGGAGACTTGATCTTTGACGGATTCGAGCCACGGCCGAGCGCGCCGCACTGTCACGATGGGCATGATCTAGCTCTGCCGCCGAACAGTGCCCTGGAGGCCGCACATGTGTCCGCTCCGATCCCTAGCTCGGAGCCGATCACACCAATCGAGGATGGGTGGTTGGACACCGCCTCGGGGGCTGCAATCTCTACGGCGGTCGAGGCGAACACCAGCCCTATTCTCTGTGAAGCCCATGGCTCCAAGGAGCCGGACTCCTCTCCAGACTCCGAGCCCTCCGCGCCCCTACCAATCGAACCCGATTGGGCGCCGATCATGGAGTTCACCGCCGCGGACATCTTTCAGCACTCGCCCTTCGGCAATATTCTGAATTCGCTAAAGTCTCTCTCTTTATCAGGAGAGCCCTGGCCGGACTATGGTCAGCAAGATTGGGATGTGGATGATGAAGAAATTCAAAGCCCACCCACCACCCACTTCGTAGCCATTGTCGATGATTTAACCGACATGCTCGACTTCGACTCCGAAGACATCGACAGTATGGACGCCGATGCAGGAGACGATCAAGAACCAGTGCCTATAGGGCACTGGAAAGCCACCTCGTCGTATGATATATACATGGTGGACACCCAAAAAGAAGGCAATGGCGATGGAACAGCGGAGGATGACACCTCCAAGAAGCAGCCTAAGCGCCGGCGTCAGCGGCGCCGCTCTAAATCCCGCCAAAGCAAAAACGGTGATTCCAGCACGGGAGATAATAACACCCTGGACAGTGCCGAAGACAACCACCTCCAGCAAGATTCAGCACAGGAGGATGGAGAAGCCAGCCCTCATGAGAGAGCGGCAGACAGAGAGGTCGAGGACGATAATTATATGCCTCCCTCCGAAGACGAGGCAAGCCTCGACGACGACGAATTTGTCGTGCCGGAGGATCCCATCGAACAAGAGCGTTTCAAACGCAGGCTTATGGCCACGGCGAGCAGCCTCAAGAAAAAACAGCAACATCTTAGAGCTGATCAAGATTTGCTAGCCGACAGATGGACTGAAGTCCTTGCAGCCGAAGAGTATGAACTCGAACGCCCCTCCAAGAGCTACCCAAAGCGCAGGTTTCTACCCCAATTAGAGGAGGAAGCACCTAAACCTACATCACCAGCGCATGATGCGGCCGACCGGCCACCCCGTGGCCGCGACAGAGAGGCCTCTCGGCCCTCCACTCAAGCCGCACCCCGGCGCCGCTCAAAAAATACCAAGGCATGGGAAAATGCACCAGACCTGCGAGATATATTGGAGGACAAGGCAAGGCAAACAAGATCGATCTACGGATCATGTGGGCGCCCCACGGCATGAGACGGTACTCGTCATGCCGGATACAGTAAATTCGGCCGGGCCGAACACAGTAGACAAAGCTCGTTTGAGCTACGTTGTGATATAGCCCAATACAGAGGCGCCGCACACCCACTATGCTTCACAGATGAAGTAATGGATCATCAAATCCCCGAGGGTTTCAAACCCATGAACATCGAATCATACGATGGCACAATAGATCCTGCGGTATGGATCGAGGACTATCTCCTTCATATCCACATGGCCCGCGGTGATGACCTACACGCCATCAAATACCTCCCACTCAAGCTTAAAGGACCATCTCGGCATTGGATTAACAGCTTGCCAGCAGAATCAATTGGTTGTTGGGAGGACCTGGAAACCGCATTCCTCGACAATTTCCAGGGCACTTATGTGCGACCACAAGACGCCGATGACCTTAGCCACATAATTCAGTAGCCAGAGGAATCGGCTAGACAATTCTAGACACGGTTCCTAACCAAGAAAAATCAAATCGTCGACTTTCCGGACGCAGAGGCCCTAGCAGCCTTCAAGCATAACATCCGCGACGAGTGGCTTGCACGGCACCTAGGACAGGAAAAGCCGAAATCTATGGCAGCCCTCATGACACTTATGACCTGCTATTGCGCGGGAGAAGACAGCTGGCTAGCTCGCAGCATAACATGACCAAGAGCCCTGGTAATTCGGATACCAAGGACAGCAGTGGCAGGTCACGTCGCAACAAGCAAAAGCGCCGCATTAGCGGCAACAATGCTGAGGATACGGCAGTTAATGCCGGATTCAGAGGCTCTAAACCCGGTCAGCGGAAAAAGCCATTCAAAAGAAATACTCCGGGCCCGTCCAGTTTGGACCGAATACTCGACCGCTAATGCCAGATACATGGCACCCCCGAAAAACCAGCCAATCACACCAACAGGGATTGTTGGGTGTTCAAGCAGACAGGCAAGTTAAATGCCGAAAGCAGAGACAAGGGGCTGCATAGCGATGACGAGGAGGAGCCCCGGCCGCCGAACAACAGTGGACAGAAAGGTTTTCCCCCACAAGTGCGGACGGTGAACATTATATACGCAACCCACGTCCCCAAGAGGGAGCATAAGCGTGTGCTAAGGGATGTATATGCGATGGAGCCAGTCGCCCCAAAGTTCAACCCATGGTCTTCCGGCCCGATCACTTTTGATCGAAGGGACCACCCCACTAGCATCCGTCATGGCGGATTCGCCGCATTGGTTCTAGACCCAATTATTGATGGATTTCACCTCACTAGAGTCCTTATGGACGGCGGCAGCAGCCTGAACCTACTTTACCAGGATACAGTGCGGAAAATGGGCATCGATCCCTCGAGGATTAAACCCACTAGAATGACCTTTAAACGCGTCATACCAGGTGTAGAGGCCAACTGTATAGGCTCAGTTACACTTGAAGTGGTCTTCGGACCTCCAGATAATTTCTGAAGCGAGGAGTTAATCTTCGACATAGTCCCGTTCCGCAGTGGCTATCACGCACTGCTCGGGCGAACCGCATTTGCTAAGTTCAATGCGGTGCCGCACTACGCATACCTCAAGCTCAAGATGTCAGGCCCTCGAGGAGTCATCACGGTCAATGGAAACACTGAACCCTCTCTCCGAACGGAGGAGCATACGGCAGCTATCGCAGCGGAAGTACAAAGCAGCCTCCCAAGGCAATTCTCCAGTTCGGCCATTAAACGTCTGGACACTGTCAAGCGCGCCCGGAGTAACCTACAACAAGACCGCCTGGCACGTTCCGAGCAAGCGTAGCAATGTGGCTCCAACCCTAGCCCTCGCGAACTTGCGAAACCAGTGTTGCGCGTACATAACTATGCTCTAGAAATACCATGGGCACAGGGGGAGGGGCACCATCACGGCACGCCCGAAACGCGGCTTAAACCGCACTAGGGGCTGCCGAATTCTTAATTTTCTCTTATTTTCAGGTCTTCATTCTTCGGAAGGCTTGTCCGGCAGTACAATTGCCGCACAAACGATACAACCAGGGAAGCAGAAAGCTACGCCGCACTATGGAACTCTAAGGTGGTCTCTATAATGAGCAGTATACCTGTTTTACATACCATTCCGCAGCTCACCCCTGGAAAGGACATGTTAAATAGTCCCATTTTTGCTTATCGCACTATTTGTATCGTTCTGCTTTGATCGCAGCTTTTTTAAACAAAACAATGCATAGCTTCCGTCTATTATTGCATTACTCTTCTTTACGAATATATGTTCATTAATGACATGTTGCACCCATACACTTTGGTACGGCCAATACGCCAGGGGCTTAAGTACCCCACAATACGGTGTGAGAAGTCCGAACACTTTCACAAGTGCGGCACCCTGAACTTATAGCATTATATGCATCGGCTCCGAATCATGTCTTGGGTCAATAGTTGGGTTTGCCCGGCTCCTATGTTTTGGTACCTTACGTTCCGTTATATCGGCTAAGGTAGCACTAGGAGAACTACTGCGATTGTGCCCCAGTTGAGCTGGGCTAAGCACCTCAGTAGAGAAAGCTAAATCTGACCGTGATGATGAGGCGAGAGCTGGTCGCTATTTGAGAGGTTTTCGAGTCCCTAAAGACTTATGCCGCTTAGAGCGAGGAGTCGTCTTTGTCCGGCCTAGGCGTGGATAGCGCCCCGAACTCGGTCTTCCGAACACTAGGGGCTTCGCCGAAATTTAAAATTATAGAATTCTATGGCTAAGTGAGAGTGTTCAAGCATTATAGTCCGATTGCCTTGTTCGTTGTGTTGAGCGCCTCCCTCGAAGGACCCAAGAATGGGAAAAAGAGCGCTCATGTTTATCCCGAACACCCCAGCACTCATGGCATGGGGGCAGAAGCCGACGACTCGCCATCTCTCAAATTTGATAAACGGCCGCACGGAAGGTAATATTTTAAATTCAAAAGCGTTGCTTAGCGCATATGAACAAGTTTTCAGCGTACAGGATCACAAATGCGAGTTTACTCAAAAATTACATCTTTGGAGCATTCACCCGCTATAAGGCGGGCACCCTTCAGGACACCGTCATAATACGCTTCCGGGACATGATGCTCCTTGCCCGGCGGCGGCCCGTCCTTCACCAGCTTCTCCGCATCCATCTTGCCCCAGTGCACTTTAGCACGGGCAAGCGCCCTACGGGCACCTTCGATGCAGACGGAGTGCTTGATTACTTCAAGCCATGGACAGGCATCCACCAGCCGCCTCACCAGCCCGAAGTAGCTCTCAGGCAGAGCCTCCCCAGGCCAAAGCCGAACTATGAAGCCCTTTATGGCCAGTTCGGCCACCTTGTGGAGCTCGACCATTTGCTTTAGCTGGTCGCTCAAAGGCACCAGGTGTCCGGCCTCAGCATACTGAGACCAGAACACCTTCTCCGTCGAGCTCCCCTCCTCGGCTCGGTAGTAGGCGGTGGCATCAGACGCACTGTGGGGCAAATCTGCGAATGCTCCTGGAGAGCTCCGGACTCGGGTAAGTAACAAGTAATTCACTTTCACGTGCTTGCTTTGCATAATGAATGCCTTACCCGCCGCTATATTCTTCATCGCTTCAATTTCTCGGAGGGCTTTCTGGGCTTTGGCCTTGGCAGACTTCGCGCTTTTGAGGGTTGCCGCAAGCTTGGACGCTTGCGTCTTTGAGTCAAGCCCAAACTCTCGTGTTTTTTCACGAGAGCCTGGAGCTCTTTCTGCACCTCCTCCACCCGCGCCTCCTGCTTCCCTCTCTCTGTGCGCTCCGCGGCCGCTCTGTTTTCGGCCTCAGACAACACTTGCTTAAGGGTTTCCACCTCGGTCGTGGCCCCTATAATAGCACGTTGATCCTGTCATTTTTTGCAACCACATCTTCTCTATATACTTGCGCAAGGTATTACTTACCTTCCTTCTCCTCGAGTTGCCTATTGGCATGGCCGAGCTCGTTCTCGGACCGCGCGAGGTTTTGCTTCAGCGTATCCACCTCTGCAGTCTGTGCGGCGGAGGCCAGCAGCGAAGCCTGCATACGCATATTGAAGTGATTATGTTAGACTCCTGCGAATGTTATTAGATCCTCTATTCGGCTTTTCTTTCCGAATGCCGAACAGAGCATCAGGGGCTACTGTCTATGCGGTAATATTTTTACATATTCTTTACTTACCTCAAAGCCTGTTAGAAGGCTGGCACAGGCTTCAGTCAGTCCGCTCTTGGCGGACTGAACCTTCTGGATCACCACACTCATAATAGTGCGGTGCTCCTCGTCGATGGAGGCGCCGTTAAGCACCTCCAGCAAAATGTCTGGTGCCTCCGGTTGGACGGAGGTCACCGGCTCGGTAGGCTTGCTCCTCTTGGAAGGAGGCTGCCTACCGGAGTCCGAAACCGTTGAAGGTTCCGGCGTGGTGTCCGGCTCAAGGCCGGACTTGGAGCCCTTGGGGGTTCTATCCCCTTTACGCCTGGAGTCCGGGAGGTTGCCTTGCCGCGCCTCCAGGACCACCTCCTCCTGTCTTGGAACCTGTTGGGACGCCACCTCGGCACCGTCCGTAGGGTGGGGGGAGGAAGCCGTCGGAAGCGAATTCACATCCGACGAATCCAGGGAGCCGCTCGACGACTCGTCGAGCCCGGCCTTGGGCGGACTACACAGTCATATTCGGCGTAAGGAGGAGCTGTGCAAGAAAGGAACGCTATGAATTGCTCTGGTGTCCGAATACTTACAATCTCGCCAGGGGCTTGGCCCTGTGCGGACACTCCTCTTCGCAGTCGTCGGCGTTGGTGGAGTAGTCCAGAGGAAGGGTCTTCCCCTTCTTCGACCCTTCGGCCTCCCCAGTTGAGGCGGCCTTCCTTTTCTTCCCTTCCCCCGCTGGAGGGGGAGAGGTCTCTTCTTCCTCCTCCTCATCTTCACGGGAGGAGTGCGCCTTGGAATGATCGGATGATGAATCCGACACCTCCTGGCGCCGGGCACTCTTTGGAGTCCCCGTGGCCTTCTTGGCCTTCTTCTCCGGCACCACATAGGGGGCCGGAACCAGCAGCTTCGCCAAGCGAGCGTCCGTTGGGCCTTCGAGCAAAGGAGCCGGACAGTTGATCTGTCCAGACGTCTCCTGCCAATCCTGTCAAAGGGAGCTTAGATCCCGCATGGAATCAAACTATGAAAAACTAATACCCTGTAAAAGGTAAAAACAGCTTACCGCACGAGCGTGACGCTGTGTGCTAAATCCGTGATCCTCGGTAGCGGATGCGGGGGCCTCGGCGCCCTTGAAAAGCACCTTCCAGGCATCTTCGTACGTCGTGTCAAAGAGCCTGCTCAGAGTTCGGTGTTGCGGCGGGTCAAACTCCCACAGGTTGAAAGCCTGTTGTTGACACGGGAGAATCTGGCGGAAGAGCATAACCTGGACTACATTGACAAGTTTGAGCTTCTTGTCCACCAGGGTTTGGACGCATGTGTGGAGTCCGGTCAGCTCTCCTTATTTACCCCATGACAGGCCCGTCTCTTTCCAGGAGGTGAGCCGCGTGGGGGGTCCGGATCGGAACTTGGGGGCTGCGACCCATTCAGGGTCGCGCGGCTCGGTGATGTAAAACCACCTCGATTTCCACCCCTTTAGGGACTCCACGAAGGAGCCCTTGAGCCATAGGACGTTGGGCATCTTGCCCACCATGGCGCCTCCGCACTCCGCCTGGGTGCCGCGCACCACCTTCGGCTTGACATTGAAAGTCTTGAGCCATAGGCCAAAATGGGGGCGGATGCAGAAGAAAGCCTCGCACACGACGATAAACGCCGAGATATTGAGGACAAAGTTCAGGGCCAGATCGTGGAAATCCAGGCCATAGTAGAACATGAGCCCCCGGACAAATGGGTGGAGAGGGAAGCCCAGTCCGCGGAGGAAATGGGGGAGGAACACCACCCTCTCATGGGGCCTAGGGGTGGGGATGAGCTGCCCCTCTTTGGGAAGCCGGTGCGCAATGTCGTTAGACAAGTATCCGGCCTTCCTCAGTTTTTTGATGTGTCCCTCAGTGACGGAGGAGACCATCCACTTGCCTCCCGCTCCGGACATGACTGGAGAAGGTTGAGGTGGGGTGTGCGGACTTGGGCGCTGGAGCTCGAGTGCGCGGAAATGGATAGGCAAAGAAGGAAGAAGGCGTGGATGAAAAGGTGGATCCTTATCCCCTTATATGGGTGGACGCAACTATGCGCCCCCACCAGCCTGGTAAAGCTCGCTTATCTCCCAAGCGTCGTAATCAATGGCGCGGTTGGGTTACCCACACCCGTATTGATGAGAATCTCGGAATAAGGGGACACGACCTCTGCTTTGACAAGACGTGCCAAGGAAACCGCCTCACTAAACGCGCTGAGGTGGGACAGTAAAACGATTCGAATAAAGACTTGGCCGTGGTGTGATGTCACGCTACGGAATACGTCAGTAGATTAGATTTGTGTAAATATTATTCTCTCTATGGCAATATGTGGAAACTTATTTTGCAGAGCCAGACACTACCTTTGTGTTCAAAATCTTCTATGAAGTACTTGGAGGAGGAACCCGCCTTGCAATGCCAAAGACAATCTGCGCGCCAGACTCGTCATCATTGAAGCCTAGTTCAGGGGCTACTAAGGGAGTCCTGGATTAGGGGGTGTCCGGATAGCCGGACTATACCTTCGGCCGGACTCCTGGACTATGAAGATACAAGATTGAAGACTTCATCCCGTGTCTGGAAGGGAATTTCCTTGGCGTGGAAGGCAAGCTTGGCGATACGGATATGTAGATCTCCTGCCATTGTAACCGACTCTGTGTAACCCTAGCCCTCTCCGGTGTCTATATAAACCAGAGGGTTTTAGTCCGTAGGATGAACAACAATCATACCATAGGCTAGCTTCTAGGGTTTAGCCTCTCTGATCTCGTGGTAGATCTACTCTTGTACTACCCATATCATCAATATCAATCAAGCAGGACGTAGGGTTTTACCTCCATCAAGAGGGCCCGAACCTGGGTAAAACATTGTGTCCCCTGCCTCCTGTTACCATCCGCCTAGACGCACAGTTCGGGACCCCCTACCCGAGATCCGCCGGTTTTGACTCCAACAGTTGACAAGACCACTAGTTTCAAGTAAAAGGGCAAGGGAAAGAAAGGGAACTTCGAGAAGAATGGCAAGCAAGTTGCCACTCCAGTGAAGAAGCCCAAAGCTAGATCGAAGCCTGAAACTGAGTGCTTCTACTGCAAGGAAATGGTCACTGGAAGTGGAACTGCCCTAGATATTTGGCGGATAAGAAGGATGGCAAAGTGAACAAAGGTATATTTGATATACATGTTATTGATGTGTACTTTACTAGTGTTTATAGAAACCCCTCAGTAGTTGATACTAGTTCAGTTGCTAAGATTAGTAACTCGAAATGGGAGTTGCAGAATGAACTGAGACTAGTTAAGGGTGAAGTGACAATGTGTGTTGGAAGTGGTTCCAAGATTGATATGATCATCATTGCACACTCCCTATACTTCTGGGATTAGTGTTGAAATCTAAATAAATGTTATTTGGTGTTTGCGTTGAGCGTGAATATGGTTTGATCATGTTTATTGCAATACGGTTATTCATTTAAAGTCAGAGAATAATTGTTGTTCTGTTTACATGAATAAAACCTTCGATGGTCATACACCCAATGAAAATAGTTTGTTGGATCTCGATCGTAGTGATACATATATTCATAATATTGAAGCCAATAGATGCAAAGTTAATAATGATAGTGCAACTTATTTGTGGCACTGCCGTTTAGGTCATATTGGTGTAAAGCGCATGAAGAAACTCCATGCGGATGGACTTTTGGAATCACTTGATTATGAATCACTTGATGCTTGCAAACCATGCCTCATAGGCAAGATGACTAAGACTCCGTTCTCCGGAATAGTGGAGCAAGCAACTGATTATTGGAAATAATACATACCGATGTATGTGATCCGTGTTGAGGCTCGTGGCGGGTATCGCTATTTTCTGACCTTCATAGATGATTTGAGCAGATATGGGTATATCTACTTAATGAAACATAAGTCTGAAACATTTGAAAAGTTCACAGAATTTCAGAGTGAAGTGGAAAATCATCATAACAAGAAAATAAAGTTTCTACGATCTGATCGCTGAGGCGAATATTTGAGTTACGAGTTTGGTCTTCATTTGAAACAATGCGGAATAGTTTCGCAACTCACGCCACCTAGAACACCACAGCATAATGGTCTGCCCGAACATTGTAACCGTACTTTACTAGATATTGTACAATCTATGATGTCTCTTACTGATTTACCACTATCGTTTGGGGTTATGCATTAGAGACAGTTGCATTCACATTAAATAGGGCACCATCTAAATCCGTTGAGACGATACCATATGAACTGTGGTTTGGCAAGAAATCAAAGTTGTCATTTCTTAAAGTTTGGGGTTGCAATGCTTGTGTGAAAAAGTTTCATCCTGATAAACTCAAACCCAAATCGGAGAAATGTGTCTTCATAGGATACCCAAAAGAGACAGTTGGGTACACCTTCTATCACAGATCCGAAGGCAAGACATTCATTGCTAAGAGTGGATCCTTTCTAGAGAAGAAGTTTCTCTTGAAAGAAGTGAGTGGGAGGAATGTAGAACTTGATGAGGTAATTGTACCATCTCCCAAATTGGAAAGTAGTTCATCGCAGAAATCAGCTCTTGTGATTTCTACGCCAATTAGTGAGGAAGCTAAATGATGATGATCATGAAACTTCACATCAAGTTACTACCGAACCTCGTAGGACAACCAGAGTATGGTCCGCACCAGAGTGGTACGGTAATCCTTTCTGGAAGTCATGTTACTGGACCATGACGAACCTACGAACTATAAGGAAGCGATGATGAGCCCAGATTCCGCGAAATGGCTTGATGCCATGAAATATGAGATGGGATCCATGTATAAAGAACAAAGTATGGACTTTGATTGACTTACCCAATGATTGGAAAGCCATAGAAAATAAATGGATCTTCAAGAGTAAGACGGACACTTATAGTAGTGTTACTATCTACAAAGCTCGAATTGTCGCAAAAATGTTTTCGACAAGTTCAAGGTGTTGACTATGATGAGATTTTCTCACTCGCATCGATGCTTAAAAGTCTGTCTGAATCATGTTAGCAGTTGCCGCATTTTATGAAATCTGGCAAATGGATGTCAAAACTGCATTCCTTAATGGATTTCTTAAAGAAGAGTTGTATATGATGCAACCAGAAGGTTTTGTCGATCCTAAAGGTGCTAACAAGGTGAGCAAGTTCCATTGATCCATCTATGGACTGGTGCAAGCATCTCGGAGATGGAATATATGCTTTGATAAAGTGATCAAAGCATATGGTTTTATACAGACTTGCGGTGAAGCCTATATTTACAAGAAAGTGACTGGGAGCACTACAGCATTTCTGATAAGTATATGTGAATGACATATTGTTGATCGGAAAGAATGTAGAATTTTCTGGAAAGCATAAAGGAGTATTTGAAAGGAGTTTTTCAAAGAAAGACCTCGATGAAGCTGCTTACACATTGAGCATCAAGATCTATAGAGATAGATCAAGACTCTTGATAAGTTTTTCCAGTGAGTGCATACCTTGACAAGATTTTGAAGTAGTTCAAAATGGAACAGTCAAAGAAGGAGTTCTTGCCTATGTTGCAAGGTGTGAAGTTGAGTAAAGACTCAAAACCCGACCACAACAGAAAATAGAAAGAGAATAAAAAGTCATTCCATATGCCTCAGTCATAGGTTCTATAAAGTATGCTATGCTATTTACCAGGCCTATTGTATACATTAGCATGATTCTGGCAAGGGAGTACAATAGTGATCTAGGAGTAGATCACTGGATAGTGGTCAAAATTATCCTTAGAGGACTAAGGAAATATTTCTGGGTTATGGACGTGATAAAAGAGTTCATCGTAAAGAGTTACATCGATGCAAGCTTTTTACATCGATCTAGATGACCCTAAGTCTCAATCTGGATACATATTGAAAGTGGGAGCAATTAGCTAGAGTAGCTCCGTGCAAAAGCACTATAGACATAGAAATTTGTGAAATACATATGGATCTGAATGTTGCAGACCCATAGACTAAACTTCTCTCACAAGCAAAACATGATCAATCTTTGGGTGTTAATCACATAGCAATGTGAACTAGATTATTGACTCTAGTAAACCCTTTGGGTATTAGTCACATGGAGATGTGAACCAATCACATAAAGATGTGAACCAGATTATTGACTCTAGTGCAAGTGGGAGACTAAAGGAAATATGCCCTAAAGGCAATAATAAAGTTGTTATTTATATTTCCTTATATCATGATAAAAAATTATTCATGCTAGAATTGTATTAACTGGAAACTTAGTACATGTGTGAATGTATAGACAAATAGAGCGTCACTAGTATACCTCTACTTGACTAGCTCGTTGAATCAAAGATGGTTAAGTTTCCTAACCATAGATATGAGTTGTCATTTGATAAACGGGATCACATCATTAGGAGAATGATGTGATTGACTTGACCCATTCTGTTAGCTTAGCACTTGATCGTTTTAGTTTACTACTATTGCTTTCTTCATGACTTATACATGTTCCTATGACTATGAGATTATGCAACTCCCAATTACCGGAGCAACACTTTCTGTGCTACCAAACGTCACAACGTAACTGGGTGATTATAAAGGTGCTCTACAGGTGTCTCCGATGGTACTTGTTGAGTTGGCATAAATCGAGATTAGGATTTGTCACTCCGATTGTCGGAGAGGTATCTCTGGGCCCTCTTGCACATCACTATGAGCCTTGCAAGCAATGCAACCAATGAGTTAGTTGCGGGATAGTGCATTACGGAACGAGTAAAGAGACTTGCTGGTAACGAGATTGAACTAGGTATTGAGATACCAACGATCGAATCTCGGGCAAGTAACATACCGATGACAAAGGGGACAACGTATGTTGTTATGCGGTTTGACCGATAAAGATCTTCGTAGAATATGTAGGAGCCAATATGAACATCCAGGTTCTGCTATTGGTTATTGACCGGAGACATGTCTCGGTCATGTCTACATAGTTCTCGAACCCGTAGGGTCCGCACGGTTAACGTTCGGTGACGATCGGTATTATGAGTTTATGTGATTTGATGTACCGAAGGTAGTTCGAAGTCCCAGATGAGATCGGGGACATGACGAGGAGTCTCGAAATGATTGAGACATAAAGATCTATATATTGGACAACTATATTCGGACATCGGAAAGGCTCCGAGTGATTCGGGTATTTTTCAAAGTACCGGGGAGTTAGGGGAATACGGGGAAGAAGTATTGGGCCTCATGGGCCAAGTGGTGGAAGATAGGAGGCAGGGCGCGCGGCCCCCCTAGCCCAAACCGAATTGGACTAGGGGGTCGGCCGCCCTTTCCTCCTTTCCTTCCTCTCCTTCCTTCTCCCCTTCCCCCTTCCTTTCCTCCTCCTAGTAGGAGTAGGAAAGGGGAGTCCTACTCCTACTAGGAGGAGGATTCTTCCTCCTGGCGCGCCCTAGGAGGGCCGGCCGGCCTCCCCCCTTGCTCCTTTACATACAGGGGAACCCTAGAACACACAAGTTGATCATTGATCCATTAGCCGTGTGCGGTGCCCACCTCCACTATAATCCACCTCGATCATATCGTAGCGGTGCTTAGGCGAAGCCCTGCTTCGATAGCAACATCATCATCATTATCACGCAGTCGTGCTGACGGAACTCTCCCATGAAGCTCTGCTGGATCAGAGTTCATGGGACGTCATCGAGCTGAACGTGTGCTGAACTTGGAGGTGTTGTGCGTTCGGTACTTGGATCGGTCGGATCGTGAAGACGTTCGACTACATCAACCGCGTTCTCATAACGCTTCCGCTTACGGTCTACAAGGGTACATGGAAGATACTCTTCCCTCTCATTGTTATGCATCACCATGATCTTGCGTGTGCGTAGGAAGTTTTTTGAAATTACTACGTTCCCCAACACCTCTATAGTGCAATCATGATAAGATTTTATCATCCTATACCAAGCATCTTTTAAGTTTTCTTCTTGTCTTTGTTTGAAGTGGAGAACTTCAAAATTGGGAGATAGAGGAGTAGATAAAGTACTAGCCATAACGAGGAAGCAAGCGAAAAGGCGAATGGAAAAAGGGGCGAATAAAACGGCAAGGGTGAAGTGGGGGAGAGGAAAACGAGAGGCAAATGGCAAATAATGTAATGCGAGGGATAAGAGTTTGTATGGGTACTTGGTATGTCTTGACTTGTGCGTAGACTCCCTGGCAACGACGCCAGAAATCCTTCTTGCTACCTCTTGAGCACTGCGTTGGTTTTCCCTTGAAGAGGAAAGGGTGATGCAGCAAAGTAGCGTAAGTATTTCTCTCAGTTTTTGAGAACCAAGGTATCAATCCAGAAGGAGGCCACACGCAAGTCCCTCGTACCTACACAAACAAATAAGAACCTCGCAACCAACGTGATAAAGGGGTTGTCAATACCTTCACGGTCACTTACGAGAGTGAGATCTGATAGAGATAATAATGATAAGATAAATATTTTTAGTATTTTTATGATATAGATTGAAAGTAAAGATTGCAAAGTAAAATAGATTGGAAACTTATATGATGGAAAATAGACCCGGGGGCCATAGGTTTCACTAGTAGCTTCTCTCAAGATAGCATAAGTATTACGGTGGGTGAACAAATTACTGTCGAGCAATTGATAGAAAAGTGAATAATTATGAGAATATCTAGGCATGATCATGTATATAGGCATCACGTCCGTGACAAGTAGACCGACTCCTACCTGCATCTACTACTATTACTCCACACATCGACCGCTATCCAGCATGCATCCAGAGTATTAAGTTTATAAGAACAGAGTAACGCATTAGGTAAGATGACATGATGTAGAGGGATAAACTCAAGCAATATGATATAAACCCCATCTTTTTATCCTCATTGAAAAAATTATTATTCAAGTATCCTTTTATGCTATCCAGAAATTCTATATCATTTCCAATCAACAATATGTCATCCACATATAATATCAGAAATGCTACAGAGCTCCCACTCACTTTCTTGTTAATACAGGCTTCACCATAAGTCTGTATAAAACCATATGCTTTGATCACCTTATCAGAGCGTATATTCCAACTCCGAGATGCTTGCACTAGTCCATAGATGGATCGCGGGAGTTTGCACACTTGGTTAGCACCTTTAGGATAGATAAAACCTTCTGGTTGTGTCATATACAACTCTTCTTTAAGAAATCCATTAATGAATGCAGTTTTTACATCCATTTGCCAGATTTCATAAAATGTGGCAATTGCTAACATGATTCGGACAGACTTAAGCATCGCTATGAGTGAGAAAATCTCACCGTAGTCAACACCTTGAACTTGTCAAAAACCTTTTCTGAAAAGTTGAGATTTGTAGATAGTAACACTACCATCAGCGTTCATCTTCCTCTTGAATATCCATTTATTCTCAATGGCTTGTTTACCATGGGGAAAGTCCATCAAAGTCCACACTTTGTTCTCATACATGGATCATATCTCAGATTTCATGGCCTCAAGCCATTTATCGAAATTTGGGCTCATAATCGCTTCCACATAGTTCGTAGGTTCGTCATGGTCTAGTAACATGACTTCCAGGACAGGATTACCGTACCACTCTGGTGCGGATCGTGCTCTGGTTGACCTACGAGGTTCGGTAGTAACTTGATCTGAAGTTTCATGATCATTATCATTAGCTTCCTCTCTAGTTGGTGTAGGAATCATGGGAATGGTTTTCTGTGATGATCTACTATCCAATTCAAGAGAAGGTACAATTACCTCATCAAGTTCTACTTCCCTCCCACTCACTTCTTTCAAGAGAAACTCCTTCTCTAGAAAGGATCCATTCTTAGCAACAAATATCTTGACTTCGGATCTGTGATAGAAGGTGTACCCAACAGTTTCTTTTTGGGTATCCTATGAAGATGCACTTCTCCGATTTGGGTTTGAGTTTATCAGGCTAAAGCTTTTTTACATAAGCATCGCAACCCCAAACTTTAAGAAATGACAGCTTAGGATTTTTGCCAAACCACAGTTCATATGATGTCGTCTCAACTGATTTAGACGATGCCCTATTTAACGTGGATGCAGTTGTCTCTAATGCATAACCACAAAACGATAGTGGTAAATCGGTAATTAAGATACATCATAGATTGCACCATATGTAATAAAGTATGGTTACGACGTTCGGACACACCATTACGCTGTGGTGTTCCACGTGGCGTGAGTTGTGAAACCATTCCACATTGTTTTAAATGAAGGCCAAACTCGTAACTCAAATATTCGTCTCCGCGATCAGATCGTAGAAACTTTATTTTCTTGTTACGATGATTCTCCACTTCACTTTGAAATTCTTTGAACTTTTCAAATGTTTCAGACTTGTGTTTCATCAAATAGATATACCCATATCTGCTCAAATCATTTGTGAGGGTTAGAAAATAATAATACCCACTGTGAGCCTCAACACTCATCGGACCACAAGGATCGGTATGTATTATTTCCAATAAGTCAGTGGCTCGCTCCATTGTTCCGGAGAACGGAGTTTTAGTCATCTTGCCCATGAGGCATGGTTCGCAAGTATCAAATGATTCATAATCAAGTCATTTCAAAAGCCCATCTGCATGGAGTTTCTTCATGCACTTTATACCAATATGACCTAAACAGCAGTGCCACAAATATGTTGCACTATCATTATCAACTTTGCATCTTTTGACATCAATGTTATAAATATGAGTATCACTACGATCGAGATTCAATAAACCAAGTTTATTGGGTGTATGACCATTAAAGGTTTTATTCATGTAAACAGAATAACAATTATTCTCTGACTTAAATGAATAACCGTATTGCAATAAACATTATCCAATCATATTTATGCTCAAAGCAAACACCAAATAACATTTATTTAAGGTTCAACACTAATCCTGAAGATATAGTGAGTGTGCGATGGTGATCGTATCAACCATGTAATCAATTCCAACACACATCGTCACCTCGCCCTTAACTAGTCTTTCTTTATTCTGTAATTCCCATTTCGAGTTACTAATCTTAGTAACTGAACCGGTATCAAATACCCAGGGTTTACTACGAACATTAGTAAGGTACACATCAATAACCTATATATCAAATATACCTTTGTTCACTTTGCCATCCTTCTTATCTACCAAATGTTTGGGGCATTTCTGCTTCTAGTGACCATTTCCTTTGCAGTAGAAGCACTCAATTTCAGGCTTGGGTCCAGCTTTGGGCTTCTTCACGGGAGTGGCAACTTGCTTGCCATTCTTTTTGAAATTCCCTTTCTTTCCCTTTGCCTTTTTTCTTGAAACTAGTGGTCTTGTTAACCATCAACACTTGATACTCTTTATTGATTTCTACCTTCATCGATTTTTGAATCGCAAATAGCTTGGGAATTGTTTTCGTTATCCCTTGCATATTATAGTTCATCACGAAGTTCTAGTAGCTTGGCAATAGTGACTAGAGAATTCTGTCAATCACTATTTTATCTGGAAGATTAACTCCCACTTGATTCAAGCGATTGTAGTACCCATACATTCTGAGCACATGCTCACTGGCTGAGCTATCCTCCTCCATCTTGTAGGCAAAGTACTTGTCAGAGGTCTCATACCTCTCGACATGGGCATGTGTCTGAAATACCAACTTCAACTCTTGGAACATCTCATATGCTTTGTGGCGTTCAAAACGTTTTTGAAGTCCCGGGTCTAAGCTATAAAGTATGGTGCACTAAACTATCAAGTAGTCATCATACTGAGCTTTTCCAAACGTTCTGAAAGTGCAACTATCCCTGGGTGGTTTTGGTAATTCCTAACAACATATAGCTCATTGAGCTAATGCTATTCCAAGATAAATATTTTAGGAAAGCTCAATGTTTGGCATGGCATGGATTAGAAAGTGGACCCTTCAAAATGCTGAGGACAAAGGATTGGCTCAAGCTCAAAGCACAAGACTCTACATTTTCTATTTTAGTGATCCAAGATCCAATTGAGTCTATAGGAAAAGTCAATACTATTAAGAAGGGATGAGGTGTTTCTTAATGAGAATCTTGCTCAAAATGCTTAGTGGTATGCTCCAAAACCCTCCACTACTTTCTCACTTCCACATATGTCCTAAACCAAAAAGTCCAACTCGGCCCCACCAAAGTTTCTCATCCGGAGCCACCGAGTTCAGTTGACATAGCCACTGCCAGAAACCCTAATCAATTCGGTCTCACTGATAGGGATCTTGGTCTCACCGAGATGGGGTTGCAAACTCTCTATTTCCCATTGTAACGTTTCGGTCTAACCGAGATGAGCGATCGGTCCTACCGAGATTGCAATGCAAACTCTCTGTTTCCTTTTTGTAACGTTTCGGTCCAACCGAAAGAGCGAATTGGTCCCACCGAGTTTGCCAGACCAACTCTCTGTTTGGCTATTACCAAAATCGGTCTCACCGAGTTTGTGTAGTCGGTCTCACCGAGATTACGTTATGTCGTAACCCTAATGGCATCGGTCCCACCGAGTTGACTTGTCGGTCCCACCGAGAATCCTAACGTTCACATTTTGAACTAAATCGATCCCACCGAGTTTGGTGATTTGTGTGTAACGGTTAGATTTTGTGTGGAGGCTATATATACCCCTCCACCCACTCTTCATTCGTGGAGAGAGTCATCAGAATATGCCTACACTTCCAATACATATTTTCTGAGAGAGAACCACCTACACTTGTGTTGAGGTCAAGATATTCCATTCCAACCACATAAATCTTGATCTCTAGCCTTCCCCAAGTTGCTTTCCACTCAAATCTTCTTTCTACCAAATCCAATCCTATGAGAGAGAGTTGAGTGTTAGGGATACTATCATTTGAAGCACAAGAGCAAGGAGTTCATCATCAACACACCATTTGTTACTTCTTGGAGAGTGGTGTCTCCTAGATTGGCTAGGTGTCACTTGGGAGCCTCCGACAAGATTGTGGAGTTGAACCAAGGAGTTTGTAAGGGCAAGGAGATCGCCTACTTCGTGAAGATCTGCCCTAGTGAGGCAAGTCCTTCGTGGGCGACGACCATGGTGGGATAGACAAGGTTGCTTCTTCGTGGACCCTTCGTGGGTGGAGCCCTCCATGGACTCGCGCGACCGTTACCCTTCGTGGGTTGAAGTCTCCATCAACGTGGATGTACGATTGCACCACCTATCGGAACAACGCCAAAAATCCCCGTGTCAACATTGCATTTGCTCCCTCAAACTCATCCCTTTACCTTCATATGCAATTGTTTTACATTCCGCTGCTATACTCTTAGAATTGCATGTGTAGGTTGATTACTTGTTTGAGCTAAGCTGCTAAAATCTGCCAAGAACTAAAATTGGGAAAAGGCTAGATTTTTATTTGGTCAAGTAGTCTAATCAGCCCCCCCCCTCTAGACATACTTCCGATCCTACAAGTGGTATCAGGGCTTTGGTCTCCATTTGCTTTGATTTCCATAGCTTTTGGTGGTCATAGCATTGGTTTCACAACCTAGGAGAGTATGGCGTCTAGCGAGAGAAATTACCACCGTAGAGGTCCTTACTTTGATGGTACTAATTTTGCTAGTTGAAAGCATAAGATGAAAATGCATATTCTTGGACATAACCCCGCCGTTTGGGCTATTGTGTGTGTTGGCTTGCAAGGTGAATTCTTTGATGGGAGAGAACTGAACCGTGAACCTACCGCGGAAGAGTTGAAGATGCTACAATAGAATGCTCAAGCTTGTGATATTCTCTTCAACGGATTGTGCCCCAAAGAATTCAAAAAAATCAGCCGTCTTGAGAATGCAAACATAATTTGGGATACTTTCCTTGATATGCATGAAGGAACCGACTCCGTCAAAGAATCCAAATTGGATGTGCTTCAAAGTCAACTTGACAAGTTCAAAATGAAGGATGGTGAAGGTGTCGCTGAAATGTACTCTAGGCTTGCTCTCATCACAAATGAGATTGCTGGCTTAGGAAGTGAAGAGATGACCGACAAATTCATCATCAAGAAGATCCTAAGAGCCTTGGATGGAAAATATGATACCATGTGCACATTGATCCAAATGATGCCCAACTACAAAGATCTCAAGCCAACGGAAGTCATTGGAAGAATTATTGCTCATGAGATGTCACTCAAGGACAAGGAGGACCTTCACAATAAGTCAAGTGGTGCTTACAAAGCCTCATGTGATACTCCCACATCTTCAAGTGAGAAACAAATCCTCAATGAAGAATTGAGCTTAATGGTGAAGAACTTCAACAAGTTCTACAAGAATATAAGCAAAGAAAGAAACTCCAAGTCAATGTCCTACAATGAAAAAGATCTTCTAGTCGTGAGCGTAATTGCTATAATTGTGGAAGACCCTGTGATGCCCCCGATTCAATCATACACTAATCATGCACGCAAATGTGTACGATCAAGATCAGGAACTCACGAGAAGATATCACAACACAACTCTAAAACATAAATAAGTCATACAAGCATCATAATACAAGCCAGGGGCCTCGAGGGCTCGAATACAAGTTCTCGATCATAGGAGAGTCAGCGGAAGCAACAATATCTGAGTACAGACATATGTTAAACAAGTTTGCCTTAAGAAGGCTAGCACAAACTGGGATACAGATCGAAAGAGGCACATGCCTCCTGCCTGGGATCCTCCTAAACTGCTCCTGGTCGTCGTCAGCGGGCTGCACATAGTAGTAGGCACCTCCCGAGTAGTAGTAGTAGTAGTAGTCGACGGTGGTGTCTGGCTCCTGGGCTCCAATGTCTGGTCGCAGCAATCGAGTATAGAAAGGGGGAAAAGAGGGAGCAAAGAAACCGTGAGTACTCATCCAAAGTACTCGCAAGCAAGGAGTTACACTACATAAGCATGGGTATATGTGTAAAGGGCCATATCAGTGGACTGAACTGCAGAATGCCAGAATAAGAGGGGGATAACTAATCGTGTCGAAGACTACGCTTCTGGCAGCCTCCGTCTTGCAGCATGTAGAAGAGAGTAGACTGAAGTCCTCCAAGTAGCATCGCATAGCATAAACCTAACCGGCGATCCTCTCCTCGTCGCCCTGTTAGAGAGCGACCACCGGGTTGTATCTAGCACTTGGAAGGGTGTGTTTTATTAAGTATCTGGTTCTAGTTGTCATAAGGTCAAGGTACAACTCCAAGTCGTCCTGTTACCGAAGATCACGGCTATTCGAATAGATTAACTTCCCTGCAGGG
The DNA here is from genome assembly GCF_002162155.2 of Triticum dicoccoides. Taxonomy (NCBI): domain Eukaryota; kingdom Viridiplantae; phylum Streptophyta; class Magnoliopsida; order Poales; family Poaceae; genus Triticum; species Triticum dicoccoides. The sequence continues at coordinate 624,738,526 of NC_041384.1, read as the reverse complement.
GTGCACCACATTTCCCAACACGCTCGATCCCTTTTGTTCGGACACACTTTTCTGGGTCATGCCCGGCCTCGGAAGATCAACACATCGCAGCCCTACCTAGGCACAACAGAGAGGTCAGCACGCCGGTCTGAATCCTATGGTGCACGGGTCTGGGCCCATCGCCCATTGCACACCTGCATGTTGCGTACGCGGCCGGAAGCAGAACTAGCCCCCTTAATACAAGAGCAGGCTTTCAGTCCAATCCGGGGCGCGCCACTCAGTCACTAACGTCACGAAGGCTTCGGCTAATACCACGATGTCGAGTGCCCATAACTGTCCCCGCGTAGATGGTTAGTGCGTATAGGCCAGTAGACAGACTCAGATCAAATACCAAGATCTTGTTAAACGTGTTATCTTGAAATAACTGCGAACGCCGACTAGGGCCAGGTTCACCTCTCTCCTAGGTGGTCTCAACCTGCCCTGTCGCTTCGCCACAAAGATCCACACAGAGGGCTGTCGGGAAAGTATGTCCTTCCAGCCCCCAATTCGTGAATCAACCGCGGGTACTCCTCGAGCCGACCCGTCTTTTGTCGTCACATGTATCAAGTATAAAGTATATAGTATAAACCCGTGATCACCTCCCGAGTGATCACGGCCCGATAGTATAGCATGGCAGACGGACAAGAATGTAGGGCCACTGATGATAAACTAGCATCATATACTAAGCATTAGGATTGCAGGTAAGGTATCAACAGCTGGAGCAACAATGAAAGGCTATGCATCAGAATAGGATTAACGGAAAGCAGTAACATGCTACACTACTATAATGCAAGTAGTAGAGAGAAGAATAGGCGATATCTGGTGATCAAAGGGGGGGCTTGCCTGGTTGCTCTGGCAAGAGAGAGGGGTCATCAACACCGTAGTCATACTGGGTAGCAGCGGCGTCGGTCTCGGTGTCTAGCGAGAGAAGAGGGGGAAGAAACAATAAATATAATGCAAACAAATGCATGACGATGCATGACATGACAAAGCATGATGCTAGATGTGCCCTAACGCGGTACGAGCTGGTACCGGTGAAGGGGGGAAACATCCGGGAAAGTATTTCCCGGTGTTTTGCGTTTTCGGACAGATGAACCAGAGGGGTAAAGTTGCGTGTTCACTATGCTAGGGATGCGTGGCAGACGAACGGGCTGCGTATCCGGATTCGTCTCGTCGTTCTGAGCAACTTTCATGTTGAAAATAATTTAATCCAAGTTACGGATTAAAAGATATGATTTTCTAAAGGTTTTATTAATTTCTGGGATTTACTTAATTATTTAAATTAATTCGAATTTGGATTTATGACATCAGCATGATGTCATGCTGACGTCAGCAGTCAACAGGGGTTGACTGGTCAACCAGACTAGTGGGTCCCACTGGTCAGTGACACATTTTAATTAAACAATTTAAGTACCCTAATTAGCATTAATTGGGGGGTGGGCCCCACTCACATACTCTGTTAGTTAATTAACAGTAGTTAATTAGGTTAATTAATCATTAGATTAATTAATGTTAATTAGTTAATTTAATCAGAATTAATTAAGTTAATTAATTAATTAATTATTTTTATTTTATTTTATTTTTATTATTATTTTTTTATCCTTTTTTAACAGAAACGTTCTCAGGGGCGGGCCCCATTTGTCATTGGCCCAGGGGGCACTGGCCCAGTGGTCAGCGGCCCATAGGGGCTAGCGGGCACGGGCGCTATGGGCGTTGCGGCGCCCGACCAGGCGTGGACCGAGCGGCGCAGATGGGCGTCGGCGTCGGGCGACGACCGGGGCCGCGGCGAGGCTGGCCGGGAACGGCACCGGCGAGGCCGGCCGAGTGCCGGCCTGCAGAAGAGGACGGGGGTCACACGAGGGGGTGGTGGAGGCGGCTGCGGCCGGAGACGAGACCACGGTAGGGCAGGGTGGTGGCGGCCGTGAGCGGGCGTCGGAGCGCGTGCGGCGAGTGGTGCGGCCACGGCAGCGCCGTGCGTGGGTGCGCGAGCAGCCAAGGAGGCGCGGGACGGTGGTGCAGTGGCGGCGAATGAGCGGAGCCGCGGGTGAGGCGCGGCGGATGGCCGCGGGGAAGTGGCCTAGCGGGATTCGCGGCGAGGCGGGCGTCAGGGAGGCGCATCGACAGCAGCAGCAAAGTAGCAGAAGCAGGTCGAGCGGCTGCGGTGCACGCGCGGGGAGCATGGGCTAGCTCCGGCGGGTGCGGTGTGCAGAGGAGGCGAGGCACGGTCGGGACGAGGGCGTGCGGGGAGCGGCGACACAGGGTGAGGGGGTCACGGCGCGAGGCGAGGTCGAGCGCGGCCTGGGCGCAGCCAGCAGGGGCCACGGCGGCTGCGGCGCGTGCGAGA
>NC_041384.1:624713005-624735891 GCF_002162155.2 Triticum dicoccoides | reverse complement strand
GGGCGCGCAGGGTCGAGGGCGAGGGGATTGGGATCACGATCCAGATCCAGCGGGGGGAAGAGGAGTGGTGCGAGTGGGATGTGTCGGTCAGGGTTACGGGGGGGAGTGGGGATAAGGGGAATCGGGGGTTGGCCGGTTGGGCCAGTTGGGCCCGGCCTGCTGGGCCGAAGCCCGGTGGGGGGGAAGGGGTGATTGCTTTTCTCTTTTGTTTAAGTTTTTCTTTTTCTTTTTTTCTTTTCTTTTACTTATTTACTTTTGTGTTTTAAATCATTTCCTTTTATAAAAACGTGTTTACTGCACCATAAATTCCTGGGCATTTATTTGCATACACCGAACATTTTTTTAATTTTGAAAACTTTTATTATTTAACTTTATTTTAAATTTGAATTTGAATCGGTTTTGAACTAGCGATAGGTTAGCAACAGTAATCATGGTGACATGGCATCATTATCGCGGGATTACTGTAGCATGATTATCCGGGCGTTACAAAACTCCTCCACTACAAGAAATCTCATCCTGAGATTTAGGAGGTAGAAGGAAACAGTGCGGGGTATTCATCACGCAGGCGGTCCTCGCGTTCCCAAGTGGCTTCATCTTCAGAATGGTTCGACCACTGGACTTTCAGGAACTTGATCGCCTTCTGACGTGTGCGGCGTTCAGCTTGGTCGAGAATGCGGACCGGATGCTCTTTACAGGAGAGGTCCTGTTGTAATTCGAGCACTTCATGATCCACTGCTCGGATTGGATCCTTGAAGTAACGGCGGAGCTGTGACACGTGGAACACATCGTGAACCTGAGAAAGGTTCGGTGGAAGCTCCAATTGATATGCTACTTTCCCACGCCTTTCGAGAATAGTGAAGGGACTGATATAGCGAGGAGCTAGCTTTCCCTTGATCCCAAAGCGGTGAGCACCCTTCATTGGTGTAACTCGAAGATAAGCCTTTTCGCCAGGTTGATAGACCATGTCTTTGTGATGATGGTCATACTGACTTTTCTGACGTGACTGAGCAGTCTTGAGATTCTCGTGAATAATGCGAACTTGTTCTTCGGCCTGTTGGATAATATCCAGACCGAAGAGTGGACGTTCCCTAGTTTCTGACCAATTCAGAGGGGTCTGACACTTTCGTCCATATAACACTTCGAAGGGGGACATCTTCAGACTAGCTTGATAGCTATTATTATAAGAGAACTCGACATATGGAAGAGATTCCTCCCATTTCTTGCCGAAGGAAATTACACAAGCTCGAAGCATGTCTTTGAGAACTTGGTTGACATGTTCAACCTATCCTTGCGACTGAGGATGAAACGACGTACTGAACGACAGATGAGTTCCCATAGCTTCTTGGAAACTTGCCCAAAATCTTGAAGTGAATAAGCTGCCACGGTCTGAACTGATAGCCAGTGGAATACCTTGAAGTGAAACAATTCTGGACATGTATAGAGTAGCAAGCTGACTAGCAGTGATTGCCTCTTTGACCGCCAGAAAATGTGCAACTTTAGAAAGTCGGTCAATGACGACAAGAATAGCATCATTACCTTTCTGCAATTTGGGAAATCCAGTGACGAAGTCCATTTCAACATGGTCCCATTTCCATTCAGGAATAGAGATAGGTTGCAGAGTTCCAGCAGGCCTTTGATGCTCTGCTTTGATACGGCGGCAAACGTCACACTCAGCAACATAACGAGCAATGTCCTGCTTCATATTAGACCACCAGAATCTTTGACGAATATCCTGGTACATCTTTGTACTACCAGGATGGATGGACAGAGGCGTATCATGAGCTTCTTTCATAACCCTTTTAGTCTTATCCAGGTTTTTCTTCGAACATGGTACCACTAGGCGGCCTTTGAAGTACAAGGCGCCATCATCGGCGATAGTGAAGAATGAGGGCTTTCCTTCTGCTAGATGGCGTTTAATCTTATGGACTTCAGAGTCATAACCTTGAATAGTCTTTATACCAGCTACGAGATCTGGTACGACAGATAGGGTATTTAGAGAACCCTTAGTAACAACATGAAGATTCATCTTTCGGAACTCTGGGGGAGGGGGAGCGAGTGCTCCAGGAGGAACAATATGAAGGTTCAGCTTTCTAAATTCTTCGACAAGCGAGGGCTGAACTTTGTGAACCTGGAGGTGGTTGCAGTAAGACTCGCGGCTCAAGGCATCAGCCATTACATTAGCCTTGCCGGGGGTATAGGATATACCCACGTCAAAGTCTACAACAGTCTCCATCCATCTCTTCTGACGGAGGTTCAGATCTGGCTGAGTAAACATATACTTCAGACTTTGGTGGTCGGTGAAGATCTCGCAACGATTACCAAGAAGGTAATGTCGCCACTGCTTCAGTGCATGAATGACAGCAGCAAGCTCGAGGTCGTGAACTGGGTAGTTTTCTTCGTGAGGGCGCAGTTGACGAGAGGCATAAGCAATCACTCTGCGCTCTTGCATTAGGACACAGCCTAATCCTTGACGGGAAGCGTCGCAGTAAATAACGAAGTCCTTCTTAGTATCAAGTGGAGCAAGCACTGGGGCAGAAGTCAAATTGTCTTTGAGCGCCTGGAAACTTTCCTGACACTTGTCTATCCATTCAAACTTGACACCCTTATGCAACAGATTAGTCAGAGGCCTGGCAATCTTGGAGAAGTTCTCGACGAATCGACAGCAATAGCTGGCGAGACCGAGAAAACTTCGAACTTGCTTGACATTCTTCGGAGGAGTCCAATCGAGAATAGCCTGAACTCATTCAGGGTTGACGGCAATACCATCCTTGGAGATGACATGCCCAAGATAGGTTACTTCGGGGAGCCAGAATTCACACTTGGAATACTTAGCATACAGTTGATGCTCTCGAAGCTTTTCCAGCACAAGACGAATATGTTTAGCATGTTCTTCTTTGTTCTTGGAAAATACAAGGATATCATCTAGATAAACCACGACGAACTTGTCGAGGTAATCCATGAATATATAGTTCATCAGATGAGAGAAGGTGGCGGGAGCATTCGTTAAGCCGAATGACATGACGTGTACTCGTATGACCCATACCGAGTCACAAAGGCGGTTTTTGGGATATCCTCTTCACGAACACGGATCTGGTGGTAACCCAACCTCAAGTCGAGTTTGGAGAACACTGATGAGCCAGCCAGTTGATCATAAAGATCATTGATCCGAGGAAGAGGGTATTTATTCTGAATGGTAGCTTGGTTTATAGGACGGTAGTCTTGGACTAATCGGTTTATCCCATCCTTCTTCTTAACAAAGAGAGAAGGTGCTCCCCAAGGAGAGCAACTTGGGCGAATGAAACCTTTGACAAGAGATTTGTCGATTTCCTCCTTAAGCTCAATGAGTTCATGTGGCGGCATCTTGTAGGGTCGTTTGGCTATAGGGGTGGTGCCGGGTTTCAAGTCGATGATGAATTCGACAGCTCTAGCAGGGGGAATCCCTGGAAGTTCTTCTGGGAAGACGTCTTGGAATTCACGAATGAAGGGAATGTTTTCAATGCCCTCGAGTGGTGCAGCGTTCAACGCATTCAAGGCATAAAGTTGTGCCTCGGTGTTCTGAACTAGATGAGCTTGGTAAGCAATTATTTCATCAGAAGGGTGTAGCAGATGGACGACCTTAGTGGTACAAACTATAGAAGCAGTATGCACTTTCAACCAATCCATCCCCAGAATGAGGTCGATGTTAGATGACTTCAAGATAATGGGAGAGGCATAGAATTCCAGCCCTTCGATTTCCACGGGGACGTCGATGCCAACCAGTGAGGTTTGACATTGTCCCACGAGGGTTTTTACCAATACCGAAGTGTTCATCTCCTCACATTTAACGTCATGCTTGTATGCAAAATCTTCTGACATGAATGAATGCGATGCTCCTGAATCGAATAAAACAGATGCATGTACTGAATTTACGAGGAGTGTACCCATCACGGTAGCAGGCTGGTCTTGAGCTTCATTAAGATCAACGTGGTTGGCATGAACACGACCATAAGACCTGGCATTCTTGTTGCGAGGCTGGTTGTTTCCACGGCCAGCTACGGGAAGGGCCAGTTGATTCTGATTCTGATTGCAGTCTCTGGCACGGTGACCTGGCTGACCACACTTGTAGCAGAGACCATTATTGGGAGTGGGAACAGGAGCTTGGGGTGGTGGAGCTGGAAGTCTTGGCTACCTAGTTGGTGGGGGAGGCAGACGCGGTGCAGCATAGGATTGCCTTGGAGCAGGTGAAGTTGGCTGATACATGCTGTTGGGAATCCATATCCTATGCTTCTGCGAAGACGGGCCCGAAGATGAGCCCGTGTCACGGTTGCGCCTGTGAGAGCTCTGGTGTTCCTACAGACCAGTTTCAACATTGATGGCCTTGTTCACCAAGGTGGCGAAATCGGCAAAGTCGTGCACTAGAAGTGCGAGCTTGATATCAGCTTCAAGGCCATCACGGACTTCTCCTGTCTGCGTGCATTAGTTGCAATTTCTTCTTCAGCATAGCGGGACAAGTCTAGAAACTCTCGTTGATAAGCTTCCACAGTTTTGTTGCCTTGGGTGAGGCTGCGGAACTCGCGCTTCTTACGGTCCATGACTCCCTGAGGAATGAAGCGAGCACGGAAAGCAGCTTGGAAGTCTGGCCAGGTGATGATTGTTCCAACTGGAAGAGTACGCCTGTGGCTTTCCCACTATTGAGCAGCGGGTCCTTTCAGGAAAAAGAAGCAAAGGTGACGTAGCTGGCAGGGGATACATCAGCAGACTCCATCTCATAGGTGATGTCACGGAGCCAGTCATCAGCATCCAGAGGCTGAGTTGAGCTGCGGCACACGGTTGGGTTGAGGCGCATGAAATCCTGCAGAGTCACTTGGGTTGGCTGCTGGTTCATATTGGGGAGAGGAAACCAAGCCATAATATTCTCCATGAACCGGCGATTCAGCTCAAACTGTTGCATCATCCCAGCCATGTACTCAGGCGGGGGTGGGGAGGGTTACCACGACCATGACCACCTGGTCTAACCATCCTGCTAATATATAACAGGGGTAGTTCAGCATTGAGAATTTGCAAGGGAAAAAATCATTCATGATGAAACAATCATAATGAAAGGGACACGATAGATACTACTTAGTATTTGGCATAGCTTACAAAAGAGATCATGCATAGAGTTCGGTACACAGAGTTCAGTACATAGACTAAGAACATCATAGGCGGCACGCAAGCTCGCGGCGAATGCATCTAACATTAACAAGCAAGCCTACATCAGTCCCAGGAGGAACTGTGGAGGTAGGTGTAGCCTGACATCTGGTAGTGACACGAAGGGAAGACCTCCACACGAGTAGTCTGGGGTCCGCGGATACTCTGGTGCAGAACCCGATACGCAGGTGGCAGGAGAGGACCAAGTGCGGGAGAGTAGCCTCCCACATCTGGCCAGTCGACGCCCTGGGGCATCACGGTCCTGGCAGGGTAGATCGCAGAACGCGACAAATCACCAGATCGGACAAAGGGGTGCAACAGCGTCAGAGCACGGTACATGTGCTGATGGGTGGTGTACAACTCGTGGCGAAGATCTCGGTTAGCTCTATCCAGCCCATCAGCATGCAGAACCAGGTTCTGATGGTAGAAGGGCTCTCGGGTGACAGTGGAGTAGGCAGCAGTGTAGTATCCCTCCGCACCAACATCGGATGCGATAGCAATGTGCCTGAAGGGGGAGGTGTCCAACTCCTGATACTCTCCACGAAGACGTGTTAGAGCAGTGTAAGCAGCATCGTGGACTGCCATATCGATAGTCACTCCAACACCATGAGCAGTGTGCAGCACGGTAGTGGAGCCATACTCCCGAGAGTAGAGGTGGACGATGGCACGGTACTGCTCCTGGTTGAAGTCCTGGTACTCCTCATAGACGGTGTACTCAGGGTGCCAGCGATAACCCAGATAGGTCATCATGTCAACCAACACAGCAGGTGATCCTGAGGCACCAATGGCCGTCGTGTGGCGCACGACCTGTCTCGTGGGTTCCATATGAAAACAAAGATGTTTTCACAGGAGTCAAATGACAATGTGGATAATGTTCAAATACTACTCTAAAGAATAACTAGGGCTTATCCAACTTTGGGGTGAACGTGGTCACGGGATCCTAATGTTAGAGTTAGTAAAACCGTTTAACCCGAGTAGGAGAGAGTTCAGAGTCCCAGAGTAAGGAGCGAGGAGTAAAAGATCCCAATACCACCCAGATGGCGACATGGGCCCATAAGGCACACAACCACGTTAGTAAAAGTTTTTGTAATGTCTAGACTCGACTTCGGCCAAGGAGTGTGGAAGGGTGATTCCTACAAGCATTCGGCTCTAATACCAACTTGTGGCACCCCGATTCAATTGTACACTAATCATGCATGCAAATGTGTATGATCAAGATCGGGGACTCACGGGAAGATATCACAACACAACTCTAAAACATAAATAAGTCATACAAGCATCATAATACAATCCAGGGGCCTCGAGGGCTCGAATACAAGTGCTCGATCATAGACGAGTCAGCGGAAGCAACAATATCTGAGTACAGACATAAGTTAAACAAGTTTGCCATAAGAAGGCTAGCACAAACTGGGATACAGATCGAAAGAGGCGCAGGCCTCCTGCCTGGGATCCTCCTAAACTACTCCTGGTCGTCGTCAGCGGGCTGCACATAGTAGTAGGCACCTCCCGAGTAGTAGTAGTCGTCGTCGACCGTGGCGTCTGGCTCCTGGGCTCCAATGTCTGGTCGCAGCAATCGAGTATAGAAAGGGGGAAAAGAGGGAGCAAAGCAACCGTGAGTACTCATCCAAAGTACTCGCAAGCAAGGATCTACACTACATATGCATGGGTATATGTGTAAAGGGCCATATCAGTGGACTGAACTGCAGAATGCCAGAATAAGAGGGGGATAATTAATCCTGTCGAAGACTACACTTCTGGCAGCCTCCGTCTTGCAGCATGTAGAAGAGTGAGGGAGTCCTGGATTAGGGGGTGTTCGGATAGCCGGACTATACCTTCAGCCGGACTCCTGGACTATGAAGATACAAGATTAAAGACTCCGTCCCATGTCCAGAAGGGACTTTCCTTGGCATGGATGGCAAGCTTGCCGATACGGATATGAAGATCTCCTACCATTGTAACCGACTTTGTGTAACCCTAACCCTCTCTGGTGTCTATATAAACCGGAGGGTTTTAGTCCGTAGGACAACATGCACATCAACAATCATACCATAGGCTAGCTTCTAGGGTTTAGCCTCCTCGATCTCGTGGTAGATCTACACTTGTACTACCCATATATCATCAATATTAATCAAGCAGAACGTAGGGTTTTACCTCCATCGAGAGGGCCCAAACCTGGGTAAAACTTCGTGTCCCTTGCCTCCTGTTACCATTCAGCCCAGACGCACAGTTCGGGACCCCCTACCCAAGATCCGCCGGTTTTGACACCGACATTGGTGCTTTCATTGAGAGTTCCTCTGTGTCATCGCCGTCAGGCTCGATGGCTCCTACGATCATCAATAGCGATGCAGTGCTGGGTGAGACCTTCCTCCCCGGACAGATCTTCGTTTAAGGTGGCTTCGCACTGCGGCCAATTCGCTTGGCCGTCTGGAGCAGATCGAAAGCTACGCCCCCGGCCATCAGGTCAGATTTGGAAGTTTAAACTACACGGCTGACATCCGCGGGGACTTGATCTTCGACGGATTCGATCCACTGCCGAGCGCGCCGCACCGTCACGACGAGCATGATTTAGCTCTGCCGCCGAACAGTGCCCCAGAGGCCGCACCCGCATCGGCTCCAACCGTTAATTCGCCAACTGCGCCGATCGAGGATGGGCGGTTGGACGCCACCTCGGGGGCTGCGACCCCAACGGCGATTGAGCCAAAAACCAGCCCTGTACTCTGCGAGACTCGTGACTCCAAGGAGCCGGACTCCTCTCCGGACTCCGAACCCTCCACGCCCCTGCCTATCGAATCTGATTGGGCGCCGATCATGGAGTTCACTGCCGCGGACATCTTTCAGCACTCGCCTTTCGGCGATATCCTGAAGTCACTGAAGTCTCTCTCTTTATCAGGAGAGCCCTGGCCGGACTACGGTCAGGAAGGTTGGGGTATGGATGATGAAGAAATTAAAAGCCCACCCACCACCCACTTTGTAGCCACTGTCAACGACTTAACCGACATGCCCGACTTCAACTCCGAAGACATCGACGGTATGGACGCCGATGAAGGAGATGATGAAGAACCAGCGCCTACTAGGCCCTGGAAAGCCACCTCGTCATATGACATATACATGGTGGACACCCCAAAAGAGGGAGATGGCAATGGAACAGCGGAGGATGACCCCTCCAAGAAACACCCTAAGCACCGGCGTCAGCGGCGCCGCTCAAAATCCCGCCAAAACAAACACGGTGATTCCAGCACGGGAGATAATAATACTCCGAAAAGCGCCGAAGAAAACCCCCTCCAGCAAGATTTAGCACAGGAGGATGGAGAAACCAGCCCTCATGACAAAGCGGCAGACAGAGAGGTCGAGGACGATAATTATATGCCTCCCTCCGAAGACGAGGCAAGCCTCGACGACGACGAATTCGTTGTGCCAGAGGATCCTGTCGAGCAAGAGCGTTTTCAACGCAAGCTTATGGCCACGGCAAGAAGCCTCAAGAAAAAACAACAACAACTTAGGGCTGATCAAGATTTGCTGGTCGATAGATGGACTGAAGTCCTTGCAGCCGAAGAGCATAAACTCGAACGCCCCTCCAAGAGCTACCCAAAGCGCAAGTTGCTACCCCGATTAGAGGATGAAGCACTCGATGCGGCCGACCGGCCACCTCGTGGCCGCGACAGAGAGGCCTCCCAGCCCTCTACTCAAGCCGCACCCCGTACCAAGGCACGGGAATATGTGCCGGACTTATGAGACATGTTGGAGGACAAGGCAAGGCAAACACGCTCGATCTACGGATCGCGTGGGCGCCCCACGGCTCGAGACGGTAACTGTCACGCCGGCCACAAATTCGGCAGGGCCGAACACAGCTCATTGGAGCTATGTCATGATATCGCCCAGTACAGAGGCGCCGCACACCCACTATGCTTTACAGAAGAAATAATGGATCATCAAATCCCCGAGGGTTTCAAACCCGTAAACATCGAATCATATGATGGCACAACAGATCCTGCGGTATGGATCGAGGATTATCTCCTTCATATCCACATGGCCCGCGGCGATGATTTCCACGCCATCAAATACCTCCCACTCAAGCTTAAAGGACCAGCTCGGCATTGGCTTAATAGCTTGCCAACAGGATCAATCAGTTGTTGGGAGGACCTGGAAGCCGCATTCCTCGACAATTTCCAAGGCACTTATGTGCGACCCCGAGACGCCGATGACCTAAGTCACGTAATTCAGCAGCCAGAGGAATCGGCCAGGCAATTCTGGACACGGTTCCTAACAAAGAAAAATCAAATAGTCGACTGTCCGGACGCTGAGGCCCTAGCAGCCTTCAAGCACAATATCCGTGACGAGTGGCTGGCCCGGCACCTTGGACAGGAAAAGCCGAAATCTATGGCAGCACTCATGACCCGCTTTTGCGCGGGAGAAGACAGCTGGCTTGCTCGTAACAACAATATGACCAAAAACCCTGGTAATTCGGACACCAGGGACAGTAGTGGCAGGTCGCATCCCAACAAGCAGAAGCGCCGCATTAACGGTGACAATGCTGAGGATACGGCACTTAATGCCGGATTTAGAGGCTCTAAATCCGGTCAGTGGAAAAAGCCATTCAAAAGGAATCCTAGGGGCCCGTCCAGTTTGGACCGAATACTCGACCGCTTGTGCCAGATACATGGCACCCATGAAAAGCCGGTCAATCACACCAATAGGGATTGTTGGGTGTTCAAGCAGGCAGGCAAGTTAAACGCCGAAAATGAAGACAAGGGGCTGCATAGCAATGACGACGAGGAGCCCCGGCCGCCGACCAACGGTGGACAGAAGGGTTTTCCCCCACAAGTACGGACGGTGAACCTGATATACGCAACCCACGTCCCCAAAAGGGAGCGGAAGCGCGTGTTAAGGGACGTATACGCAGTAGAGCCAGTCGCCCCAAAGTTCAACCCATGGTCCTCCTGCCCGATCACCTTTGATCGAAGGGACCATCCCACTAGCATCCGTCATGGCGGATTCGCCACATTGGTCCTAGACCCAATCATTGACGGACTTCATCTCACTAGAGTCCTTGTGGACGGCGGCAGCAGCCTGAACCTGTTTTACCAGGATACAGTGCGGAAAATGGGCATAGATCCCTCGAGGATTAAGCCCACCAAAATGACCTTTCAAGGCGTAATACCAGGTGTAGAGGCCAACTGTACAGGCTCAGTTACACTTTAAGTGGTCTTCGAATCTCCGGATAATTTCTGAAGCGAGGAGTTAATCTTCGACATAGTCCCGTTTCGCAGTGGTTATCACGCACTGCTCGGGCGAACCGCATTCGCTAGGTTCAATGCGGTACCGCACTACGCATACCTTAAGCTCAAGATGCCAGGCCCTCGAGGAGTAATTACGGTCAATGGAAACACCAAACGCTCCCTCCGAACAGAGGAGCACACGACGGCCCTTGCAGCGGAAGTACAAAGCAGCCTCTCCAGGCAGTTCTCCAGTCCGGCCACTAAACGACCGAACACCGTCAAGCGCGCCCGGCGTAACCTACAACAAGACCGCCTGGCACGATTCGAGCAGGCATAGCAATGCAGCCCCAACCCTAACCCTCACAAAAAGGCGACGCCAGTACTTCGCGTCCATAATTACGCCTAGAGATACCATGGGTACAGGGGGAGGGGCACCATCACGGCATGCCCAAAAATACGGCTTAAACCGTACCAGGGGCTGCCGATTTCTTTTTATTTTTCTCTTTCTTTCAGGACTCCATCCTTCAGAAGGCCTGTTCGGCAGTTCAATTGCCGCACAAACGATGCAAGAACCAAGGAAGCAGACAAGCCACACCGCATTACGGAACTCCCAGGTGGTCTCTATCACGAGCAGTGTACCTGTTCCGCATACTATTCTGCAGCTTGCCCCTGGAACGGACATGTTAACTAGTCCAACCTTCCACTTATCGCATTATTTGTATCGTTCTGCTTTGATCGCAGCCCTTTTTAATAAACAATGCATAGCTTTCGTCTATTTTTGCATTGCCTTTTTTCTTCATATATGTTCCTTAACGACATGTTGCACCCATACATGTTGGTACGGCCAAAATACACCAGGGGCTTTAGTACCCCTCAATATGGTGTGAGAAGTCCGAACACTTTAACAAGTGCGGCACCCCGAACTTATAGCATTATATGCATCGGCTCCGAATCATGTCTTGGGTCAATAGTTGGGTTTGCCCGGCTCCTATGTTTTGGTGCCTTACGTTCCGCTATATCGGCTAAGGTAGCACTAGGAGAACCACTGCGATTGTGCCCCAGTTGAGCTGGGTCGAGCACCTCAGTGGAGAAAGCTAAAATTGACTGTCATGATGAAGCGAGAGCTGGTCGCTGTTCGAGAGGTTTTTCGAGTCCCTAAAGACTTATGCCGCTTAGGGCGATGTAACGCCCTCGATGCGGCTATATCTCCCACGTGTCGAAGCACGACTTAGAGGCATAACCGCATTGAAAGCAATGTCGCAAGTGAGGTAATCTTCGCAAACAACCCATGTAATACAATAAGGGGAAAATGATACATAGTTGGCTTACAACCGCCACTTCACACAAAACATGAATACAGCATTACAACAATCAAATATAATCAAGGTCCGACTACAGAACCAAAATAAAAGAAGAACCCCAAAAGCGACAAGGTCCCCGATCGACCCCAACTGGGCTCCACTACTGATCAACTAGAACGAAACAACACAAAGGACAAGATCTTCATCGATCTCCTCCTGAGCTTGGTTGCGTCATCTGCACGGTCTCATCGGCACCTGCAAGCTGGTTTTGGAAGTATCTGTGAGCCACGGGGACTCAGCAATCTCACACCCTCGCGATCAAGACTATTTAAGCTTATGGGTAAGGTAAAGGTATTAGGTGGAGCTGCAGCAAGCGACTAGCATATATGGTGGCTAACATATTCGCAAAAGAGAGCGAGAAGAGAAGGCAAAGCACGATCAAGAAACTATGATCAAGAAGTGATCCTAGAACAACCTACGTCAAACATAACTCCAACACCGTGTTCACTTCCCGGACTCCGCCGAGAAGAGACCATCACAGTAACACACGCGGTTGATATATTTTAATTAAGGTCAACTTCAGGTTTTCTACAACCGGACATTAACAAATTCCCATCTGCCCATAACCGCGGGCACGGCTTTCGAAAGTTCAAATCCCTGCAGGGGTGTCCCAACTTAGCCCATCACAAGCTCTCACGGTCAATGAAGGATATTCCTTCTAGCGGGAAGACCCGATCAGACTCGGAATCCCGGTTACAAGACATTTCGACAATGGTAAAACAAGTCCAGCAACACCGCCCGAATGTGCCGACAAATCCCGATAGGAGCTGCACATATCTCTTTCTCAGGGCACACTCAGATTGTCTTAGGTACGGGTAGGCCAGCCCAGAGTTGCCCCCGGTGGCCACCGGCAACTGACAGGTTGGACCAACACTCAGAAGAGCACTGGCCCGGGGGGGTTAAAATAATGATGACCCTTGAGTCTGCAGAACCCAAGGGAAAGAAAAGGCTAGGTGGCAAATGGTAAAACCAAGGTTGGGCATTGCAGGAGGAGTTTTATTCAAGGCGAACTGTCAAGGGGTTCCCATTATTACCCAACCGCGTAAGGAACGCAAAATCCGGGAACAAAACACCGATATGACGGAAACTAGGGCGGCAAGAGTGGAACAAAACACCAGGCATAAGGCCGAGCCTTCCACCCTTTACCAAGTATATAGATGCATTAATTAAATAAGATATATTGTGATATCCCAACAAGTAAACATGTTCCAACAAGGAACAACATCTCCATGTCCCAACAAGGAACAAACTTCAATCTTCACCTGCAACTAACAACGCTATAAGAGGGGCTGAGCAAAGCGGTAACATAGCCAAACAACGGTTTGCTAGGACAAGGTGGGTTAGAGGCTTGGCTTAACAATATGGGAGGCATGATAAGCAAGTGGTAGGTATCGCAGCGTAGGCATAGCAAAAGAGCGAGCAACTAGCAAGCAAAGATAGAAGTGATTTCGAGGGTATGGTCATCTTGCCTGAAATCCCACAAGGAAGAAGAACGAGTCCATGAAGAAGACAAACGGACGTAGACGAATGGTTCCTCACAACGCGACGTTAACGGAACCAACCCGAAGAAGCAACACCGGAAAGAAGCACACAACATAGTAAACAAACATCACATAAGCATGGCACGATGCACAACCAAGTATGATGCATGTCCGGTTTAAAGAAGCATGGCATGGCAAAACAGCACAAGCAATCCTACAAATTAAGTGGAGCTCAATATGCAACGAGTTGCATATTGACGAAACACCGTGTGACTTATTTAGTTCTCTCTCGTTTATGTACCCAACAAGATTAAATGTTGTTAGCATGGCAAGAGGTGAAACAAATGAAAACTACCTATCTAGGCAAGTTTAAATGAGGCCGGAACAACAAACAACAAATTCCGGTAAATCCCCATATGCATATTTTAGATTTGGTGATGTTCTACCCTAAACCATATTTTTAGAGTTAATAACCATGCAAAACAAGTACACCATGTTAAACTAGGCATTTTTCTACCCCATTTACATATAAAGATTATTTAAATCCGAGCTACGGTTATTAAGTTATGAATTAAAGCATTTTAACATGGCATAGGAGCAAATTTAACCAAATAGCATTTTAAACATTTTAAACATGGATGAAAGTGGCATATTATGAAGCTAGACAAAATTCTAAGCAACTTTCATATTAATGTTTTTACAAGTGATGCTTAGTTTGTGAGATATTAAATGAATGACCATGAGGGTCTTTTCTGTAAAACAGCACACTCTGGAAAATAAGAAAAACGTTCTGGAGAAAAAAAACAAGAAACAGGCCAAAACTGGTCAGCCCAACAGGTAAAAAAACAAGAGGGAGCGCTGGGGTGTGGCCTCATCATGGGCTCGGCCCAGTTCAGTGAAGAGGCTTGGGAAGGTCGCTGCTGGGCTCGGCTGGATCGGACGAGGAGGTGGAGGGGGCGTGGTCAACGCTCCAGGACGAGCGTTCGTCGTCCCCAGACGCACAAGAGGCGGTCGAAGCAGGGGGCCGCGGGCGCTGAGACTCCAGAACAGGTCGTCAGAGCAGGGCCGACGGCGGCGCGCACGGGACACGGCGGAGATGAGCGGATCCGGGCGCGTGACGACATTCTCCGGCGAGGTGGCGGTGAGTGGAAAGCAGAGGAGGGTCAATGCGGTGTCGTTCCTGCAGCCTCCTCCTCGCGAATAGAGGCATGAGCAGGACTTGGCGGGATAGCGAAGAAGCTCCAGGCGCCTTGGCTTGAAGACGGTCTTGGCGCG
Source organism: Triticum dicoccoides (assembly GCF_002162155.2). NCBI lineage: Eukaryota > Viridiplantae > Streptophyta > Magnoliopsida > Poales > Poaceae > Triticum > Triticum dicoccoides. Next base: position 624,721,389 of record NC_041384.1, on the reverse strand, counting down.
GGGTCGGGGAGGTCGCATGGTTGCCGGAGACGTGTTGGGCCAGCTGCAACGTTGTCGAAGACTCGGTGAGATCGAGCGAGGAGGCAGTCAACAGAAGCGGAACTTGGCGCCGGGTGAAGCAGAAAGAGGACGGGGCGGTGGAACTTGGCGCGGCCGAGTGGGCGACGGCGAGCTCCTGCGTCGGGACGTCCTTGGAGGCGGGCGGCGAGGTTCGGCTCGAGACGATGCTGACGGAAGGCTGCAGGGAACCCCATGGAAGGCGTCCGCATGGCAGATCAAGGCGGCAGCAGGCACTGTTCGCACAGAACAGAGAGAGGGAGTCGGGGAGGCAGAGAAAACTTCAGCGAAGAGACCGGGGAAGGGAGCAGGGGATGGCCTGGTGGTGCCTACTCCAGCGAGCCTTGTGCAGAAGCAGCAGGGCTGGCTACTCTGGTTGGGTCGCTGGTGGCCTGGGAGATCGAGCAGAAGGGGATCTGGGAGGATCCCGAGGTGGGGGGTTTGAGGGTGGCGGCGGCGAGAAGGAATGATGGGACATCTCTCCTTGATTTTAGGGTTGCCCCGATATTTATATAGCAGGTGGATTAAATTAGGGGCTATCCGGTCCCTTCGATCGTTATCGGACGGACGGGAAAAATAGGTTAGGTAGCCCAAGGAGAAAAACGGAGACGTTTTGTAAATGTTAGGAGATGATCCGGACACAACGGTGGCGACGGTCCGGGTCGGGTTCGGGACAACTTCCAGAACGCGCGCGAGGGGTTCGATGCACTGTGCAGAGATGGTAGGCATGGTCTAGGTGAACTGTGGCGAGACTGAGAGGAGAGAAGAGAGAGAGAGGGCCCGACAGCAGTTTCCGGAGACCGAAAACGTCCGACAATAGACCGGCTATACTGCCGCTATAGTTTAACGGTTGGGCTATCAAACGAACTCCGAATGCGATGAAACTTGACAGGCGGTCTATCTACACTATAATAAGACCACACGCCAACTTTCATCCCATTCCGAGAACATTTTCCAGCCACTTACAAAATAATATTTCGGACATGCCGCGGGCGCGTGCAAGTGTGGTTGGGCTCAGAACGGACAACGGACGGAACTGGGGGAGAAACCCGGATGGATGCAGGTTTCAAAAACATGATGATGCAATGCACATGATGACATGATGAAATGCAACACGCAAGCAAAAGACATGGCAACAACAGCGAATAACTGGAAGACACCTGGCACATCGGTCTCGGGGCGTTACAGGCGAGGAGCCGGCTCTGTCCGGCCAAGGCGTGGATAGCGCCTCGAACTCGGTCTTCCGAATACCAGGGGCTTCGCTGAAATTTAAATTTATAGAATTCTATGGCTAAGTGAGAGTGTTCACGCATTATAGTCCGATTGCCTTGTTCGTTGGGTTGAGCGCCTCCCTCGAAGGACCCAAACATGGGGAAAAGAGCGCTCAGGTTTATCCCCGAACACCCGAGCACTAGCGGCACGGGGGCAGAAGCCGATGACTCGCCATCTCTCAGAATTGATAAACAGCCGCACAGAAGGTAATATTTTAAATTCAAACAGCATTGCCTAGCGCATATAAACAAGTTTTCAGCGCACAGGACAAAATGAGCAAGTTTCACTCAAAAATTACATCCCTAAAACATTCATCCGCCACAAGGCAGGCACCCTTCAGAACATCCTTACAGTAATTCTCGGGCTTGCGATGCTCTTTCCCCGGCGGTGGCCCATCCTTCACCAGCTTCTCAGCATCCAGCTTGCCCCAGTGCACCTTAGCACGGGCAAGGGCCCTACGGGCACCTTCAATGTGGACGGAGCGCTTGATGACTTCGAGCCTTGGACAAGCCTCCACCAACCGCCGCACCAGCCCGAAATAGCTCCCAGGCAGAGCCCCTCCAGGCCACAGCCGAACAATATGGCCCTTCATGGCCTGTTCGGCCGCCTTGTGGAGCTCGACCAGTTGCTTCAGCTGGTCGCTCAGGGGCACGGGGTGTCCGGCCTCAGCATACTGAGACCAGAACACCTTCTCTGTTGAGCTGCCCTCCTTGGCTCGATAGAATGCGGCGGCATCGGACACACTCCGGGGAAGATCTCTGAACGCTCCTGGAGAGCTCCGAATTCGGGTAAGTAACAAGTAACTCATGTTTATGTGTTTGCTTTGCATAAAGAATGCCTTACCCGCCGCTATCTTCTTCACCTCATCCAACTCCTAGAGGGTCTTCTGGGATTCGGCCTTGGCAGACTTGGCGTTTTCAATAGCCACCGCGAGCTCGGATGCTCGCGTCTTTGAGTCAAGCTCCAAACTCTCATGTTTTTCCATGAGAGCCTGGAGCTCTTGCCGCACCTTGCCAACCTCGGCCTCATACTTCTCCCGCTCGGTGCGCTCCGAGGCCACCCTCTTCTCGGCCTCGACTAGCGCCTGCTTAAGGGTCGCCACTTCACATGTGGCCCCTAAAATAGCCACGATAATCCTGTCATTATTTGCAATTGCACCTTTATATATATATTTAAAAACATGGTATTTCTTACCTTCATTGTCCTCAAGCTGCTTCTTGGCACGCCCGAGCTCTTGCTCGGACTGCTCGAGGTTCTGCTTTAGCGTGTCCACTTCCGCAGTCAGTGCGGCGGATGCAAGCAGGGAGCCTGCATATGCATATTGACTCATTTTTGTTAGACTCTTGCGATTCTATTTGATCCTCTATTCGGCTTTTCTTCCCGAACGCCAAACAGAGCATCAGGGGCTACTGTCTATGCGGTACTATTATTTACACATTCTTTACTTACCTCAAAGCCTGTCAAAAGGCTAGTACAAGCTTCAGTCAGTCCGCTCTTGGCGAACTGAACCTTCTGGACCACCGCACTCATAATAGCGCGGTGCTCCTCGTCGATGGAGGCGCCTTGGAGCGCCTCCAACATATTGTCCGGCGCCTCCGGTTGGAAGGAGGTCCCCCGCCGGACTCTGGAACCTTTGAAGGTTCCGGAGCGGTGTCCGGCCTAGAGCTGGACTTGGAGCCCTGAGGGGTTTCATCCCCTTTACTCCTGGAGTCCGGGAGGTCGCCTTGCGACGCCTCCAGGACCACCTCCTCCCGGCTTGGAACCTGTTGGGACAACACTTCGGTGTCGTCCGTAGGGCGGGGGGAGGAAGCCGTCGGAAGCGAGTTCACGTTCGACGAGTCCAGTGAGCCGCTCGACGACGCGTCGAGCCGGTCTTTGGGTGGGCTGCATAAACATATTCGACGTAAGGGAAAGCTGTGCAATAAACGAATACTATGAATTACTCTGGTATCCGGATACTTACGATTTTGCCAGGGGCTTGGCCCTGGGCTGCCACTCCTCTCCGCCGTCGGCGTCGGTGGAGTAGTCCGGAGGAAGGGTTTTCCCCTTCTTGGACGCTCCGGCCTCCCCAGAGAGGGCGGCCTTCCTTTTCTTCTCTCCTCCCGCTGGAGGGGGAGAGCTCTCCTCTTCTTCCTCCTCGTCTTCACGGGAGGAATGCACCTCGGAACCATCGGATGATGGATCCGACACCTCCTGGCGCCGGGCACTCTTTCGAGTCCCCGCGGCCTTTTTCGCGGCCTTCTTCTCCGGCACCACATAGGGTGCCGGAACCAGCAGCTTCGCCAAGTAAGCGTCCGCTGGGCCTTCGGGCAAAGGAGCCGGACAGTTGATCTTTCCGGACGTCACCTGCCAATCCTGTCAAAGGTAAGGGAGCTTAGATCCCGCATGGAGTCAAACTATGAAAAACTGATACCCTGTAAAAGGAAAAAACAGCTTACCGCGAGAGCGTGACGCTGCGCACTGAATCCGCGATCCTCGGTAGTGGATGCGGGAGCCTCGGCGCCTTTGAAAAGCACCTTCCAGGCATCTTCGTGCGTCGTGTCAAAGAGCCTGCTCAGAGTTTGGTGCCGCCCCGGGTCGAACTCCCACAGGTTGAAAGCCCGTTGTTGACATGGGAGGATCAGGCGGATAAGCATAACCTGGACTACGTTGACAAGTTTGAGCTTCTTGTCCGCCAGGGTTTGGATGCATGTTTGGAGTCCGGTCAGCTCTCCCTTTTTACCCCAAGACATGCCCGTCTCCTTCCAGGAGGTGAGCCGCAAAGGGGGTCCGGATCGGAACTCGGGGGGTGCGACCCATTCAGCGTCGCGCGGCTCAGTGATGTAAAACCACCCCGATTGCCACCCCTTCAGGGTATCCACAAAGGAGCCCTCGAGCCATAGGATGTTGTCCATCTTGCCCACCATGGCGCCTCCGCACTCCACCTGGTTGCCGCGCACCACCTTCGGCTTGACGTTGAAAGTCTTGAGCCATAGGCCGAAATGGGGGCGGATGGGGAGGAAGGCCTCGCACACGACGATAAACGTCGAGATGTTGAGGACGAAGTTCGGGGCCAGATCGTGGAAATCTAGGCCGTAGTAGAACATGAGCCCCCGGACAAATGGGTGCAGAGGGAAGCCCAGTCCGCGGAGGAAATGGGGGAGGAACACCACCCTCTCATGGGGCCTAGGGGTGGGGATGAGCTGCCCCTTTTCGGGAAGCCGGTACGCGGTGTCGTTAGACAGGTATCCGACCTTCCTCAGCTTTTTGATATGTCCCTCCGTGACGGAGGAGACCATCCACTTGCCTCCCGCTCCGGACATGGCTGGAGAAGGTTGAGGTGGGGAGTGCGGACTTGGGCGCTGAAGCTCGAGTGCGCAAGAATGGATAGGCGAAGGAGGAAGAAGGCATAGGTGAAAAGGTGGATCCCTATCCCCTTATATGGGTGGATGCGACTACATGTCCCCACCAGCCTGGTAAAACTCGCTTATCTCCAAGCACCGTAATCAATGGCGCGGTTGGGTTACCCATGCCCGTATTGATGAGAATCCCGGGATAAGGGGACACGATCTCTGCTTTAACAAGACGTGCCAAGGAAACCACCTCGCATGACGTGCTGAGGTGGGATAATGAAACAACTCGGATAAAGGCTTGGCCGTGGTGTGACACGCTACGGAATACGTCAGCAGATTGGATTGGTGTTAATATTATTCTCTCTATGGCAATATGTGGAAACTTATTTTGCAGAGCCGGACACTATCTTCGTGTTCAAAATCTTCTATGAAGTACTTGGAGGAGGAACCCGCCTTGCAATGCCGAAGACAATCTACGCACCGGACTCGTTGTCATTGAAGCCTGGTTCAGGGGCTACTGAGGGAGTCCTGGATTAGGGGGTGTTCGGATAGCCGGACTATACCTTCGGCCGGACTCCTGGACTATGAAGATACAAGATTGAAGAGTCTGTCCCGTGTCCGGAAGGGACTTTCCTAGGCGTGGAAGGCAAGCTTGGCGATACGGATATGAAGATCTCCTACCATTGTAACCGACTTTGTGTAACCCTAACCCTCTCCGGTGTCTATATAAACTGGAGGGTTTTAGTCCGTAGGACAACATACACATCAACAATCATATCATAGGCTAGCTTCTAGGGTTTAGCCTCCTCGATCTCGTGGTAGATCTACTCTTGTACTACCCATATCATCAATATTAATCAAGCAGGATGTAGGGTTTTACCTCCATCGAGAGGGCCCGAACCTGGGTAAAACTTCGTGTCCCTTGCCTCCTGTTACCATCCGGCCTAGACGCACAGTTCGGGACCCCCTACCCGAGATCCGCCGGTTTTGACATCGACAAAGAGAGTAGACTGAAGTCCTCCAAGTAGCATCGCATAGCATAAACCTAACCGGCGATCCTCTCCTCGTTGCCCTGTTAGAGAGCGACCATCGGGTTGTATCTGGCACTTGGAAGGGAGTGTTTTATTAAGTATCCGGCTCTAGTTGTCATAAGGTCAAGGTACAACTCCAAGTCGTCTTGTTACCGAAGATCACGGCTATTCGAATAGATTAACTTCCCTGCAGGGGTGCACCACATTTCCCAACACGCTCGATCCCCTTTGTCCGGGCACACTTTTCTGGGTCATGCCCGGCCTCGGAAGATCAACACATCGCAGCCCTACCTAGGCACAATAGAGAGGACAGCACGCTGGTCTAAATCCTATGGTGTAGGGGTCTGGGCCCATCGCCCATTGCACACCTGCACGTTGCATACGCGGCCGGAAGCAGAACTAGCCCCCTTAATACAAGAGCAGGCTTACGGTCCAATCCGGCGCACGCCGCTCAGTCGCTGACGTCACGAAGGCTTCGGCTGATACCACGATGTCGAGTGCCCATAACTGTCCCCGTGTAGATGGTTAGTGCGTATAGGCCAGTAGCCAGACTCAGATCAAATACCAAGATCTCGTTAAACGTGTTATCTTGAAATAACCGCGAACGCCGACCAGGGCCAGGCCCACCTCTCTCCTAGGTGGTCTCAACCTGCCCTGTCGCTTCGCCACAAAGATCCACACAGAGGGCTGTCGGGAAAGTATGTCCTTCCAGCCCCCAATTCGTGAATCAACCGCGGGTACTCCTCGAGCCGACCCGTCTTTTGTCGTCACATGTATCAAGTATAAAGTATATAGTATATACCCGTGATCACCTCCCGAGTGATGACGGCCTGATAGTATAGCATGGCAGACGGACAAGAATGTAGGGCCACTAATGATAAACTAGCATCATATACTAAGCATTAGGATTGCAGGTAAGGTATCAACAGCTGGAGCAACAATGACAGGCTATGCATCAGAATAGGATTAACGGAAAGCAATAACATGCTACACTATAATGCAAGCAGTAGAGAGAAGAATAGGCGATATATGGTGATCAAAGGGGGGGGGGGCTTGCCTGGTTGCTCTGGCAAGAGAGAGGGGTCGTCAACACCGTAGTCGTACTGGGTAGCAGCGGCGTCGGTCTCGGTGTCTAGCGAGATAAGAGGGGGAAGAAACAATAAATATAATGCAAACAAATGCATGACGATGCATGACATTACAAAGCGTGATGCTAGGTGTGCCCTAACACGGTACGAGGTGGTACCGGTGAAGGGGGAAAACATCCGGGAAAGTATTCCCGGTGTTTTGCATTTTCGGACAGATGAACCGGAGGGGGAAAGTTGTGTGTTTGCTATGTTAGGGATGCGTGGCGGACGAACGGGCTGTGCTTCCGGATTCGTCTCGTTGTTCTGAGCAACTTTCATGTTGAAAATAATTTAATCCGAGTTACGGATTAAAAGATATAATTTTCTAAAGATTTTATTAATTTTTGGGATTTAATTAATTATTTAAATTAATTCGAATTTGGATTTATGACATCAGCGTGATGTCATCCTGACGTCAGCAGTCAACAGGGGTTGACTGGTCAACCTGACCAGTGGGTCCCAATGGTGAGTGACACATTTTAATTAAACAATTTAATTACCCTAATTAGCATTAATTAGGGGGTGGGCCCCACTGACATACTCTGTTAGTTAATTAACAGTAGTTAATTAGGTTAATTAATCATTAGATTAATTAATCTTAATTAGTTAATTTATTCAGAATTAATTAATTAATTAATTTTATTTTTATTATTTTTATCCTTTTTTTAATAGAAACGTTCTCAGGGGCGGGCCCCATTTGTCATTGGCCCAGGGGGCACTGGCCTAGTGGTCAGCGGGCCATACGGGCTAGCGGGCACGGGCGCTACGGAGCGGGTCGGGCGTTGCGGTGCCCGACCAGGCGTGGATCGAGCGGCGCAGATGGGCGTCGGCGTCGGGCGACGACCGAGGCCGCGGCGAGGCCGGCCGGGAACGGCACCGGCGAGGCCGACCGAGTGCCGGCCTGCAGTAGAGGATGGGGGGTCGCGCGAGGGGGCGATGGAGGCGGCTGCGGCCGGAGACGAGACGACGGCAGGGCAGGGTGGTGGCGGCCGTGAGCGGGCGCCAGAGCGCGTGCGGCGAGGGGTGCGGCCACGGCAGCGCCGTGCGTGGGTGCGCGAGCAGTGAAGGAGGCGCGGGACGGTGGTGCAATGGCGGCGAACGAGCGGAGCCGCAGGTGAAGCGCGGCGGATGGCCGCGGGGAAGTGGCCTGGCGGGATCCGCGGCGAGGCGAGCGCCAGGGAGGCGCATCGGCAGCAGTGGCAGAGTAGCAGAAGCAGGTCGAGCGGCTGCGGTGCACGCGCGGGGAGCACGGGCTAGCTCCGGCGGGCGCGGTGTGCAGAGGAGGCGAGGCATGGTCGGGACGAGGGCGTCTGGGAAGCGGAGACACGGGAGGGGGTCACGGCACGAGGCGAGGTCGAGCGCGGCCCGGGCACAGCCAGCAGGGGCCGCGGCGGGCGCGGCGCGTGCGAGAGCGCGAACGGCGCAGGCACGGCACGGTGAGCGAGCGAGGGAGAGGGGTGAGGCCTCACAGGGGTTCGCAGGGTCTGTGGTAGCGGGGGTCAAGGGGGGCGACGGGGACGACGGGCGGAGCGGATGCAGGCCGGCGAGGGAGCACCGGCGATGGG